>NC_047016.1:31804853-32153285 GCF_902652985.1 Pecten maximus | reverse complement strand
GAATGTGGGTTTTCCCCGTTTGGGCAGAAGGTGAATACATCGGGGCCTACTGATTGGATATTTAGGTGAGAGAAGTTTCCAAAGTTTTAATATGTGGGTTGGGCAATACATGTAGATGTAAAATATATAGAAAAACAGTTATTTTTTTGCTAGCCTGTTTTTGTCAGGGGGAGTTAAGTAAGTGTGTATTTTGTTGTTAATTTAGATGAATTTTTAGTGCTGAATTCAATACAAGATGGCGGCCCCTATATAAAAAAAAAAGTTCAAATTGGTAGAATTTTTTATAATTCCATTAAGAGGTTTCCGAGATGACATACTTCAAAATTATGGCTACTGGACCAGTGTTGAAAACTCCATTTAAGCAGTACAGTGATAAACGTTAACATTACCGTCTATGGGAAATCATTGGTTCCGTGGTCCCTTCAGCACTGCAGGTATCTGCTCCTCATTTTACCACCGGCTGAACGGTTGCGAGTGGTTCTGTTGAAGCAAAGGTCTGGGAAGTACTCTAGTATAGTTCACTTCCATTGACCATCTTCATACCGTCCTCTGCTTGCTTTCTCATGATCATTTCTATGATGCTGTTATCATTTAAGACCTATCAAACCAAAGATTTTCATTGACTTCTCTGTGACTGTTGGTATGTGCTCCGCCCCTCATTCACCTTCCATGATTTCGAGCTATAGACTTCAGGACTTGCCTGGTTTGAATTCAATGCGTGCCAATGGGACCATTGCTCCTAGATCACTAAGGTCCACCTTCGTTCCACCACAGTCTTTTCAACGTCACATCGTCCTGAAAGCCCCAGTTAGTGGTTGTCTGATGGCTGCGAAGAATATCAAGCATATCATGTGACTATCTCTACTAAGTTATCTGCCCAACTGTGGTATAGTCACATTTACAGTGAAGCTACCAAAGCAGTTCTTTATCGGCGTTCTTAGCCTCTCACGATATATCTTTCTATGGAATAAATGCTGGGCAACTGGTAAAAATCAACGGAGAATGTATTGGTTTATAGAACACAAACAAATATAATTCATTGAAATCTTTATTCTTGTTATTTCACATAATTTCTACATAATGTCAAGCAAAAATCGATGTGGTTTCTATGACGGCGTGGATATCATAATTTTGATCCACTGGACAACAAATTCAGCTTGTGATATAACGCCATCGTCTGTAACAGAGAAAAGGGAAACATGCGTATCAGAATGTCACTTGTTAAAAAGATAGTACATAGCAATATTACATTATAGAGCATGCGCAGATATTGTCGGCTAGCATCACAGGGATTTGTCACTTAGTCTCCCTTCACGGTAGATAATTGCTAATTGTAAGACCGTGGATTGGAAATCCGTGCCGAATCCCTATGGCTAGCATGGACACTTACGGTCGCGGTCGAAGAAATGAATAATCCAGGGCAGGTCAGTATCCTCATGAATCACTCCGTCCCGGTCAACGTCAAGGTGGTGGAACAATACCACGGCCTCTATAGAGTCTCCAAGCTTCCGGGCCATCCAATCGGCTAGGAACTCGTCCGAGGTCACGATCGTGTCATCTACAAAATAAAAGCTCTGACAAGTTAAACTGCTTTCCACTACAAATTTCCGATAATTTGTAACGGTGGAAGGTCGCTAACTAATGCTCTGAAATTATCATCTTTGGTATCCATGGTTACGTCCACTTTATATCTCGACACGGAGTATATACCTGGAGTATTGAGGATGCTGGCATATAAGTACATATGCTTTCTCATTTCTACTAACTTATTACGAAGGTCTGACTCAGAAATAGATGTTAAAATAAATAGAAAGGTGTGACAGTTCCCATCTTCTAAAAACAAGGGTTTCAACATTGATGCATATACATGAAACATTGTAACTTATATGTGCCCTATTGAAATATACCATGGCAAAGACGTATTCGTGGCATAAAAATTACCAATCTTTAGACTGATCTCTGCTCTTTCAAGATTGCAAACGCGCAACTCTGAAATCATGACAAGTCAGATTTATCTTTAGCGATTCCTTTGTACAATGTATGTTCTGTTCAGTTCAAGAAATCGTAGCATGCCGAAAAAAGAAAGTGGCGCATACAGTATATTCAATTTCCTGACATGCCCAAGGATGTAGATTAACTATACGTATTTACAGCCGTAGCTAATAGGGTAGTCGGACGGCACAGTGGTAACACATTTGCCTTTCGGATAGGCAGCCGAGGCGGACATAAAATGGTAAGGTAAGTTTCCTCCCACAGTAAGACCCCTCGCGCGCTTCAATCCGGACCAAAATGAAATCGAGATAAGCTAATATAATCTTGTTGTAAAATAATTAAAGTTCACACTTGTATATTTTTAATCCTATCTAACTGTCATAACCTTATTTAAATATATCCAGCATAAACGGTCACATGAGACGGCCATGGATGATTTAAACACTCACTGTTCATGTCGAACTCGAGAAAGACGCTGTGCAGTTCGGTCGTTGAGAGCATGTAGTCGTGATCAATATCAGCTAAGAGGAACAGTTCCCGCGCCTCAGGGCTGTCATGGTCAATGTTGGACGCGTGGCCGTGGCCGCCTAGTGAGCCTCTGTAGGTGTAGGGAAGAAAACCGTGACCGAGCAGATAATTACAAAAGATTATCTAAAGGTTAAATAACCATGACAGGAGAAATTATCGTGCAAGGGAGGTAACTGTGAAATGAGATATAACCGTGACAAAGGATTATGTGTCATAGTTTTTTCTATTTTCCCAGTTTCTTATGAGCGAGTCTAGCGTAGAGAAATGATACTAAGGCATGTAATCCAGTCTATATAGGAACTACACAGATGTGTTGTCATGAGTACGAATCACATTCGCGAAGTTCCGAATGAGATATAACGTGACAGGGGAGATAACTGACAAGGAAAATAACCGGCCAAGAGAGATAGGGGAGATAGAGGTTACACAATGAGTGGTTGTTGGATATGGAATTTATTTCACACGAGTAAGTTATTTTTTAAAAGTTACAAAAGACACGAGCTTTAAATAAATTCCATATCCAACAATTTCGAGTCGTGTGACCTGTTTCTATCACAATAATATCGGCTTGAATCAAAGGGAAACGTGGCCAAGTATAATTTCGCGTATGCAAGTAAAGTGTATACCGGTGACGTCCGGGACCCGATGATGTGACGTCATTAGATTATTGATGACGTCAATAACAATTGCAGCTTGGGTCAAAGTTCACCGTGTTAGCCAATCAAAATGCGTACAGAGTTTATACCACGTGTGGTATAAACAGATTGTTAATCGACAGCTGTAATGATTAACTGATGGTCTGAGAGTTGAATAACACAGGGTATTGTGGTAGAAATAGAGGTTACACAACGAGTGGTTGTTGGATATGGAATTTATTTCACACGAGTGAGTTATTCTTTAAAAGTTACAAAAGACACGAGCTTTAGCGAGTGTTTTTTGCAACTTTTAAAAAATAACTTACGAGTGTGAAATAAATTCCATATCCAACAATTTCGAGTCGTGTGACCTGTTTCTACCACAATAATATCGGCTTGAATCAAAGGGAAACGTGGCAAGTATAATTTCGCGTATGCAAATAAAGTGTACCGGTGACGTCCGGGACCCGATGATGTGACGTCATTAGATTATTGATGACGTCAATAACAATTGCAGCTTGGGTCAAAGTTCACCGTGTTAGCCAATCGAAATGCGTACAGAGTTTATACCACGTGTGGTATAAACAGATTGTTAATCGACAGCTGTAATGATTAACTGATGGTCTGAGAGTTGAATAACACAGGGTATTGTGGTAGAAATACGCTGTATAAAACAGTTAACGGTTTAGGCAACGTTTATAGAAAATTGTTTTTAGAGGAAGAACACAGCAATAACAAAAATGAGTATGCGTATCGCATTGTAGATATACATGTACATGTACTTCGCTTTTCAAATCGATTGAATATTTTATCGTCTAGTCTTTTTTGTTAACATCAATTAATACATTTATCTTTGTATGCTGGTCTCTAATGATATTATTTCTTCACGTTAATTCAACTATACTTTATTAATGTAATTCGTTATCTTAGCAGTATACTCACGTGACGAGGCACAGTCCGAGAATAAGTGACAATGTGTGCATCTTTATCTAAGGAGGAGAATAGTCAAGCTAAAGACAATAACATGAACACACAAGAAAAAGTGATGACAAATCAGAGTATAATGATTTGGTGGTTGAATTAACGAAAAGTATCACATTATCTTCTTTCCTTTATTGACTCAAATGGGTCTTGAGATCAACACCCGGGATGAAGTTGGGTCGAAGAGTGTAAAACTTTAAAGGTAGTCTGGACAGTATACAAGTACAATTACGACTGGAAATTCACATTTTAAGTCTTCATAATGTACACGTTGCATTGCATTCGATAAGTAGATGCATAAAAAACTCAAATGACGAAGGAAGACATTTTTGACTCGCGCCCTGACTGGGCCTCGAACTCACGATCTACGTCACCAAATAGGAAGAGATAAGACTTTTAAAAATTACGACGTTCTACCATATGCATATTTTGAAGCGTACATAAAAGTATATTAGAGAAGTGGAATTACTGACCTTAGTTTAATTACATTTGAAACAAATGGGTAATTGACATTGAAAACATATTGGATGGGAAGATTACTTACCCTAGGAGACAAAAGAGAATAAATAAATGTATGTAGAAACAAGGCAGGTAATTGAAAGCTTAGTTCACATAATTTATGGACAAATATGGGTGCACAATACGAACAGTGGATCTTATATATTACAATATGTGGTAACTGATCGTAAATTAATCAGGGGCGCACATACAGGGTACATGTACGCTCTTTAAATACATATAGGAATTATATAAAATCATCACATACGAATTTGACATCAAATTGGATGTCTTCTGTGGCGTTATATCTCTCTTCTGAACAAATAACTGACGGACGGAAACGGACGGACACGGACGGACGTAGCCAAAACCACCAATCAAACGATGAAAGAATTATACAAATTGCGGGATATTTGGTAGAAGTACACGTACTAATGTCTGTTAGAAAGCGAATCAATGACGACTGAATTTTGAGAGTCTAAAATTCAAGTTTAGTATAAGTGAATAGTGGAAGAATACAAAAGCGAAGTACACGTACAAACCTTGGGAGTCCACAGGTTGGAGGAAGACAAGTTCTGCAAACGCAGTGACTATACTAGATAAGAACGCATGACCGAGGTCAACTGAGCCGATTTTATCTCGCCAAGTCATGTAGTGAGAGTATGACAAAGTATCCAATTTTAAACTCCTGTATGAAGGAACATGTCTTCAAGTTTTCCATTGAAACAACGAATGTTTATAAAAGAAAGACTATGTATTTTTGTTAAAATTTCCTGAATCCCTTTCATGGACGCTGAAGTAGCATCATCATTTTCCTGTGTCATCCGCTTGGGATCGAACAGTTATCACATTACGTATACTAAATATGATAGAAATACATGTAGTTTGAACAACAGCTTTGATGAACCATGGGCTTTGTTAGTTAGTTTTAACAATATTTATTTGAGAGTAAGTAGCACAATACAATAAATCAATAAATAAACTATAGACATTATACAGTGTATAACATATATTACAATATAACAATATTAAATCTATTTGGAAATTAATAATCAGTTGAATAATCTGAAAATAATTGTTTTTACCGAATTAATCCCCCCCCCAAAAAAATAAAAAATTAATAAATAGATAAAAAATCTTCTACTTATATTATGTAACACAGACCTTTTATTAATTATTAATTAAGAAATGTGAGAAGAAAAAAAACATTCTACATGCTGGAAACAAGATTCTCCAGTGAGCCTTGATAAGTCGATCCTGTCAATGATTCGCATGCCCCTGTGTATCGGGTACGTATGCACTGGCACTCGCGAATTAACAAAAGGCAGACCTATACGCCCGAGGCTGATCGAACGGAGTAGGAAATGATCACATAACGCCCCATAACACACTAAACCCACACAACAACAGCACGACATGTGAAGTTAGGGTATGTTACTGAGTCGAAGTAAACTAGGACAACTCGAGAGGCATGGCTCTGAAGGAAACCATAAGTGTGTGGTATGATGGAGTTAAAGCATTCGAGGACGGTGATTTTGCAGGTGCGCTGGACACGTTCCTGTCCATATCGGACCCGAGTGCTCGGATTCTATTCAACATCGCCCGTGTATCGAAGCTGAACGACTCTGTCAAGGTATGTACGTGTACAGTACATGTTCATGGACGTATCCAGGTGCATGGCACACAAAACATATTATTTATTGTTTAACATAATAATTATGAGATAAGTCTATCTACAATAAAAGGAAAGCCCGATGACACGCACGTACAGTGACCGCTTGCCAGAGATCGCGCGCTCTTGGCACTAGACATATACATGTAGGGTCAGATTTTAGTCCAGTGATTTCACTTCATCACACATATAGACATGACAAGCCACTGTGGAAAAAATGACAATTTCTAATATTGAAAAAAAGACATTTCTTACTATAAATAATATATTAATAATTATTTTATTAATATCAAAAGAATGATCAATCAATATTGATAAATGAATTATTAACATTAATAAATTATTTTTTTTAATTGAAAGTACATGTATTCAGAGCACAGGTGGTTGTATGTGAAAGAGTGGTTCAATATCTTTAATTCGATTACACTATATACTATTACAATATACAGCATCTTAGTTTTTATTAGTTGTAAACTCTGTAAACTGGTTTCAATTACCAATGGACTTCATTTTACTTTCAGTATAATTTTGAATTTCACATAGTCAGAAGAAGGCTCTTTGATTATATAGCTATTATTTTTGGCCTATATTTCCATTAATATATGTATCTATCTTTTAATCATATACATCAATATACCAGTATTGATTGATAAAGCCCTGAATAGGATTCCATCTGACCAGAACTACGTCTGTCATCTTTTCTCTTAAGCACTAATATAAGGATTAGATCTGCCCCCCCCCCCCCCCCCCCCCCCCCCCATGGCGTCGAACCAAATTTTGTTTTAATTCATTTAGTGTGAAATAAATTCTATATGAACAGATCTAGTATGACCCCCTCCCCCTCTCACCCTCCCCCATCTTGGTTTCCTGTATTAAATTGATGCTATCCGGGATATAAGAATACTTTGAAGGGGTCCGCTTTGAAGTGTATAAAAAAGACTTCCTTATTGTTTACTTAAACTTACGTTAAGCTTATGGTTGTTGGTGTTTCCTATATGTAGATAAAAAGTTGTAGGTTACACCTATATAGATACATTAACGTCTATTCTATAGCTATAGTTCTGATACTAAGTGATATGCAAAGAAAGTTCCAGGTTTGAAATGAGAACGATTTAGATCTACTTTATAGAATGATAATATCAGCACCACCTATAACCTGTATTGTCAGTCAATGTCTGATATCATGTCCTTCACGGAGGTTAGAAGGATAATATGTCCTGTGGTTTCCTGTATTATTTTTAAGTTGGCGGTTTACGTGACTTCATTCATGTAGATACATCAGTGTATCAGCACACACAGATACCCCCACTAAGTGTGAATACTGCAAATGTTTTGTGTAAAATTGAGACATATTTGTTTTTGCTATATTATCAGCAATCAGCTCATGCCTGGTTATCAGCCAGTCAATGTTTATTCACAGGAATCTGTATCATATGTCAGTAATGATAGAAAAAAATAGCCCCTACCCCTTCTTTATATCATGATATAGGAGTAGGGGCCAATATTTTTTTCTATAGATTTTAACCTAATGCAGAGGCCTGTGATTTATTACAGTTCAATGAAAATGCAATTTTATGACCTGCTATGAGTCAAAGTCTGTGTGCTGATTAACTAACGAGTGATTACAGGATGAAAAAGATTAAAAACTGATCTCGTGAATGGCTTTGTCATCAGGTGAATGATGTAATGAATTAATGTTGCACAGGTCAGAACAGAGCATGTTTTCAACACTTGGAGACAAAAACTTAAATATAAGGAGTGATCCCAACATGGTAGTTCATCCATTTATCTGTTGTTCATTCCAGAGTGCTCTATTGGACAAACTACCGTGTTGGACTCCCTCCTTATAGATTAATTATTACCTGGATTTTTTAAATGAGACCTCTTGTATACCACGGCAGGTTCATCAGTATTTGTAAGACAGTACATACACATACTGGTACCCAAACTCATTTTGTCATCCTTGGTAGCTTGAAAGAAATTGATGGGAGAAAAATAATCATTCCATACTTATGCTATAGGTTAAGATGATGTAATATTTGTGACAAAGAAATGCTTAAAGTTGGAATGAGATTTTTGAATATCCAGCCCTTGGTGAAGCTTATGTTTCTAATGTAATCTATTCTTATTAATGTTGTAGAATCTTCTTAGGCTTTTCAAGTCTCCTGGAGGTGTTTCCAATTAACAAAAAGGGAGAAAATAATAAAAGCATATTTTTAAAGAAAATTAAAAAAAAAAACAGGCTGGTGAGAGTAGGCTAGTTTCAGAAACACCCCTCTGAAATCTGCCACTCTTATTATACTGTATATAAACACAAATACATGATTAAGTAAATAATAGCAGAAAACTGATGAAATATGATCATGATATTTTACAGAAGAAATATGATTTTTTTGTTTGTGATTTCAGTATTTGACTGAGGCTATTACTAAAGACCCCCATCTAGCTGTCGCTTACTACCAAAGAGGGCTGCATTACTTCACTAAAAAACAGTAAGTGATTGTACAGTGTTTAACCAGCAGATAAACCACTAGGCCTGTCAGTCAAGTAAAGGACACATGATTAAACTGACCATCCCCTATACAAGCGTACTGACCACCAGGCCAGATTGTCAACTTATATTAAGTCCTGTTAGTAAAGGACACATCATCACTAATATGTAGCATCACGATGTAACTGACCATTCCCTATATAAATGTATTGACCATTAATTTTATAATGTTATCCACCATTAACCCGAGATTGTCTATGAATTATGTAAAGTAGGAATACCTGTAAAAAAAATACTAAAAGGTCTTTTTATTTCAAATGATATCTCACAAAATGATAGATTTTATACATTTATTTCAGAATTTTCAGTCAGCTTGTCAAGATGGTTGGCACAGGAGAGTTATTTCCCCTTTTTGTTACATCTTCAGTGTTCTTTGCAGCCTCCTATATACACTGTAATCATACAGGAGTCGCCTTTGATATCTGCTCATGTAAATAATTTGAGAAGAAATGGAATAGTCACAGGATCTATATCACAAGAAAATATCTTAAGATAATGATACATTAATGCATACTTCCTTATCTCACAATGTGAAACCATGATTCATTATTTTCAAATTTTACCACTTTTACAGAAAACCATAACTTTAGTTTTTTCACTATTCACAGTTAATTTCCATTGCAAGTAATACATGTCAAGATTATCTAGAAGGTTCTGTACATGTAGGCCTTTGACAGTTTCCAAAAACAGAACTAGATCATCAGCATGTAACATATTAGAAATAAACATAACTCTTCAAAATCATAATGATTGTTACATTTTGAGATGAAAAAGGACTCACAATCATTGACGCACATACATAATGTAGAAAAATGATTGGCGACAAGATTTCGGCCTTTTATAATAAACCGATATTGTTTAAAAAAAATTAAGATAACAACCTTTGAATTTTACACAAGATTTTACATTATTATATATTGATTTCATAATATGCAGAAGCTTGCCTCTTACTCATAGTTTTGACAGTTTGTACCATAGGTTGACTCTGTCTACACTAACAAAAGCTTTGCGAAAATCAACAAAACAGCAATATAACCGTTTATAAATTTCACTAAAAGACTTAATAATAATTGAATGTAGAGCTAAAATTGCATCTACAGTACTGAGACCACTGTGAAATTCAAAATGTGCATCAAGCTGTAATAACATTATATGATTCAGACCACTTAAGAAGTCTAGTATTTAAAATGGACATGAACAATTTACCAAGACAACTTATCAGGCTGATACCCCTATCAATACCTGTACAGGTAAATTTGACAGAAAACAATAAAGAGGTGGGGTATATGGGGACTGACAAAGTGAGTTTTTCCACTCACTCTTTCTGTTTGTTTGAGGTGAGAAGTATGAGGTAAATCAGTTATAGCATTATTTCTTTCTTGTCACTCGAGATTTATTACACTCGAACGAAGCGAGGGTGTAGAAAATCCCTTATTACTCACGATCACGTGTTATACAATATATGGATTAGGCCACAGACTTCGGCCTATGAGAGACTCGATCCTTAAAAATGAGTACAGGTGAGTTTTAGTACAAGGACTTATCACAAAGTCTCAGCCTATATATGTACATAATTATAATGGAAACTTGATGGGAATATGTAAACAAAGGCCCTGTTTTTTGTTGGCTTTTTTTGTGACAGATTTTACCTGTTGCTATATACATTTTTCTGATTCTTTAATATTTCATAAGTTATAACAATGCTCGTGATTTCTTTACTATGATTTTATGATTTTATGACAAACGCTCTTCTTCATGGTTGGTTGATCTTGTTAAAGAATTTCTTTTCTTGCTTTGTGTAGGTGCAGTCGCCTGTCAAAGGAAACATGCCTTAGAGCTTAAGTTTCGATTAAAATGGTGATATTATACACACATAAAGATATATCATTTATAGGCTGTGTAGAAAGTTAAAAACCCATAGCATTGATGTAAAACTATCGGTCATAGACCTCTTAGCACATATACCACATATATATATAACTGACTTGTGGGAATGTAAGATTAGTGAGACGTTGACCTGGTTCCCCAGTTCAGATGACCTAGCGAACTAATAGAGCCTTTTTTTGACCTGTTATAAATTATATAAGGTGACCAATATATTTCCACTCTGAACAGAGGGATAGGTTAAATGTAGGAGATAAGAGAGAGAATTTTTTCATACGTAAATTTCCTCTTTGTATATATATACTCGATGAATGTCAATCTTCGGGAAAAGATGAATGTCAATGTGTCAATGATAAAAAAACCCAAAAAACCCTGTTAAGTTGTTCCTTGACCTTTGACATTGTTGTTCTATAATATAACATAATCAGATAGGATCGGGCCCTATAATATATTGTTGTTCTATAATATAACATAATCAGGTGTGACTGGGCCCTATAATATATTGTTGTTCTATACTATAACATAATCAGGTGTGACCGGGCCCTATTATATATTGTTGTTCTATAATATAACATAATCAGGTATGATCGGGCCCTGTTGTATATTGTTGTTCTACAATATAACATAAACAGGTATGATCGGGCCCTGTTGTATATTGTTATTATAGTCCCCTTCCGGTTAAACCAGGGGAACTATATAGAAAGTTCTTCTCAATCTGTCTTGTACATATACATACAAATATACATAATGCCAAAGTTTGTCAGCACTCTTAGTATCTAGCGGCTGCATTCCTTGGGGAATTTTGATCAAACTTCACACAATGATAAAGGACCATAATATCTTAGGTTTCAGGGTTTTTGGGTCAAGGTCAATGTCATGTATAACTTTAACAATACCAAGTATGCTTGATCAGGGCCTGTACGTTATGTCCTGTTAATCTACATTGTAACATTTACAGGTATGATCGAGCCTTACAGGACTTTATTAGTTCAGAGGAGAAAATGCACGGTCGTCCAGTACTGGACTACAGTCAGCTCGGGATGGCATTCAAGTTGTATTCTGCAGAGGTACATTTACTGCATCTCGGCATATGTAGTAATAATTAAAACAAATTCTGGTATTATATATACAGTATTTATTGGATTTTTTAGATACAATTTTACATTATAGGTAGAGAAAGATCTTGTATGATTTGTCATTGTATTAGATGGGGCACTAAATATGTTCTACATGGTAAATATAATGCGTAATTGTCTATATTGTAATACTAATAGTACTTACATGTAATACTTGTATATGATATATTGTAATCATTAGTATATGTACTTGAATTATCTACATTATAATACTAACACAATGTACTCAAATAAACTTTCATTATCGTCTTTGTAATACATACATCCACAGATAGCCATTACAAAGGCAGCTGTGTGGCAGAGGAAAGGTAACAGTGAGCATGCTATAGAAATGGTGATTACAGCCAGCCAGGAAGCTGAGGAGGATACTGTTAAAAAAATGTGTGTCAGTGCCCTCCAAAAACTCCAGGTACATTGAAGGTCATATTTCATTTTACTGATACAGCCAGATGAACCATGCAAATATCTGTCTGATTGATAATCTTCACTAGCCAGTACAGGTTATGATCTGCTTTCTCTTCTTCTGAAGGCAGGTTGTAACCCTTGGATAGGGAAGATGAATAAGAGCAGGCACTACAGGTTTAATTACTAGATTTGTTTTGCCTTGAAATGAAGTTATATCGAATAATGTTAATTTATAAAACATTCACATGCACATATATTATATGCAAGAAATACCTTTTATATATATTCAAAGTCAAGGTCATTTGGTAAACTTTAAATTAACTAATGAATGATCTAGTACTGTAAAAAAAAATTAATGGCTCAGATATTCAGAAGGAACAACTATTTCAGATCCCGAGGTTTGTAGTTGTGGCCAGTGACCAATTGGTTTCAATGCTGGAGTTGTATGATCTTCCCTGGCTTGACATCTTCTGAATTGTCGTTAAAATATACAGGTATTCTTGTTTGTGTTTTGACAGGTTGGTGGTCAAGGTGCTCTGGATCCTGTAAAAATACATGATCATTGTATTTTTCATCCTCCAAAAAGTTTGACAGCAAATTTAAAGAAAAGAGAATATGTTGCCAAGTCAAGGGTAAATATTGTTTTTGTTCTTTCATTTAATGCTCATTTATTGCTCTTTTCATGTTTGCTGTCTCCCATTAACTCAGTATCAATCTGGTTGTATTCATGAGAGAGAACATGCTCTATCACATGAAGATAGAAATCATTTCTGTGCCATTATGACCTACAAGTATTGTATATTATACCAATGTTTGATAAGTATAATTAAGATGTATGTGTTATAGGTTTACATCAAACTTTTGAATGATTATGATATTCAGGTTGCCCTTCCAGTAATAAAATAAATACTAGTATCCCAGAAAATCTCTTGAACACATGTCAGATTATATTTATTTTTAACATGAAGGGAATCTAAGTGATAGAAAGATAAGTTCATGACCTGATCCATATTATGGACCGATACCATTCTTTGTTGACAATAAATTAAATTATTTAGTTTTAAACAATAAATCAAATTGTGGATCAAATTGTGGTATCCTTTGATGCAGGTTATTCCTGTATTTCATGTATTTATCCAGCAATAAGCCAATGCTTTAGTAATAAGCGTGCCCTTAAACTAAAACATTATCGTTTATTTATATTATAAGTCTGTGGTATTAACTGGGCTTATTTCAGGATAAATATGGTGTTCTTCATCTACAATTTACAAATATAAACAGAAAATTAGCAGACGTTTGAGTGACAGTATAATGTTTGTGTACAGGTCGTGTCCGACTACCAGCAGAGGAGCAGAGAGAGTTCTCCGAATCCTGAAGGGAGACAATCTGCCAATCAACCACCTGACCTTCCTTCCAGGGGAGGTAACCATCTGCCAATTCCTCCTGACAAACCGAGAAAATCTCACACGCTACCTGGCAGTATGGAGTCATCGCAAGGCCGCGCAAGAGAGTCCAACCAATTAGATGTATCCTCTCAGGGACAGAAAAAATTTGCGACCATGGCAGGAAGCTCTCCCACAAGACATTTGCCACCTCCCCCTAAGAGAGCTGCACCTATTTTATCTATGAATATTAAAGATTCAAAGTCAGCTGAAGACTTATTTACAGACAAACAAAACAATTCTTTATCTGTTGAAAAACACAGAATGAGAAGGCACAGTCATGATGTTCCTAGGGACTTTGATTCACAATTGACGAAAGCTTTGGCAGACCAGCTTAAGAAAGTGCATGTTGGAGAACCTATACATAGTAACAATGATAAAATAAAAGTTAAAAATTCCAGTGACAGAAATAGTGGCACCCCACCCCCTCGTCCCCCACGTCCTCCTCCCCCGGGGATTGTGATAGACTCTGACAACGATACCCCTCCTCCAGTTCCTAGAAAAGACTATCCAAAACCATGATGATATAAATGTTTATTAGTAAGCTGTCTTATTGTTTTATAAGTAGAACAGATACATCTGTATATTGTCCTGTCTTTGGGTTATGTCATGAGGGGCTACCTATGACCTCTGACCCTGTGACCTTTTGTATTTACCGGTATACAGTAGGCCTATGGTAGATCTCAGTTTTTCATAGATAGTTACTGTGTTAATATCGTTATACTGTGCTTTGTCTGAGGATGCACAACTATATTTGGATCAACATCTGATATTTTCAGTGTACAATGTAGATATTAAGTCATATTACAATATATTACATCATCATATTACATCTACATGTATGTCATAATTTGTCATATACTGTACAGTTGTTAATCTTTGTGATGGATTTAATTTCACTATATTCACAGTCATTCAATATAGTGTGAAAATAAATACCCAGGAAACATTTATTTACACAAAACATTTATTTACACAAAACACGGTGTATAAAAGTGATTACTGCAGAATGTTTATAAGGTGTGAAATTTGATACCTTTAGATTAGTTCTGGGACAACCACAAATTTTTTTTTTTGAAATTAAATTTTTCTTTGAAATACCCCATAATAATGTGTAATCTTTGTAGTAGTATTATGGTTTCATTAACCCTCCATTATTAGCAAACCTACACAAAACTAAGTCATATGACCACTGTTATGCTCCAATCACTATTGATAATGAACTGTAGGGTGACATCAATTAAAGGGGAATTACTCTGGTACCGTTTTTTCAGCATTATGTAGTTTTACCTTATATGGTAATGGTTAGTATAGGATCAATACTCAATGTATTACTTTCTGATGGTCTATCCTTACAACTTCTTTATGTTTAATTTCATACTCTTTGGTGCAGACAGATATTGAGACAATTTGTTTTAAGTTGAGACATTTTTAATGCCCCAAGCATGATTACCTATAAGTTAGTCTCTGTGTATCTTAATTGTTTGTATATTAGGTAAGTTTCATAACTAGACACCCAACAGCAATTGTCTTGTTTGTCTAGGTTTCGAGGAGCCTGCACCTACATAAATTGGAGTAATATAATAATTAATGAAATTGGAAAGACATGATTTTTTCTTCAGTTTTAGGAATTTTTTTACTAGGTTTTCAGCTGTAAAAACATAGTAAAACGTTTTTCTGAAAAGTCATCAAATCCTGTATGTGCATTTTGAAAATACAAATGTATAGTATAAATTTTGTGTCGATGTAACCACTTCACTGGGTCCTATACCCCGATTTGACATAAACAGCAATGAGGATTACCTGCCCAACCATGCGTGTTTACTGGGGATACTCTGATTTCCTACAAAAGTTACACTCCTTGTGCATTGAAATGCACAAGGAGTGTAACTTTTGTAGGAAATCTGGACAACAGTGATTATAGAGTTTGACAGTGCCTTTCTGTTTATTTTATATGATCTATGTATTCCAATTTGCCAAATGTGATACAGAGTTATGATTTATTGATGTATATTACATGTGTCAAATATTTTATCACTTTTTGTTGTGTGCCTATACATGGTGATGTTTGGTCCTGAAAAACATGAAGTCTTTAAAGGAACGTGCAATAATGCAATCTATTCTTGTTAAAGGGGCATTCCTTCGTTCAGACGAAACCTGCACAATTTCTGTTGATGAAATCTATTTACGAACGGTAATTATATGAGTGTCTGTGCCTACATGTCATGAAATTAACCTCAAAATATAGAAGAAAAAGGCGTATCATATACAAATATTGTATGTCTTTGCAGTAACTAGTGTTACTTCGGGTCGAATTAAGAATTTTCAGGACTTAATACTCAAAGAACTTTGGTTTACCCTGAGAGTAAAACTGCCTTATTAATGTGAAGATTATAACTTTTACTACCTGGAAATATATGTATTTTCAGTAAGTGTATTTTTGACGACCTAAACTTTATTATTCAAATGAAGGAATGCCTGTTTAAAGGGTACAATTTTTATTTTTTTTTTGTTCAAGACGAAAAACCCTGAATTGTACAAGATAATGTAGTATACATGTTTATAAGCAAATGATTGACAATTATACTCTAGCTGTCAATAACTTCACATGGAAATGTTTAGTTGACAATTTTATGGTTATGGTGCTTTACTTTACTCATTCTTTAATGTGCTATTCCTCTACTTAACTCATTCTTTTTCCACTTAACTCATTCTTTTCCGCTATTCCTCTATCTCATTGGGACACAAACATGTATACCCAAACATTTACAGCAACACACATTCTAAAAAATCTTGGTATGAGTTGACAGAAAAAATTATTACAACCAAATCCATTTTTCATTCTGACCAACAAGTTTCCACCCTGTTGGAGTTGGTTATGTTTCTCTGTGATAGATATAGCTTCTATTGATCTCTGTGTGGTGTTTTTGAATCTCTCTAGAACTGTATTGATGGAAACAGTACTGTTTTTATCTTGTTAAGGTAAAATGTACCATGAGATTATTATATATATAAATTGTAACCGGTGGCACCATGATAGAATATAATTATGTTGAAATGCTCCATTATATAAAAGTGCACCACTTATGTACAGTAATACAGGTCTTTTGATGCATTAAACATTGAAAACAAAATCAAAAAGTGGGAAACTTTATCTGTCCTTCACTATACCAATAAATGTTGCTGTGAAGAAACTGTGCAATATTAAGTACCTGGTAAGCAATACATACCGTATGTGGTCAGGGGAAGTAACTCTAAGTCAAAGTCTAATTTTGTTGCTTCATCGTCTTGTTCTGCATACAAGGGAGAATACTCACAAATAGAAGACCAAACACTTTAAAAGTGAAACTGTTATTTGTGATTATAACCAATGCAGTGGTGTTGTTAACCTTGATAATGATGTCATGTGATCGAAGCTTAAATCACCAACAAAATATTCCATTTATTACCCATTCTGGTCCTGTGAAACATCTCATTGATTCTGTAAATCCTCTAATCGGTTCTATAAATCATCTCGATGATCCTGTAAATCATCTCATTGGTCATATAAAGCATATCATTGGTCATATAAATCATCACATTGATTCTGTAAATCCTCTAATCGGTTCTATAAATCATCTCGTTGATCCTGTAAATCATCTCATTGGTCCTGTAAATCATCTCATTGGTCATATAAATCATGTTGTTGGTCCGGTAAATCATCTCGTTAATCCTGTAAAACATCTCTTTGATCCTGTAAACCATCTCATTGGTCCTGTAAATCATCTCATTGGTCCTGTAAAACATCTCATTGGTCATATAAAACATCTCATTGATCCTGTAAAACATCTCATTGGTCATATAAAACATCTCATTGATCCTGTAAACCATCTCATTTGTCCTGTAAACCATCTCATTGGTGCTGTAAACCATCTCATAGATCCTGTAAAACATCTCGTTGATCCTGTAAAACGTCTCATTGGTCCTGTAAATCATCTCACTGGTCTTGTAAAACATCTTGGTGATCCTATAAACATCTCATTGATCATATAAAACATCTCATTGGTCATATAAAACATCTCATTGGTCCTGTAAAACATCTCATTGTCTTGTAAAACATCTTGGTGATCCTGTAAAACATCTCATTGATCCTGTAAAACATCACATTGGTCCTGTAAAGCATCTCATTGATCCTGTAAAACATCTCGGTGATCCTGTAAAACATCTCACTGGTCCTGTAAAACATCTCGGTGATCCTGTAAAACATCTCATTGATCCTGTAAATCATCTCAGTGATCCTCTTATTCTAGTAATCCTGTTAAGCATTCCAATGATCCCTAAAACATTTTAGGATATTTGTGGCTGGGGCTGCTGGGGAGAAATTTATGGAGTTAATTAATTATCCTTTCCCTAAAGCAGTAGTGGTCAAATGATCATGAGTTATAAAGTTGTTTTTTTTTCTTTTAATGGTAATAATGTATTACAGTATATAATGTAATACTTATATGTTTGATGCTAATGTGATACTTTATATTCTGATATGACCAATAAATTTTGTTAGAAGTTATATGCTTTATTCATGTTTTTATCTTTTTTAACATTTAAATATCTGAATTGTCTGCTTTATGCTCTCTCCATTGCAATCCTTTCACATAAACGTGCATGAATTACATGTATGTCAAACTTAATACATGTATTGAAAAACGAGAAGTAGAATATCTTTTCATCATCCTTAGCACTGTGTTATTAGTAAGATTCCTTACCAGCAGTCAACATATGTAAAGGAATTTGTAAATATGGGAAAAAATCATTTTCAATAGAATCAATTCCAACATGTAAACAACTTAGTTTGGGGAAGCAGGTATCTTGCTGTCTATCAAATGAAAAAATACAATATGGAAGTTGATGCTAATGTAGAAGAGTCTAGTATCATTGGTTTCAGCCTTTTAGGGATATGAGGGTTGACATGTTCGGTCATTATCTTATTTTAAACAGCACATAGATATATCGAGAAGTGAAAGTTATGAAATATATAAAGTACATGTATCTGTTTTATCAACTGAGTTTGGTATGAAGGCTGAGAGTTTGTTCCAGTGGGTATACCAAGGCCACAATCTGTTTGAATATATTGACACTAAGTATAAAAAAAATGATAACTGGAATTCCAATTATTCTTGAGATTCCCAGTTGTGACTCTAAAAATATTATCATTTATTAACAAAAAGATATTCTTTTTATCAGTGTTTTGGTTTAGAAAGTCGCCAAGTAGAAGGTATTGACAAACAATTTAGCTGGTGTGTAAAACATGCATTAAATATCCGCCCACTAGTAAGGACTAGAACCCCACTAGTAAGGACTAGAACCCCATCGACATTCGATACAAAAAAAAAAGATATACATGTATACGTAATCTCGCTAACCCCACTTTGTCAGGAAAGTTTTTTAGGTCAAATTTAAAATTAACTACAAATACATGTATTTTTTTCCAAAAAAAAACAAAACAAGCAAATCACGTCAATGAATTGATATTATGTTTAAGCACCCGTATACCTTAAAGACCTGTGTAAATATTGATGTATTGCAAGGGGAATAAGCAAACTTTTCAAATCGCTCATCATCGAAATTCGAAATATGACATTTTTTACCCTATAAAATCACTCTTCTTGAAGATGAGAAACAAAATAAATTCAATACTGTTTTACAGAACTTGTTCCGTTTTGACTACAAACTAATTTGTAGATGAAATGAAGAAGCAATCGAAGATGCTATATTGATCTCTCAAAAACCTGGGGTTTTACACAAAACAAAACAAAATGATAATAAAATTCACGTAAGTTATAGGATGTATTAAGATTTCCATACTACAATGCAATTATATTCCAGGTTTGCTTGAAATAATACCGATACTTTTGAAAAACTGAGCTAAATACGAAACTCTCAGCATCCCTAATTTCCAGAAACAATGTAGCATACATTCTTGATGATATTCTGTATATAAAGGCTGTTGAGATGTCCACTTTCTTCTCTAACAATATACTATATAAGTTTGGGTACAGTTTAACTCGCAAAACAGGTGAAATGCTGACGACGCCGTCGGAAAAGTAACGCCATGTAATTAAGTGTATACCTATATCTCGCTTTCGCGACTATTTCGTCGAGACGGCTAGAATGAATGCCCTCCGCCAGTAACGCAAGAAGTCCAGAACTACTTCTCTGTCAAAAAATAAGTATGATCAATTGATCACAAGATTAGACTGTTGTGTATTTTTATATAAAGTTCAAAGCTGTGTCCCAAACATTGTCATCCTACATGTTCAGTGCATTGTATACATTTTCCCTGTGATTTTTTTTCTTTTAGATTACCACTGGAGTTAGTCAAGCCTCTCCAATTTAGGTCCTGCTGTTTCTTGTGAATTATCTTAATCAAAATTCCTAAATGGTCATACTTCAACTCGCTAACAGCTGCGTTTACGTGCCGAAATTTTAGAGACGCCATAACAGCTGTTTGTTAAATCTTGGCGATATCTGATACCCATCGTGTTATTTTTATTTATTCAGTGCAATAAAATTAACTCAGTATTCCGATTTTAAGAGAGAGAGAAAACCCCAACCCGAACCATTAAAAAAAATAAAAGATTAAAAAAAAATAATCTAAAATGTTGTTTAAGTACTATTTATTTCAAGACAGGTATGCATATCTTGTATCTTGTGCAACGTATATTTTCAGAGATGTCGAAAGTTTATGTATGCATTGTTATATGTGAAACTTATCTTATAACGAATCCATAAATCATTTTTGGCTCACCTGTCACTTCTCAGTATCCTTGCAAATGGAAGACATCACGTCAACGCGAAGAACGGTTAAAGTACATCGTGAACGCGACATAGAACTATTTCGCACTGTCGTGTTTTTTGTTTGGTTTTTGTTTGTCGCGCTATCGCATTTGTGAGTATGGCAGCGCACGTTGGCCGAAATCAGCCACGACACAACAGAAATATAAGATTTTTAACGGTAACTTCTGAAGACATATCTTATCAGAAACGGATGTTAAAAACGCATCAAGTCCGATATGCATACAGGTACCAAAGAAATAGATAACTGTCTAGATGTGTCAAATGAACTATATGAACTATCGGAAGAATTGATAAACGGAACATAAGTATAAGGGGTGTAAAGTTTTTGAGAATACACAATATCTCTTGTGCAGATTACTGAATTGCGATTAAGTTTAACTTAAAGGAACTGTTTATAATTAATATAATGAGAACACTGTTAACATCACTATTGTGAAATTTGTAAGGAAAGAAATCATTCTTTATCAGTGTGTCAGGATTAGTCTTGGATGGTCCACTTTGTTCTTCTGCATGTAGTTTGTACAATTTTCTATATTTTCCAATGAATTATTCCAGCTACTTCTGCTACTTTTTGACATTTTTATGTCAAATACGCGAATCTTTTAAATTTATTCAGTGTACTTTTATGATTTGAATATATATAATTTGCTTTATAATGTGTGCGTGTATCAATGGTGTCAGATTTATATGACAAAAGGCAAGTTCAGTCAAATCAAACTAAGGTTTTGTTCGATCACTGTCTGATCTGCTTTCTATCTGTGGTAAGATTGGCGATGTATATGTATTTGACTGTCCGATATCCCACACAGTGCGTACTATAGAGTCATGAATAATTTATGCCGTGTATCCTAAATTGATATACGCTAATTGTAATTGCTACCGGAGTAGCGTCCCTTCGCGGATGTACGGATCAGCGCATGCTGGTTGTCATGTCAAAACAAAAGAGCGTCACAATGGAGGACGGAATGTAAAGCAGATCTCAAGTGTACAGCATGTGTGTCATGGGTTAATTACAATGACAGTTTGAAGTGTCACTTTACATAATTATGACAATCTTTCACAAAGCAGTAAGAAATGGTTTTACTGTATGACAATGGCTAAATTTAGTACACGCAGTTACATATAATTAGGTTCATTTATAGCAGGTGCCCGTTCTCATAACGGATGTAGTTATAGGCATTTTCTATCCTGAGTGTTACACTGTGCCAAAATGACATCTCATTCACGGGACTACAACACACGGTCTATAGACCTCGGAAGTCTAAAGAAGCCAGAACCTTTACAATTCAAAATGACGGATTTTCGTCGTGATCTGCTAATACGAAGTAAGCGGGAGCAGCACGCGCGGAAAGAGAGGCTGAGGGCACTCTCGGAGGCAAAGCACCTGTCAAAAAACGCAGTCACCATCGACACGTCTCGTGGCAGATCCAACATGGAAGTCCTCAGGTTGTGCATAAAGGAACTTGGCTTCAGAGAGGTAAACATAAATTCAAGGCTATTTTGCATCTAACACAGACAAATTTAATTTTATTCTAATACTTAGAATTAATTTTGATCTCCCTAACGTCTATGTATTTTCGGTTTTGTCAAGAGAGCAGAACCTTTACAGAGAGGGAAAATTCAGGGCTACAATGCACACATAAAACAATTATTATGTTATACTATTGTTGTGAGTACATTGTTTACGAGTAAATGGGTGGTAACCACAGGAATATTTAAAAATGTAAGGTTTGAATTATTTCAATATTTTCTTGATTTAAATTCTAAAGAAAAATTGCCATTGAAATTGTCTATGTCACATTTAACGAGACACCTGGGATATAGCAATGTTCACAGCTTCTGCTCATTTTATATACCCTGTGTAGACATAGCAAAAAGGTCTAGAAGAAGATGAGTATAATTTAACTGAGACAGACATGTGTACAGTGTAATAAACCTTATAAATGTACATTGATCCTTTGACATTTTAAAACCAGAATAATGTTATTCAACCAAATGACCTCAGAAAACTCCCTTGGTTTCTAATTTGAAATTGCCACTGTTTGAACACTTTGTATCAGAAGAGTCACCTATAAGCTATCTCTTTTCATTAACTGGGATTAGCCTGACAGTCTGTTTAGAACCATGACTGTTGTCTTGTTGTGTTTAAATGATCACCCGTCCAGTTAGTTTAAAATGAGCACAATCATTTTAGTTTTATTAACACGTAATACATGTACAACTTCACTATATTAGTACAAATTGTAGGATATTTCATGCTGTCGACTTTTTGAAATTTCTACAGGAGATATCATGTATGTTCGAAATTTTAAGCAAAAGAAAAAAATACATTGACCTCATTATAGAATATAAACCATTGTCTTTGAAATGCATGTATTTGAAGCTCAGTGACTGGGAACTCTTTCTTCTGGACTACCAGTAATTGAATTTTTAAAATCAAGAGTCTTGTTTATTAATTGGGAGGGTTAAAGGGCTTCCATTTGATCCTTGACTAAGAATTGTGGAAGTGCAGGAAATCAGCATTTTCTCAGAAATCTAAAGGGTCAAAACAGATGTTACCTGTAATTTAACTTCCTCATTCAAATCCAAGATTGTCAAATCTAAAAAAAGTCACCTTGACTTTAGACAAAAAAATGGCTCATATAATTTTAAAATAGTGGTAAATGGCCTATATATTGTTTTAAAGTGTATATACTTCCCTAAACCAGTAAACCTTGTCTCCTATGTCTTAAATTTTGTATGAGAGAAACAGTGAATTGTCATATATGGAAATTGGGTCTTGAATTGCTCTGTATAAGGAGTAATGGCCTTTTGTTCCATTTTTGGTACCAAAGTCTGTCCTGAAGTAAGGGACTTCATTCATAGTAATACTCTGCCTAAATATTATTACAATATTTTCACAAATTATAATTTTACTAAGGCATTTCTATCCATGCAGTCACTTGCTTGTTTATCTTAGCCAGAGTTTTGTTTTTGTTTTAACTTATAGCTTGTTGACATAAGAGATTATTGGCACCAAGAGGGATTGCCAGTTATTTAAGCTAGGTAACTTGTACCAATATCCCATCAATACATTGTCATTTAACTTATGTGTATTTAAATCATTGCGACAAAATCATTGTGGTGGATTTCTAGTCAAGTGTGCCAACACACAAAGGATGATTGGCAGATTTGTTTTTGTGTGGCAATATTGGCATGGTCGATTAGGCGTTTACACATGCCATACCTACACACCATCATAGTTTTAAACTGTACAGTCTCTTGATGGCATGAATACTTTTTTATCATAAAACAGGTTTTAAAGTCTAAATAATTGTCACACAGATAGACTAGACTACTTTTAGTCTATGTATAAAGAAATCATGTAAATTGAAAAAAAAAGATATGTGCTAGAGCCTAGATGTGCTAGTACGCCAGTGGTTCATCATAAGATTTAAGGTAATAGTTTGTCAAAAAAATATTTGTATGTACTTGTTTTGTAAGGTTTTTCTAAGGTTTTCTAAAGTGTGTTTAAAAAATCTCCCAAATGGAAATTCCAAAATATTGGCAGCTATGAAATATTTATGAGTGTCAAAGCATTTAATTAAGAAATTTCCAGTTAAGTGTATGCATTGGAAATTTCGAGGGGATTTTTTTATAGGCTTGGCTGTAGTCTGCAGATAATTTACATCCCATTTTTTTCCATCTTTAGTCTAGCTGAACGAAAGATGTACTCATCTTAAGGAATGAGAGATAGTCAGATATTATAGCCATGGTCAAATAAACATGATTCAGTTCAAACATCTTCCTTGCAATTCCAGAAGTTGGGCTTATGTTCTGTGAAGAGGAAATAAATGTATTGAGACTGTTTAACCAATGGGTTTTGAAGACACACAAACATATATACATGTGTATTCTATTTATGACAACCATAAAAATGGAGTGTAGATTTGTATGTACTTTATATTGGTCGTAAAGAGATTTCTAAAGAATTTAAATAAATGCAATCAGCAATTCTTGCTAGATTTCATTGCAGTTGACTTTATAGCTTTTTAAAATAAATTGTACCATAGTTGAAGTCTGAGCTTTGACAATTTATGTCATAATAGTCTTAGAAGAATAATTATTGGATTGACGTCAATAAACATCAAACATTGACAACGTTACAAAAATCTTCCTATAGAAATTCTTCTAATGTGATCAATTTTACGTTTTCTTGGCTTAAGGTCATATGTTGATAATATTTAAATTTAGAAAATGAAAGTTCACATCATAAGTGATTTATTTCTCAATAGTTTTGTTAACTGTACTATTTTCTAAACTTAGATCTGATGGCATTAAGATGACGACAGCTTTCTGTAGGATTGTACAAAAAACACAAGTTATTAAGCACTTTCCTATACAGATTGGGGGTTAAATACAGTAGAGAAGATATGTAAAATATTGTTATAGTCACAAGTTTTGACAAATACTCATGATGCAGAAACTAAGATATTGAAGTCAAAAATAAAGTGCGATGATTTTTGTCCTGTTTTAATTTGTACATACCAATATACCAAATAGCATAAGGACATAATGAAAGATCAGGTCTGGTTAGAAGACCTCGATCAGAGCAGTATGTAAATTATTTTTTAACATAACTGGTACGTATTTGGTTATTGATGTTATAATAATTAGATTGATAATGATTTAACCATTTATCTAAAAAGAAATATTAGGGATTTTTATCTTACTTGGTGATTTGCTTTTAAATTAATTTCAAGGAAGATTTATAACAGGAAAATGTGTATACCTCCTGGGTTTCTGTTTAAACAGTGTCGCCAATACTCTGATAGATGGGGACTGTAGTTATTATACAGAACAGTTTAAGTTGATAACAGAAAGTCTGAAAATCAATAAAGTTCTGGAATCTGGTGGCTAAGTTTGGAAAAAGCTTTAGAATAGAGTAACTAGTTACATATACAATACATACACCATTCTTCCGGGCGGGTACCAAGTTTATCTTCTGCTTGCACTACATAAATACAGTGTCAACAATAGATGGCTTTACGAGGAAATGATTATGAACTTGTTGAGATATTTTAAATGTTACCTCCCTAATATGTTCCTTGTGATTGATTACAGAATTTATCTGACAATAGGCCCATGTCTGGTAATAAGCCCATCAGTGAAATGTCGACCAACACTAGCTCATTGTCCTGCAAAAAGCCCACCCCTACTTCGAATCAATGCTCATGTATTGACCGTTTGGACTTTTTACAGGATGAAAACAGTGGCGATCAGAATTTGTTAAAACTGATTTTGGGTTTGCATATTAACAAAAGGTCCTGTGGGTAATCATAGACTATGGCAATAATAATTACAATATATATAGAAACCAACTAATGATAAATTGTGACAAGTACCTGTGTATTTGTTATAGATGAAGTCATAGATCCGTCACACACAACTACAGAATTATTTAAATACAGCTGTATATATATACACGCTACACAGCTAGTTTTTGTAATTTGAGACATTCAATAATAATACATTCACTTCCCAACCTAGCCAGGATAAAGTTATAAATATGTGAATTAGAAATATATATAATTAACACCAACAAAGGAAGAAAAATAAATATATACACTATACGGTGCTTATAACAATGGGTAAATATATACCAGGGCTTGAGACAATGTTTGATAACTGGAATATTATCACTACTGAGCTCATTTTTCACTATTACAGCCAGGATTCAATTCTCAATCAGAATATCAAATATTTATAGCCAAAGATTTTATTTTTTTTTGGAAGGGGGGGTCATTTTACCATGAGGGGGGTCATTTCACCATAATGGTATTTTGACCCCGGGGTCATTTCACCATGATTCGAAATACCATGCTACACCGGTATTATTTTTATGTAATTTTGATCACATCATTGTCATTTAATTCTTCTCTGGTTCCGCTTTGGTCACTGTCAAAGTTTAACCTGTTTATATCTTTTGATACCAGTTCCATTAATTTTAGGAATTTCAGTTCCTGTTTGGTCGCCACGAAAATTTGACGTGTTTTATCTTTCCATTTTCAGTTCCCGTTCGGTCGCCGTGAAAATTTGACATGTGACATCCACTGGCATGCCTGTAACTTTGACGAGAACCCAGAAGTGTACAATGGTGCTGTCAACAAGTTTCCAGGTGTGTTAACTAGTATTTTACCTGTAGAAAATGCAAATTATTTGGAAATAAGATTGGTTGTTTATTCATAAAATACCTTAAGTAGGAAAAACCAAGGATGAACAATTTTTTAGTAAAGACAGTAGTAAAAATAATGATTTATAGCCATGTAATGCTTCAAATGGGAAGTCCTAGTTGTTCATGGTTGTGTATCATTTGCTGTTTTAAATAACAATGAATTCAGGACAATGAAATAGTCTGTCTCTGTTATATACACTTGACTGTAATTGACATCATAATAAAACCTACAGATCAGTCACTGTGTGAAAATGTTTTTTTACCTGCCCCAGCCACAAACTGGTCTAATTTAGGCATATATGTAGTATTATGTACCCTTCATCCATCCTCACATCAGTTTTAGTGATAGGATACTGATGCTTTGAACAAAAATTCCTTCATTGTTGATCATCAATGCTGTGAAGTCAAATTAGAAAGCCATAATAAATAAAATCTTTCATCAAATATTTTTTTTCAAATTTTGACATTTTTAGACTTAGATTTCTTTGCTACAGTCTCAAATCAAGGTTTAAGGTTTTGGTTAGGAATTTATGCAGAATAAAAGATGTTGATATTTTACATGCAGAAAAATTATGTTTCTACCTCAAAGACCTCTTTCTGAAAGAGGTCTTTGAGGTAGAAACATAATTTTTCTGCAGTGAAATTTGACCTTTTTTAACTTTTGATTTGTTTTGAACTTGATTTTGCATTTAAACTCATTTTCTGGTGAAGAAGTGGCTTCTAGTTAAATCAGTACATGTTTTTTTTTTGTAGGAATGGGAGATATCTGCAGCAAAATGTCTCTGTTCCGAAGTCTGGACACAATGAAGGAGCTGTTTCCTAATGACTATGACTTTTACCCACATACCTGGTACCTACCTGCTCAGTATCATGAGTTTTCCGCAGAAGTGCGCAAACTTCATGAGAAAAAAGTTAAACCTAGACCAACATATATTGTAAAGCCAGACACAGGGTCTCAGGGTGATGGAATATACCTGATAAGAGACGTCAACGAGTATAACCCAAATAACAGCAAGTCCCATGTGGTACAGGAATACATGAGTAACGTTTACCTCATTAACAACTATAAGTTTGACCTGCGGGTTTATGTGGTGCTTAAATCCCTGGAGCCTCTTCAGATCTACATCTGTAAGGAAGGACTCGCCAGGTTCTCCACAGTGCAATATGAAACCCCCACAAAGGGAAATATTCATGAAACTTTTATGCATTTAACAAATTACTCTCTAAACAAACGTAGTGCCACATTTAATCGATCAGAACGGGAGGATGATGGGAGCAAACGGACGTTGACCAGTGTGTTGCGTCGCATTGGAATCAATGGTCATGATACAGACAAAGTCTGGACTAACATTGAAAAGTGTGTGTGTAAAACTGTTATTGCCATACTGCCAGAACTCAAAGTGGAGTACCAGGCTACTATCCCACCTAACAAACCGGGACCTCGCTGCTTTCAGGTAAGTCGCCTGTCAATCATCGGACTGGTGGTCCAGTTTTACTCCCTAGTTGTTTTTCACTTATATGATGATACATTTTATTGAACAACTTGAAAGTCTTTAAAAGCATTTGAAATATCCCTGAATGTCCTTGATAAATATATCCATCAATGCTTTTATTCCTTGTACATGCATCCCTTGATGCCCAGGATCCTTGCATTTTAATTGGTCTTTATGCTTCATTCTTCACTGTCCTTGGTCCTTGTAGCACTTTATGCCCTTGACCCTTGCCCCTTGTACACCATAATGCCCTTTGTCACCCTTGACCTTCTATCCCTGAATGTCCTAGACCCTTGTATACTTCAATGCCCTTGACCTTCTATCCCTGAATGTCCTTGACCCTTGTATACCTGAATGCCATTGACTCTTCTATTACAAAATTGTGCTTGACCCTTTTATCCCTGAAAACTCTTGACCCATATATACCTCAATGCTCTTGGCCCCTTTGTCCTTCATTGTCTTTGGTCCTCCTACCCCATTGTCCTTCCATCATTGTAGTTGGCTTATATACCCAAGGTGGTTAGCTTGGTGAAAGGCAAGTGTGTTACCACTGTGCCACATGCACCGTACCATGAAACAATATACTCTTTCTGCATATCATGATAACTTATTGTTAAGGGCCACCCATGATAAGGTACCAATATTTACAATTTCATCATGCTATTAAATGGTATAATTCTGCTTATTTATATATACATGTATATCAATGAAATGCATGTCTTATTCATTAGGGAATACAGCTATATATCTCAGTTTTGAATGCTAGCATTATAGATGTCTTTTTGTTTTTGTCAAACATATTTCAAAGTATATGTAATGTAATCTTTTAACAGCTCATTATCTTAAAGAATCTGTTTTAACCTGTGAAGAAAAAATGTATTGTTGTTTCATATGGGAAAAAAATAGAAGAATAGGCAATTGTTTGAAATTTAATTAACAAAGGGATAAGGTATCATTGTGGATGGCTATCATATTTCCCCATTTGGTGATCATATAGACCCAGCAGTGATTTACGAATAGGTGTATCAGTAAAAACACGACTTTATTATGGTGGTTTGTGTTTCGCGACATTGGCGACCTGCCCATGTGCCATATAAATGGTACTGACTGTTCTTAATACAGTAGTTGTAATAATTCCAGGTTACAACTGGGAAATTTCATAGGTAATTTAGTGTATGACCGACGAGTATTTATACCACTAGTTAATAGTTAATAGTGTCTGAAGTCACTAAATTCAAACGCAAATAAACGGTAACAAAAGAGGGATTATACGTAGTTATGATGTAAATCAAGAATATATATATAGGTCTAATGGAGAGATTTACTTTACTTAACTGAGATAAGTAATTCCTCAATGTGCTGTAATTTGACCCTGATCTGCTTAACTCTTAACATTCCTTTATTAAGCTGGCAGGAGTTTTGTGAAATGTGAATTATAAGGACTTCATCAGATTCTCAATATATAGAGGATATCTAACAGTGTCTTCAGTAATACCAAATATATTTCACGAGTGGGGCTAATATTTTGATATTTTTCACGAGTACGCAGCACGAGTGAAAAATATCAAAATATTAGCCACACGAGTGAAATATATTTGGTATTACTGAAGACACTGTTACATATTCTGTTTATTACATTTTTTATCAACGAAAAACCTATCCCGTATGCTAACTAGGCCTACAGCGAAAGTTTGAAAACAAAAAATGGTAGTTCCCCCTGTCCAGGTGCTGACATATATGTCGGGCTTTCTGATTGGTCAATTATTTTGGTATTTTCTAATCATTAATTTGATTGGTCAAATCAGCAAAAGTGATATTTTTCACTAATATGATATTTTTCACTAGAGAAAAATATCACTTTTATAGAATGAATAATTTTTGATATTTCACTGGTAAAAATGTAATAAAAGCCTATGCCTGATAATAGCCAACCAGTGTCTATTACTGTTCAACAAAAATGCTAAAAGTATTATTTCATTGTCTAAAACAAGTCCACCTCCTACTTTCAGTCATAGTTAATTATTATGTCAGACCATTGAATTTATTAGAGGAAAAACCCAGTTCTTTACTTTTATAAGGAAACTGTGATGGCTCAGTCAGTTAGAGCAGCAGTCACATATAGCCTTAGGTGAAGATCCGCGTTGCATGGTTTGACGCTCCCTACCCATGTCAGTTTGTGTTCCTCAGGAAGCTGAGAAATGGGCTGGTCTGTGCTGTTGAGGTTGTGCCCTAGGGCATGACACTTTACCCTTATTGTACTGAATGGCATGTGATGGGCCTCCTGTAAGTTTTTCAGTGAGGTAATCACTGACTACTACAAAGAGACGCCGACTCAAAATGGCTCTGGCTATTAACAGGACAATAAACCCAGACCGGCATACAATCAAACATTAGGAAGCAGGCATGCACTGATTCTACTCTGGGAAATCTATCCTGAAACAGGACATTTAAACTTTGTGTTGTTAATGTATAAGGTTGTCTATATGATGTCAGACATCTGTGCCAGTTTGATGGTCATAAACATTTTATTTATGAAATGATACTTCACAAAAAATGACCTATCAAATAATGTCATGCCAATACTGTGTCGCTGAATAATATGTCATTAATTTATCAAATTGATCGGTGGTAGGCGGTAAACCCTGACACATTTGTGTACTGGAAGTCAGTAAACCCTGACACAATAACTCATGGGTTAGTACTACTAGTACGATTCTGGTGCTTAGTGGACCAGGGTTAAGTCACGCATGTATTAAGTAGAATGGATATTGTGTCGTAGACTGATTGGTAAAATACAATCTTTTTGTCGTGGACCTCAAAAATGTTAACTTGTCAAGTAGGTTGATGCTCCACACTTAAAATGTAAAGAAAACAACATTTTTATTAGCAACCTAATGTTTAATAAATAAAAACAAAACAACAAGTAAACGAACAGAAAGTTTTCCTCAGTTTGCACCATTTAAACATGAAAATGTAATTATTAAGAGAAGTGTTAATGAGTTTCAATTAAGCAATGGCCTATCAATTGTGATTGGTTTTATATACATGTAGTAATGGACTGTGGTATTGATCGTGCTGGGGTAGTTTGCCCTGTTTAATTTACAGATCATATTAAAGTGTGATGGTCACTATTCAGATTTATACTGTATTATTAATGATGATAGAATTTCATCATTACAAATTCATGTGTCTCAAACAGCCCGGAGTACTGTATAGAATGCAGTACATTGACGTTTTCCTGAAGGGCTAAGTGAGCTGTAAATGATACCATTTTGTGCTACATCTGACGTCACTTCATTAAAAACCACAACATCCTAAATTGTATAGACTTAGGATGTTTGATATTGCATTTATATCCAATCTGATATGGAATATTGATATATATACCTGTATGTGAAAGGATGTTCTTTCTTTGAGTAAAGGTTTTTACAATACTTTTTGCTGGTGGAATGGTTTTGTCTCCCTTTGAGGTGAAGGTCTGTAGGTGGAATGGTGTTGTCTCCCTTTGAGGTGAAGGTCTGTAGGTGGAATGGTGTTGTCTCCCTTTGAGGTGAAGGTCTGTAGGTGGAATGGTGTTGTCTCCCTTTGAGGTGAAGGTCTGTAGGTGGAATGGTGTTGTCTCCCTTTGAGGTGAAGGTCTGTAGGTGGAATTATGGTGTTGTCTCCCTTTGAGGTGAAGGTCTGTAGGTGGAATTATGGTGTTGTCTCCATTTGAGGTGAAGGTCTTTAGGTGGAATGGTGTTGTCTCCCTTTGAGGTGAAGGTCTGTAGGTGGAATGGTGTTGTCTCCCTTTGAGGTGAAGGTCTGTAGGTGGAATGGTGTTGTCTCCCTTTGAGGTGAAGGTCTGTAGGTGGAATGGTGTTGTCTCCATTTGAGGTGAAGGTCTGTAGGTGGAATGGTGTTGTCTCCCTTGGAGGTGAAGGTCTGTAGGTGGAATGGTGTTGTCTCCCTTTGAGGTGAAGGTCTGTAGGTGGAATGGTGTTGTCTCCCTTTGAGGTGAAGGCCTGTAGGTGGAATGGTGTTGTCTCCCTTTGAGGTGAAGGCCTGTAGGTGGAATTATGGTGTTGTCTCCCTTTGAGGTGAAGGCCTGTAGGTGGAATGGTGTTGTCTCCCTTTGAGGTAAAAGTCTGTGCTGATATAGGTGGAGAGATGAAGATGTAGTCCACTAGATAGGTAAATGGTTTGTAAGAAATTTGAAATCACAAGCAACTATAGCCAGAAATTTAAAGAAAATTTTCCAACTCTTGTATTTTGCAACTACATGTATTTGACATCCTATAAAACAATTTGGCTTCATTTGTATTCTGTTCTCTATGTACAGGTTTGACTGTAGTTAGTTAGGAATTCTGAAAGCTTCCTCAGACTTTTTGTTTTTCTCTTATGAATAGGATACCTATATCAAAGCCATTCAGAACATCATGCACCTCACTGTTGTGCCAGCAGCACTTTCAACTGTAAACATCTATAAACCTGACATATATTGTTTTAATGTTTAACATGTATATATCCTTAACTGATAATACAAGCAATCACACCTGTATGATTATTTTCTTCCTTTCAGATCCTTGGGTTTGACATCCTGTTACTAGACAACCTTAAGCCAATCCTACTGGAGGTGAATGCGAGCCCCAGTCTCAGTATTGATGGCGAACAAGAGGTGTCTCCTGGCGTGTTCGAGTATGTTACCTGTGCACTTGATGAAATGGTGAAGCGCCCCCTAGTGAGAGATGCTCTTTTGTTGATGTCACCCCTCAATAAGTTGAGGTCTGGGTAAGGGTCAAGGTCATTTGCCATCAGTTTGGTAGAGTTAAGCTGAAATGTAAAACATTTTTTATTGGTCTAAAATTGCAATTCATCTATGATTATTTTAAGCCTATGTTAATTTTTCATCCATAAATATTTCATACTTTCTAACAGAATGCCATTAAGGCCTGTCAAGACATCTTGATGATAGATATAAATCAGCATACATTTTTTTGCAGATTCATGAGCAAAAGACGAAAGCGTAAGAGAAAGAAGGGAGGTCACTCCAACGGAAATGGCTGTCCTGAGCCGGTACAGCATCAGAGGACACACATCCTCATTATCAAGGCTGACGAGTCTGATGAGGAGAAGAGGGAGGTGGATGTCACACAACAGATGTCAGAACTCAACAACGAACTGGACTTCACCAGACGTATGTCCTTATCTGTGTCATATTATATAATTAACGACCATACATTGTTATCTGTGTCAAATTAATTACCATACTATCAATGAGTTAATATGATGCACAAAAACATTCTTTATCCAATCAGTTAACACAGCGACATATACATACTGTAGTTATAGACCTGTAAGATACTTTGTGAGACTCAATTTTCATAGGAACAACGATAGCTCAGCTAGTAGAGTATTAAACTAACATACCCAGTCGCTTGTGTTTCTCAGGAAGCTGCATTCTTAGACCATAGACCATGTGCTGTCATGGCTGTACCCTTTTGTCCAAACACTTAACCCTTAATTTCTCTGTCTTTAAATGACCTTAACTGTTGAAAGGACATTAAACAATCTTCTGGGGGAAGGGGGTGGGGGTATCTACCAGCTACCTGCAGGGAGCTCTGCCTTAAAATGACCCAGAATGGGGCATTAAATCAACGATCCATCAATCAATTAATACCAGAAGACAGTGACACATACCAAAGCTGTTTGTGATTTCATAAGAAGTAGGTTATCAATGATTTGGAGGACAAAAGAGGAGTTGAGATCATTGAAAGCACAGAGACATGGCAGGACTTCCCAAGCATTGTCAATCTCTATGTACAAGTATTATGTGTTTCTAGTACATGTATATATATTATATATAGGTATATTGAAGGTGGGTTGTGAACTTTTGTCATAATAATGGTTCAAATAGTTATGTTATAGCAAGCTGTTTGTTTGTTAGGTTTATTGCCCCATGAACAGCTAGGGCTATTTTAGACTCCTTGTAGTAGCTGGTGGCTATCTCACTGAAAACATGCAGGAGGCCCCTTGTGTGCCATCCAGAGTGATAAGGGTAAAGCTTCTTGCCCAAGGACACAACCAGAAGAGCACAGACCAGTCTGTTGTCTAAGCATGCTGAGAAACACAAACTACCATGGGTAGGGAGTGTCGAACGTCACACCTGAGGTTACATAGGCCGATTGTCTTACTGAGCTATCACAGCCCTGTAATGACATACTAGAGTAACATACTGATATTAGTTACCATATAATGACAGGGTGTGTGTACAATTAATTCTGACAAATATAGCTGCCAGTGGTACACTCAATTCAGTTTTAATTATAGTTTCTATAATTGTACTTTTAGGGAACAATGGTTTAGATCATCATTCTAAAGTGGCTTTCTTTATTCTTCCAGATGAGAAAGATGAAGATGATTTATTAGACAGTCACACAGAAGATGAAAATTTAAATGAGGATGAAAAATTTGTTAAAATTTTGGAAAAATTGTCAAAAGAAAGCTGTCTGAAGCAACTGTATCCTGCAGTATACGATGAGGAATTTGAGCATTTAAGGATTCTGGAACGAGTCGCCAACCTTTTCATCAGCTTTCTAGGGGTCAGAGGGTCACTGAGGATTGGGCCAACAGGCTTCCGTACCTTTGCCAGGTAGTGAAATTATCTATACAGAGTCACTGATTTTAGCCTCATCATTAGTTAGGCTTTACATTTACAACACTGTTCAAATGATTATTGTCATTTCTTATTCCTCAAGAAGTCCACTGGACAAATTGATTTTATAATTGATATGTAGGTTTCCTCCTTGTTTCTTGTTGCACATGGTCAATATAAGACTATAACTGTTTAGAAAACAGTGACTGACAGGTGCCCTTCGTGGACTTTGAGTTATACAAGAGGTATGTGTAGGTTATAACTATTTCTCAGAAAATATGAAAAGTATGTTGGCACAACAGCTGTACAGAGAAAATAAAAATCTGTAGCTCTCATGTTTAATTTTGTATTAACCAGAGAGGAAGAACAAAACAGCTGCTAGATGGCCATCTTGGATTTTGACTCTTTTCCTTTTTTTTCGCTCTAGAGGGACTGGCGATTCCAGTCCCCACTCTTGTCCTGTCATAAGCTTTTTCAGAGGTAGCAAATATATTTCTCCTTCTTAATTTCTTGAGAAATTCTTGTCTGTTTTGCATATTCATACGATTGCAGGAAAAAAAAATTATACTCATCTCTTTAAATTAGAACATTTCTTCAATTCTCAATTCTTTTTTATCTATGATGACATTAAAATACTGTACATAACACAAGGACTTGGCATGAATTCTCAATCAATGGTCCATATATATAAATACTTATGTATGGATTGTGTATGTTGGGAATATGCACTGTGAATTAAAACATAGCATTTTTTTCTAGTATGAAATATAAGCTACTGTATGTTACAGCAGTATAATACCACAGTATAAAATATAAAAGACCCTCTCATAAAGAAAACATGATTAAAATGATATACATAATGATATATATATGGCATGATATGAAATTGCCCTCTTAGATTGTATTGTAGAAGCTATATAAAGTACACTGTAACAGTAAATGTTGACATGTACATATCCCTTTATATGAAGATTTCATGCCAGTAACATAGAATTTGTATTACAGGAAGTGTCGCCTGAGTAGACGGGGCATCACAAATGCGGCAGTAGACATTATGTATATAGACATGCAGCGACGCTGGGACCACATGAACCCTGATAGGACATCTGGTAGGTCACACTATCATGTCTCACCTGTCTTCTGTACTCTTACACTTCCTTGTCATACAGGAGCTTTCACATGTGTCGTATACATACACATATGAGAGTTTGGCTGATGGCCCAGGAACATGATCGGTCAATGAACCTTTTTCTTGAGAATTTGGTAAAATTTCGTGGAAAAATCATAATAATGTAGATATCTTTAAACAATGTATATAAAATTTGATTCTGAGGTGTCGGTTACACCCGATTGCTTTATAATCTTTGTACCTTTTTCTGATTCACACACTCTTCCTAATTATTACAAACTCTGACTGAGTGATGAATGATTTAGATAGACAGATTTGGGAAGCAAGGGAGACAACTCTCTCTTTAATATTTCATTAGAATATGATGTTGCTGTAAACCAGTCGACATATTTACTTGAACGATTGCAGTTTTGCACACTTTTGTATATGATTTGACCACTTGTTTGATGTGAATACCTGTTATTACTATGATGTTTTATCCAGTAGTTTAGTCTGTCCAGCATGCCTTATTGTAGTATATTAAAGTTTCTAGAGCTAACGAGATTTCAGAATTTTTTTTATTAAAGAAATTAATTCATTAAACATATTTTGACTGTACTTTATGAAATGTCATAAAAATATATGATTTCCTCAAGATTTCCACAATCCATGCCATTAAATGTATATGTATATTTGGCCTAATTAATGCCTATTGCCGATAATGCTGTATATAATTGCCTTATGTTAATAACACAGCTAAACGTTTTATCTTATAATATCAGTAATTTAATTGTGGAATTTAATAATTCTTGAAGTAGTGCATTCAGTTGTTTAAAAATAGATAATATTGTTCAGTAAACATGCTGGCTTTAATTATACTGTACAATCAAATAGCTCAGTGTAGAATGTATAATTGTTTTATGACAATTGTAGTATTCTTTTAAAATAGTGGTTATCTCCCTTTAAACAAAAATGTCTTGATTATACATACTCGCTTTACGATGGTTTTATAAAAAATCTTTATTGTATTTAATTTGCTAATTCAAAATGGTAAAGCATTTTCTTCCTGATTGTAATATGCTTTATCGAGAATTACTGGCAATGATATTGTTTCTGCTGAATGTAAATAGAAAAACATTAATATTATTGGGCTGATGGAATTAATGATCTCAATCTCTTTAAAATTAATTTTACTGAAGTATTAACAGTCAACTTACACCAAGCATCTGATTGTATGGTACCAGCTACTTACACTACATACAAATACTATTTACCTTTTTATTTTCTGCCACTGATTATATTATCCAAGTTTTTATCCAACATCGATTTTGATAACAGTATCTCTATACCCATATTAAATATGCCTTTCTCTAAACCTGTATATGCAGCCATGTCAGAGAAAAAGTCCAAGAGTACCGTAGGTGGGTGAAATATTGTATGATGGGTAATTATTTAGTGTCACCATGGCAATAGCTGCCTAGCAACCAATATCCCATGCCTTCCATACTAGTTATCATGGATCCTTTCTGATTAGTCCATATATACTGGCTTGCGATGTTCACAGGATCTCTCTCATTTTTTAGATAACTCATTAAATTGTGCTTATCATTAACATGAAATCGCTTTTCTTCAATCAAAATGACCTAACATTTTCTTCTCTGCTGTAAGAGTGTTCTAATAAACTTTGTGGTTTTGGTGCATTCTAATGTCATAAAGTCTTAATAAATGCACATTTTAATATTGTCAGCAATTAAATAAAGACCTTGTCGAGAGTTTGTTTGGTATTGTTTAAAGTCCTACTAACACAATGTGGTCATTTAAAGATGGGATCATGTCAAGCTAAAATGACCAGGCTTGTTTTCAAAAAGTATGTAGTTTTTAATGAGATTGAAAAAAAGTAGTCAGACCTTGTTATTTCCAAAGTCAGTGAGGTCATGAGAAACATAAAAAAATATCCCAACTATTCAAGGTAACTGAATATATTTCATATAGAACTTTTACTCTCGCAACTGAATTTTTTGTTCGGGGCTCGAATTATCTGAGATTTGAGATAACGAAATTCAACAGTATGTTGCAATTGTAATAATTAAGAAGAAGACAACTGATATACACATGTACTTCAAAGCATCAGATCTATACATCAGCATTTATTGATATATTAGTTATGAATATGTATTATAATGTATATAATAAATTTATCAGTGAAATATCTTGATAAATTGCTCCTATTTTATGAAATATATAAATGTACAAAGTATTTATGTTTCATTTTTCAAGTACTCACATGTATCACTTAGTGACAATTAGAAAATCTAAATGTAGATATATGTGATGTTTGCAAAAAATATATATATCATTCATGTAATGAAGTTAGATTCACCTTTAATATCGGGATATAAAAAATCAGGAGTGGTTTTATATTCTGTCTTCATTCTGACAACACTATTGTATAACCTGAACTGCAGACAAACTTAATTTTGTGCCACGTGATATTTGTGACAGCTTTTGGCATAGGAATAATTCATGTCTATGAAATAATTTGGTGTTTTATATAGCTGTCTCAAATTAATAATATCGACAAAAATGTTCTGGTTCTGAATTCTGATTTAAAAAATTTCACACTTTCAAATTCTTAAGGAATTTGTTGGTTTGCAGTAAACAAACACAGCTTGATTAATGCATAGAAGCTTTCTTTGTGGTCTGGGTTAGTTTAGATTTTTCTAGTCTTGTTGATGGTCTGGGTTAGTTTAGATTTTTCTAGTCTTGTTGATGGTCTGGGTTAGTTTAGATTTTTCTAGTCTTGTTGATGGTCTGGGTTAGCTTAGATTTCTCTAGTCTTGTTGATGGTCTGGGTTAGTTTAGATTTCTCTAGTCTTGTTGATGGTCTGGTTTGTCTCAGAATATGATCATGATGGGCCATGCTTTCGTCTGCATAGGATAAAGGGTTTGCACTGAACAATCTATGATAAAGGGCCGGTTTGGTCCATGCTGGTGTGAAGGGTCTGTACTGGTCAATCTCTGATATAGGGCCTGGTTTGGTCCATGCTGGTGGGAAGGGTCTGTACTGGTTAGCCGGTGGACCGATATAGAGCCTGGTTTAGTCTATGCTGGTGTGAAGGGTCTGTAGGTTTGGTCCATGCTGGTGTGAAGGGTTTATAGCGAGCTACCGCATATGACATTTTGTGCCATCTAGCGTCCCGGAAACCAGATGATGGGACCGACTAGCACATTTTCGGACGGGATTCTCATCTGGGAGGCATTGTAGCAGAATTTAGAGAGAAATTGAGATTCAGGGGGGATTGATAATGAAAATATGACCCATGTAGTGTTACAAGGAGGACCATAGACCGGACAGATATGGACATACATTCTATATTTCAATGGTAGCGGTATATATCTTGGCTCGGGGTACGGTGGTATGCTGGTTGTACTGCTAGCACTACCCCGGTTCAATGTGTGGGTGTGTGTCTGGTTGTTCTGTTGTCACTACCCCGATTCGGTATTCGGTGATGTGTTTGGTTGTTCTGTTGTCACTACCCCAGTTCAGTATTTGGTGATATATCTGGTTATTTTTTGTTGTCACTTTCCCGGTTCCGTGTCCTGTGTCTGTGTTTCGACTCTTTTATCTAAATAATGGCTCTACTCCTAATTTTTTTTCTCGTTCGGCCTTTTTTTCTTCATTTTTTACAAAAAGACCAGAAATTAGGGGGTGGAGGAGATAACATTGAGTTATCTCCCCCTGATCTTTATTCTATATCTTATTTGTTTATATTTCTGAGTAGCACGATTTCTATACTTGGCTATTAACCAAAAGCCATCACTTTAAATTCAAAGCTTATCAAGATATTAAAATTTATATTTCAAAATTAACTCAATTTTAATGTGGTTTTCTCTTAAGAATTTCATATCAGGTACCAATAGAAGAATCAACCTACCAGCCTAAGACTTGCAGTCAGGCACTGCATATTTTGATAGCATATCCTATGGTTCTATCTTGTTCCAGAAAAGTTATATTTGAAAAATGTAAAAGATGCTATAGGGAACAACCAACCAATTGAAAAAATATATTTTTGAAACAGCCCCTGTGTATAGAACGTTGAGCCAAGGATAAAATGTCTGGCAGCCACTGATTGGCCAGTATGTTCTGAAGTGAGAAAATAGATATGTAGCCTGATAGGTAACTATCAATAAGAAATGTTGATATAAATTTCGTAAGTCCGATTGTTTTTTTTTCCCGAAAGTTCACGTAATAATAGTAAACAGGTAAACATTTAAGATTTTTGAGAATTTTTACTACGAAATTCACCTATTTTCAAAATGGCTACCCTGGAGAAAATTTGAGCTGAAGGACCCAACTTTTTTTTTTGATTAGGTGTTATATCAGACCCTAAACTTTTGTTATAAACCATAATCGTCATATTCAATTCAAGAATTTGAATGAAATAAACCAAAACGTTAACACTAAAGTCTATGGGAAAACAATTGGTTGGTTGGTCTCTTGTACTGGTCAGCCTCCAATTTAGGGCCTGGTTTGGTCTATTTAGGGTGAATGATCATAATGATGGGGGATACAGATATGACACCAGCAAGTCTTGATTTGTCTGTGTGGTAATAACGACTTTGTCAGTATTGGAGTTTGGTAGTAAATATGATATAACCTACATTGCATGTAGCAGAGAAAAAAAATCTATTTTTGAAACCAGGTTGGAAATATTTAATTGAATAAAATCTTTTTTAAAGGATTCTTTTTTCAACAGAAATAAATTGAGTACACAGATCTATGTAGATAAATCATGCTTATGCATAAATTAAGTGAAAGTAACTGTTTAAACATCATGATTATGATTAAAAATAATGATCGAAAAAAATGTGTTCTCCGGGGGTCAGTCATCAGCATGTTGTACTGTATGTAGGTCCCCTGGGGTTTGCTATAAACATGTTTTACTGTAGGTATGTCCCCTGGGGTTTGTTATAAACATGTTTTGCTGTAGGTAGGTCCCCTGGGGTTTGCTATAAACATGTTTTACTGTAGATATGTCCCCTGGGGTTTGTTATATACATGTTTTACTGTAGGTAGGTCCCCTGGGGTTTGTTATAAACATGTTTTACTATAGGTAGGTCCCCTGGGGTTTGTTATAAACATGTTTTACTGTAGGTAGGTCCCCTGGGGTTTGTTATATACATGTTTTACCCGAGAAAACATGTTTCCTGTGTCTCCTATAAAGTGATTTCATGTATTTCTCTACTAACTAATTTGCTGCCATCATCAAAATGCTGCTTTTTGAAAAGATTGACTTTTTCCTGAGATTATCGACCATTGGTTTATGTACACATACCATTCAGCTGTAATTGACATATTTTTTATACTGCTTATAGTAATTTAGATATTTTTACTACTTTGGTTACAGTTAAACTTTGTGAAATTATAAAGTCCATGTTTAACAGTTTTACTAATCAGTATTATCTATAAAATTTACCATTGTACTTTAAAGATGATTGATTAGGTACACTGATATTGTGGTAATGGTTAAGAGTAATTATATAATGGTTTGTGCAAATTACCAGTGAAATTGCTAGATGATTATGAAGGATAGCAATTAACATTTTTATCTCTTTGATGATATCAAAATTATGAGCTTATTCATATTCTTTTGCAGGATTGTGTTTCCAAGGCTTTCTTGATTCATGCCTGGAGATTGCACGTAGGAAGTTCCCTAGTCAATCAAAGATAGAAATGTTGGAAACCCTTGTTGACTTTTGTGAAAACAGCCTGAATCATCAGGATGATGACGGTAAAATGCCAAACCTTCCGAAACTTCACTTCCGACGTCTCGGCCTGGCATATCGCCCATCAGGGTTTCAAGTGTATCGCAGGACTACAGACTGTATGACCGAGGAAACGGTTCAGGATTTGTACTCAGCAGACAGTCGCTCCACAAATAACTCATCTGATGAGATTGAAAACTTTCTCCGTCAGCGTAGGAAAAATGCTTATCGACCGACAATGATGAGATACATGACCCGTACCTCACTTGTACAGTCACCAGAATAGTGCATTCATGACAAACCAAAATATGAGAAATATCAGTGACAATCATGTAGGATCTATAAGTTGCATCCTGGGTACTATCAACAAAATCCTGGGTACTCTCAACAACATCCAGGGTTAATATTGAACAACATCCTGGGTACTATCAACAACATCCAGGGTTAATATTGAACAACATCCCGGGTTGAACAACATCCTGGGTACTCTCAACAACATTCTGGGTACTATCAACAACATCCAGGATTAATATTGAACAACATCCTGGGTTGAACAACAGCCTGGATACCATCTTTTTTTTACATTTTGTGTTTATAGTGATAAATACAGGTGGATTCTTTCTGTGACAGGGTTGTATACTTCCTATTATGTAGTTGCGATCTTCCTGTGATGGGGTTATGTACTTCCTGTGATGGGGTTATGGGGTTATGTACTTCCTGTGATGGGGTTATGGGGTTATGTACTTCCTGTGATGGGGATATGTACTTCCTGTGACGGGGTTATGTACTTCCTGTGACAGGGTTATGTACTTCCTGTGACGGGGTTATGTACTTCCTGTGACAGGGTTATGTACTTCCTGTGACAGGGTTATGTACTTCCTGTGATGTGATTGTGTACTTCCTGTGATGTGATTGTGTACCCGTGATGTGGTTTTTCCTTCCTGTGAAAGGGTTTTGTACTTGCTGTTATGTTCCATGTCAAGTTTACCTGAAACCTGTGATGTAGTTGTGCAGTTCCTGTTAGGTGGTTGTGTACCTCTTGTGATGTGGTTGCCATGGTTACTCATCTATTTTCTGTCTATCAAAAGTGTATACATCCCTCCCCCAATCATGTAGAATACACAAGTAGTTTTGAGTAGCTTTTAGATAAAGAATTGCTTAAACACTTGCCAATCATTTAATACACATATTTGTGTAGAAGTATTACTTGTGATTTGTTGGTGCAATATAATTGGCTCGGTGATGCTATTTTACTACATAATAATAATAATGCCTACAGTATTTATGACTTAGTGTGCTCATATTAACAGCCAGCTGAGGTGGGAAGCATCTTTATAAGGGAATAATATTTCAAAATAGGTAATTAAGATCATTTTATATATCTACTTGAATTATTCATCCAGCTAGTAAGTAATAATATTCATAAAAAGGCCTCAAGTAAGTATCTGAATGTCTTTCTGGATGCGTTCGAAACTTGATATACACTCTGTTTTGTTCCTGTAAACAGTGCATGGTATACATTGTTATAGAGATGTATGATTATAGACAAACTGAAAATGCTGTTGATATTGTTCTAATTAGTAATTTTAAAAGTGCTTTGAAGTATGTGATATATTCATTGAACCTGTCCTACTTGTCCTACTGAAACAGAGTCATATGTGTTAGAGAGTATTATAAAGCTGTTATTGATACAGAAAACACATTTAGTGGGAAATCCTATTTGGCTTGTAATTGAGTGGGACTTATTTCACTCATTCGAATGACACCACATTATATTGTTAGAGATATAGGTTATCTTGGGTGTTTTGCTCATATCTGGGGTCAGGGTTGGGAGTGGACTCTGGTGTTGAAAACTTCCTTTTTTAGACCCAATGTATACAAGTCAGAAATATGATAAAGATTAAAGTTATTGATATTTGTGGTTAAACCTTTAATATGTTTTATGTATTATTAGGTATTAGTTGGTAGGAGTGGGGTGCAAATGGAAGCCTTACTGTTTTGTGATATATCATATACGACTCTGGATCCATTGATGACCTAATACAATCAGCTTCCCCTCATCACATGGAAGGTAGTCCAATTCTCACTTTTGATAATCTAGCACGAAAGTGTAGCTACATCAGGTTTCAGTTCTTGCATATAAAAGTGTTTCTCCAGTGCAACTTCATTTCTGAAAAATAGCAATTGCGACAAGAACAATCAGATTTGGGTATAATTCTGTGACTTCTGTAAACACAGGTATTTGTAAGTTATTTATTTGTTGTTTATATTAACCTGTGATATTCCACTGAAAGCTGTGATAATGAATTTTTTTTGTGATCCACTAGAGACAATATCCTTTAAAAATTTGTTAATATTGCATTTGATAAAATAGTTGTGATGTTGACCATCGATACATGACTTATTTATACTGTAATTGAGTGACCTCGACCTTGGATACAAGACCTTCATGTGATGTCAGTGACCATGACCTTGGTTATAGGACGTACTAGTAATGTGAGTGACCTTGACTTTGATTACCCGAGAACTAACTTGACTTAGTTCCATGATATACTTGTGACCTTGACCTATGTGACACCAGAACTTATTTGACCATAGTTGCATGATCTACAGGTGCTTTGAGTGAACTTGACCTTAGTAACATTATCTTATGGTGATGTGAGTGACCTTGACCTTAAGTACATTGTCTACTGGCGATGTGAGTGACCTTAGTTACATTATACACTTGTCACATTGTGACTTTGACAATGGATGAACAATCTCCTGATAACCTTGACCTTGGATACGTGACCTTGGGTTGATGTGGTTGACTTTGACCTTGGATACATAATTTAATGGTATTATATATGTGTCATAATTATCATGACTAATACATTTATTAAAGCATTCAATATGTTTGATGAGAACTGTATACAACTATGTACATTCTCAGTCTACAAGGATGTGTGGGAAAGTATGTTAACTATTTATGACCAACTGTACATATGTGTGTAAGTGTGTGTTACCAATTATAAATATGGGGTTAGACTGTAGATATCAATCACTGTGATACATATGAACCATGTTGTATGTTATATCACTTGTTTAAGAGAAATAAGCAGTATCATAACTGTTTGTGTGATGTTAATAAAAATAGGAATTTTGAAAATCTTCATTTTATTGTTCATTTTGGTCTGTTTGTCTTGTTTTATTTTTCATGGCCATTCTATTCTGAACTAAGTAAATGTATATAAAGATATGTACATAAAGAAAAACTAATTACAAACAAGGAAATAATATAAATATTACGTCTTTATTGGTTATGTGTAAAACTGATCTTTTCTCTCGTTTTCCTTTTAAACATTTGTATCCTTTGTACAAAATATAAGAAAGGTCTAAGAAGAACTTTGAAAAATAATGACATCAAACAAATCACTTAACATCATGGCCGTTAAAAAATCTCCCTATATGGTATGTTTCGATTTGTGCTGAACAGGAATGAACTCTCACATAGTCATTTCCTCTGTTAATTACAAAATAGATTTTGGCAGCGTTACTTTCACACTGCCAAGTGTGGATTGTCAACTCCGTTCCCTCTCTGCTTTGACCCAAAAATGAAACATCCGCCTCTAAAACCGGAAATAACCACATTTCTGACACACATTAGAAACACGGTAGAAACCTGCTTTTACAAAACCGGAAGTACTCTTGGGTGATAACGTGACCATGGTTGTCAATGTCACTGTGACGGGTCTGTAATTTGTGCGAGAACACCTGCTTAGGTACAATTATCGATGGAGTTTTATCCAGTAAAACTGGAGTCTTATCAGAATTGTGTTTATATTTCCACAAACCAGTCCGGGTTTGGGACAGGTTTCTTGCTATCGTTGCAAATAAAAACAAACTTAGAATTAGCCTGTGCAAACAATGTTCCAGTTTCCTCTTCTGTAATAGTGATCGAATCTACAAACGAGGATTTCCCGACTGATTCCATAGCTGTCGTGCACTCAAAGGATATCGGTTTGAAAATGGCTGCCTTGGTATGGAACTCTTCCGTTGTCCGGCATCGGACTCTGACAACAAACATGGTCTTGTTCTCTGTCAGGCGAGCATTGTCGATGCAGTCGCGGTGGCTGTACACACAGTTGAAGGTGTCCCTCATTATGTGGATTAAGTTCCATATTGGAATATGAACTGAAATTATTGCCATTTAAAAACTATATCAGAAAATAATTTTAACAGCGTCCATCATGAAAAAATAAATGTTTTAGCAAGCATGGTAAAACAAAAAACAAGAGGCCCATGGGGCCTGTATCGCTCACCTGGTTGGATTAGACCAAATGTCAAAATAATGTTCATGTTCAATTCGTTTTATTTGTCAATCTCAAACAATGCTATGTATGGTTATGGTGTGGAGATCCCAACTGCTTTAAAGAAATAACGAAGTCCAGACACTCTAAGGGTCTGAAAGACCTCAATGTGTTCCCCTTCCCCCAAGAATGTTTCTGACCAAATTTGGTTCAAATCCATTCATAACTTTATGACTAGTAGTGATTTGAAGGAATTACCTCTATTTCCCCGTTAGGCGCGCTCCTTTGGCCCCTCGGGGGTCAGAGTCCCCATTTATGCAAAATCTGTTCCCCCTTCCCCAAAGGATGTTTCTGACCAAATTGGGTTTAAATCCATTCATAACTTTATGACTAGTAGTAATTCAAAGGAATTGCCTCTATTTCCTCTATGGGGCCCTGCCCCTTTGGCCCCTCAGGGGTCAGGGTCAACATTTATGCAAAATCTGTTCCCCTTCCCCCAATGATGTTTCTAACCAAATTGGGTTCAAATCCTTTCATAACTTTATGACTAGTAGCGATTTAAAGGAATTACCTCTATTTCCCCATTAGACTGCCCCTTTGGCCCCTCAGGGGCCGCGGTGGCCGAGTGGTTAAGGTGTCCCGACATTTTATCACTAGCCCTCCACCTCTGGGTTGCGAGTTCGAAACCTACGTGGGGTAGTTGCCAGGTACTGACCGTAGGCCGGTGGTTTTTCTCCGGGTACTCCGGCTTTCCTCCACCTCCAAACCTGGCACGTCCTTAAATGACCCTGGCTGTTAATAGGACATTAAACAAAACAAAACAAACAAAAGAAACCCCTCAGGGGTCAGAGTCCCCATTTATGCAAAATCTGTTCCCCTTCCCCCAATGATATATCTGACCAAATTGGGTTCCAATCCTTTCATAACTTTATGACTAGTAGCGATTTAAAGGAATAACCTTTATTTCCCCTATGGAGTCCCGCCCCTTTGGCCCCTCGGGGTCAGAGTCACCATTTATGCAAAATCTGTTGCCCTTTCCCAAGGATGTTTCTCACTAAATTGGGTTCAAATCCATTCATTACTTTATGAGTAGTAGCGATTTGAAGGAACTACCTCTATTTCGCCCCTTTGGCCCCTCGGGGGTCAGGGTCACCATTTATACAAAATCTGTTCTCCTTCCCCAAGGCTGTTTCTGACAAAATTGGGTTCAAATCCTTTCATAACTTTATGACTAGTAGCGATTTAAAGGAATTACCTCTATTTCCCCATTAGACTGCCCCTTTGGCCCCTCAGGGGCCGTGGTGGCCGAGTGGTTAAGGTGTCCCGACACTTTATCACTAGCCCTCCACCTCTGGGTTGCGAGTTCGAAACCTACGTGGGGCAGTTGCCAGGTAGTGACCGTAGGCCGTTGGCTTTTCTCCGGGTACTCCGGCTTCCTCCACCTCCAAACCTGGCACGTCCTTAAATGACCATGGCTGTTAATAGGACATTAAACAAAACAAAACAAACAAAAGAAACCCCTCAGGGGTCAGAGTCCCCATTTATGCAAAATCTGTTCCCCTTCCCCCAATGATGTTTCTGACCAAATTGGGTTCAAATCCTTTCATAACTTTATGACTAGTAGCGATTTAAAGGAATAACCTTTATTTTCCCTATGGAGTCCCGCCCCTTTGGCCCCTCGGGGTCAGAGTCACCATTTATGCAAAATCTGTTGCCCTTTCCCAAGGATGTTTCTCACTAAATTGGGTTCAAATCCATTCATTACTTTATGAGTAGTAGCGATTTGAAGGAACTACCTCTATTTCGCCCCTTTGGCCCCTCGGGGGTCAGGGTCACCATTTATACAAAATCTGTTCTCCTTCCCCAAGGCTGTTTCTGACAAAATTGGGTTCAAATCCTTTCATAACTTTATGACTAGTAGCGATTTAAAGGAATTACCTCTATTTCCCCATTAGACTGCCCCTTTGGCCCCTCAGGGGCCGCGGTGGCCGAGTGGTTAAGGTGTCCCGACACTTTATCACTAGCCCTCCACCTCTGGGTTGCGAGTTCGAAACCTACGTGGGGTAGTTGCCAGGTACTGACCGTAGGCCGGTGGTTTTTCTCCGGGTACTCCGGCTTTCCTCCACCTCCAAACCTGGCACGTCCTTAAATGACCCTGGCTGTTAATAGGACATTAAACAAAACAAAACAAACAAAAGAAACCCCTCAGGGGTCAGAGTACCCATTGATGCAAAATCTGTTCCCCTTCCCCCAATGGTGTTTCTGACCAAATTGGGTTCAAATCCTTTCATAACTTTATGACTAGTAGCGATTTAAAGGAATAACCTTTATTTCCCCTATGGAGTCCCGCCCCTTTGGCCCATCGGGGTCAGAGTCATCATTTATGCAAAATCTGTTGCCCTTTCCCAAGGATGTTTCTCACTAAATTGGGTTCAAATCCATTCATTACTTTATGAGTAGTAGCGATTTGAAGGAACTACCTCGATTTCCCCTATGGGGCCCCGTCCCTTTGGCCCCTTGGGGGTCAGAGTCACCATTTATGCAAAATCTGTTCCCCTTCTCCCAATGATGTTTCTGACCAAATTGGGTTTAAATCCTTTCATAACTTTATGACAAGTAGCGATTTGAGGGGAATTACCTCTATTTCACCTATGGGGCCCCGCCCCTTTGGCCCCTCGGGGTCAGGGTCACCATTTATGCAAAATCTGTTCCCTTTCCACCAATGATATTTCTGACCAAATTGGGTTCAAATCCATTCATAACTTGATGACTAGTAGCGATTTAAAGGAATTACCTCTATTTCCCCATTAGGCCCTACCCTTTGGCCCCTCGGGGGTCAGAGTCACCATTTATGCAAAATCTCTTCCCCTCCCCCCAATGATGTTTCTGACCAAATTGGGTTCAAATCCTTTCATAACTTTAAGACTTGTAGCGATTTAAAGGAATAACCTTTATTTCCTCTATGGAGTCCCACCCCTTTGGCCCCTCGGGGTCAGAGTCACCATTTATGCAAAATCTGTTCTCCTTCCCCAAGGCTGTTTCTGACAAAATTGGGTTCAAATCCTTTCATAACTTTATGACTAGTAGCGATTTAAAGGAATTACCTCTATTTCCCCATTAGACTGCCCCTTTGGCCCCTCAGGGGCCGCGGTGGCCGAGTGGTTAAGGTGTCCCGACACTTTATCACTAGCCCTCCACCTCTGGGTTGCGAGTTCGAAACCTACGTGGGGTAGTTGCCAGGTACTGACCGTAGGCCGGTGGTTTTTCTCCGGGTACTCCGGCTTTCCTCCACCTCCAAACCTGGCACGTCCTTAAATGACCCTGGCTGTTAATAGGACATTAAACAAAACAAAACAAACAAAAGAAACCCCTCAGGGGTCAGAGTCCCCATTTATGCAAAATCTGTTCCCCTTCCCCCAATGATGTTTCTGACCAAATTGGGTTCAAATCCTTTCATAACTTTATGACTAGTAGCGATTTAAAGGAATAACCTTTATTTCCCCTATAGAGTCCCGCCCCTTTGGCCCCTCGGGGTCAGAGTCATCATTTATGCAAAATCTGTTGCCCTTTCCCAAGGATGTTTCTCACTAAATTGGGTTCAAATCCATTCATTACTTTATGAGTTGTAGCGATTTGAAGGAACTACCTCTATTTCGCCCCTTTGGCCCCTCGGGGGTCAGGGTCACCATTTATACAAAATCTGTTCTCCTTCCCCAAGGCTGTTTCTGACAAAATTGGGTTCAAATCCTTTCAAAACTTTATGACTAGTAGCGATTTAAAGGAATAACCTTTATTATCTCTATGGGGCCCTACCCCTTTAGCCCATCGGGGGATAGGGTCACCATTTATGCAAAATCTGTTCCCCTTCCCCCAATGATGCTTCTGACCAAATTGGGTTTAAATCCTTTCATAACTTGATGACTAGTAGCGATTTGAAGGAATTACCTCTATTTCACCTATGGGTACCCGCCCCTTTGGCCCCTCGGGGGTCAGGGTCACCATTTATGCAAAATCTGTTCCCTTTCTACCAATGATATTTCAGACCAAATTGGGTTCAAATCCATTCATAACTTTATGACTAGTAGCGATTTAAAGGAATTACCTCTATTTCCCCATTAGGCCCTGCCCCTTTGGCCCCTCGCGGGCGAGGGTCACCATTTATGCAAAATCTGTTCCCCTTCCCCAAATGATGTTTCTGACCAAATTGGGTTCAAATCCTTTCATAACTTTATGACAAGTAGCGATTTAAAGGAAGAACCTTTATTTCCCCTATGGGGCCCTGCCCCTTTAACCCCTCGAGGGCGAGGGTCACCATTTATGCAAAATCTGTTCCCCTTTCCCCAATGATGTTTCTGACCAAATTGGGTTCAAATCCATTCATAACTTTATGACTAGTAGTAATTTAAAGGAATTGCCTCTATTTCCCCTATGGGTCCCCGCCCCTTTGGCCCCTTGGGGGTCAGAGTCACCATTGATGCAAAATCTGTTCCCCTTCTCCCAATGATGTTTCTGACCAAATTGGGTTAAATCCTTTCATAAATTTATGACAAGTAGCGATTTGAAGGAATTACCTCTATTTCACCTATGGGGCCCCGCCCCTTTGGCCCCTCGGGGTCAGGGTCACCATTTATGCAAAATCTGTTTCCTTTTCCACCAATGATATTTCTGACCAAATTGGGTTCAAATCCATTCATAACTTTATGACTAATAGCGATTTAAAGGAATTACCTCTATTTCCCCATTAGGCCCTGCCCCTTTGGCCCCTCGGGGGTCAGAGTCACTATTTATGCAAAATCTGTTTCCCTTCCGTAATGATGTTTCTGACCAAATTGGGTTCAAATCCTTTCATTACTTTATGACAAGTAGCGATTTAAAGGAATTGCCTCAATTTACCGTATTGGGCCCCGCCCCTCAGGCCCCTTCGGTCCAGGTGAGCTAATAAACTTTGGCAGAGACGCCCCAGTTCAATGGATGACATACATCACTATTCTTTAACTAACATCTATATCTATCTACACACAATTTCAGATGAACAAAATTCATCTGTTAACCTACAGGGTCCAATTCATCCTCTCCCTGGGGAGCAATACAGAAATACTAAAACAGGTTAACTCCTATTTCCCCTAATGCACCCTGCCTTTTAGTACATGTATAGGTATAATCTCGCCCAAGCGAAGATAGAGTTCGCCATATGGGAACTGCAAGTTTGTGCAGATTTTTTTTTTTTTTTTCAGTTTCAAATTTCAGGCATACATGTACATCTTGAAGGATCTGTCGATGCTTGATACATGCCTTGAAAGTATTTCTCGAAAAACTGTCTAAAAACAACATCACCAGGTCCATATTTATTTTGTAAACGAACAAAAAGGGCCAAGATCATGCTTGGACAGCCATCTCCATTCTTCTTGTTCTGGGAATAAAATCGAGCTGATGTTCTTAATGTTTAAGAACTTATCATCCCCAAAAACAATTTTCCCATGTCAAAAATACCTCACTCAAGGACGCCCGAAGCTTTGTAGTGATTGACTAGTTCATGTCTGCAGTGAAAGTATATACAGACTTTCTAGGGTGACGGGATTGTTTGGGGTCTCACGCATGCACTCTTTCCATATAAAGTTATTTCACTTTCTGTCAAGACTTTGGATACATTTGACTTGAACACCTTTTCTGCAAGACTGAACACGGTTGTTACTGTACCTGTACTTACCATAGGCGCTCGCATAGAAAATGCGAATTTAAAAAAAATGATATCAGTGGTATGTAGAGTACACATACCGCTGTCATATTAAAAAAAAATGAAAATCACATTTTCTATGCAAGCGCCTGTGGTAAGTACAGGTACAGTAACAACCGTGTTCATTCTTGCAGAAAAAGGTGTTCTTGACCTTGAATCACCTTGATATTTCAGTTATCACAACATATTCATGAGATATTACGTTAGCAACACTCTATTTATGCGACAATGTCTGGTATGGCCTGGCGAACTTTGTTTTGCTTTTTAATAACAAATATTTTTCTCAAAAGCAAATAGCCTATTGCTGTAATTGGTGAATTTGTATTTTGTGTGTCGGTTAATGCGCAAATGTAGCTATATAGGTAGGTCACTAGTTGGACTAACTGATTTGACACTTTCCTGATAAATATCATACCCAGCAATCAATCAAAAGCTTAGATTGGAACCAAAATTTTGATATATTTATAAAATATTCTAAGTTTGACACCAGATCAGGACCAGACCTGATTTTTTTTATCATGTCTTCTCTGTTTAAGTAGCTATCCGTACCTAGTAAGTTTGGTTTGGTTCGGTTTGGTTTTATTTATTTAAAGTCCTATCAACAGCTAAGGTCATTTAAGGACGGCCTCCCGTGTGTGCGATATGTATGAGTGTGGTAAGTGCGTATGTGTGTTTTGGGAGGCTGCGGTATGTTTGTGTAAAGTCTCCTTGTGATAGGCCGGAACTTTTGCCGATTTATAGTGCTACCTCACTGCAGCATACTGCCGAAGACACCCAGCAGGACACCCCACCCGGTCACATTATACTGACAACAGGCGAACCAGTCGTCCCATTCCTAATATGCTGAGCGCTAAGCAGGAGCAGCAACTACCATTTTTAAAGACTCTGGTATGTCTCGGCCAGAACACAGAACCCAACGCCTTCCTAACAGGGGCGAACGCTCAACTAAAGGCCAAAAGTGAGGCATTGACAAGGAAGACACGAGGAAAAAGAAAGCTGTGCAGAAAGAAGAGAAAAGATAAGATCCCCAAGGATTAATAGACGCAGTTCGTTGGCCTTTATATTCATATCTTAAATTGAAAACAAAAAGCAAACAAAACGTATGTGTTCTGTCTATGAAGCTCTAGGTTTAGTGATCATGAGTAGCATATGCCAATAATTAGAACACATATGTTCATCTTCTAATATGGTCACCTCATACATTCTGACAACTCAAACACAGAGTTAATAATCGGCCGTGTTTTGTCTTGACCTACGCATAACTGTCCTTCTTCACGGAGGATCTCGTACTTGGTTATAGTTTTACCGGTTTTGATTTCCCCTTATTGTTCAGATGTTCATTTTATGCCTAAGGTTATCAAAGACAACAAAATTGGTCTTTAATTTTCTTCCCGAGACGTTGGATTTTAGTAACCTTATCTATTTCAGTTTTCTCTAGTTTGCAGTGCTGTTGTTAATGAAGCAGAACACACTTTTAATTTCCCTTTCCGAACACCTGGTCTTGATCTTGCACTTTTTCAAGGGAGACCATGCAAATCTGTAATTTTTGCCCTCACTTTTATCGATTTTGAGTGACGGTTTCATTTACTTGTGTCACCTATTTTTATCTATTATAGCCTTTTTTCTTTCATGTTGTTGATACATGAAGAAATCTTGTTTTGTCAAGTTAATCAAGATCCCCTGCAATGCATCTTCGCTAACCAAGGGTTACTCTACGCTAAGCTCCATTTCACGGAGCTTAGCGTAGAGTAACCCTTGGTTAGCGAAGATGCTGCAATGGAACATCAAGATTTGTTGTGTTATGTTAAAATTTGTTAGGTTCTACTATACACCTGTGTGACTAAAACACCCTATTGCGTTCTTATAAGATTTTACATCGAATCCGGACATACATTGATCTCATCTCTAGTAGTGTAGGCATTTTACCATAACACACTAAACAATGGTTGGTTTGATCTACTGAAGTATACTGCCGATGACACCCAGAGTCAGGACACTCCATCCGCTCACATTATACTGCCAACGGGCGAACCAGTCGTCTTTTTAGAAATGAAGAGCGTTAAGCAAGAGTAGCAACTACCCTACTTGTTACAGACGCTGGTAAGACCGAAATTGTAGGACAGTGTCAAGCGAGACATAGGAAGAAGAGAGTTGTTTAGAAAGAGGAGAAAACATAAAATCCTAAATTTAGTCGCCTCTTACGATCATTGGTGCAGTAGGTACGGTTAAATGTATCACGACCTACCTGCAGATCAGCTAATATTTTGCGTTTTGGCCACAAAATGTATTTAATGCGCTTTCTGTTATACCATTTTATTTCAATTACAAGAGGCCCAGAGGGCCTGTATCGCTCACCTGGATTTCATGAGATATGAAACAAGAATGATGATTAAGTATATTTGTCACTGGTATTGCTATGTCAATATATCATAGGCATTTTATATGGGTACGTGAGGTTTTTATGCCAAAAAAATGCATTAATCCATGAAATGAAATTGACTTTTGGCGCAACCCCATAGGGATGCTACCACACAAAAGTGAGTGATATCCATAGCTTAGTTTCAGAAAAGAAGTTGTTTAAACCAATTGACCCCTTTTGACCCCACCCTCTGCACCCCGGGGGTCAGTTCCTTCCTTTATAGAATTTTGAATCCCTACCCAAAAGGATGCTTCCACTCAAATATGAGCTGTTTCAGAGAAGAAGTTGTTCAAATCAATTTAGCCAAATTGACACTTCTTGGCCCCGCCCCTTATGCCCCCGGGGGTCAGCCTCACCATTTGTACAATTTTGAATCCCCACCCAATAGTGATGCTACCAGGCAAATATGAGCAATATCCATTGCTCAGTTTCAGAGAAGAAGTTGTTCAAATCAATTTAGCCAAATTGACCCTTCTTGGCCCCGCCCCTTATGCCCCCGGGAGTCAGCCCCATCATTTGTGCAATTTTGAATTCCCACCCAATAGTGATGCTACCAGGCAAATATGAGCGATATCCATTGCTTGGTTTTAGAGAGGAAGTCGTTTTTATTAATAGAGCCAAATTGACCCCTTTTGGCCCCGCCCCTCAGACCCCTGGAAAGGGGGGGGGGGGGCGTCAGCCAGTCCATTTGTACAATTTTGAGTCCCCACCCCATAGGGATGCTTCTGACCCAATTGGGGTCAAATTCTGATATGTAGTTATGAAGAAGAAGTCAATTGTTGACGGACGGACGGACGGACGCTTCGGTGTGGCATAAGATCACCTTGGTCCTTCGGACCAGGTGAGCTAAAAATAGCATTAGGCAATGCCTATCTGTGGTCATTTTACACTTCACTTTTCTTGCAACTCATCATTAAATAGAAGATCACTTCGAAGGTCCGTTTAGTAATAGTTTTAAAAAGAAAAACGTGGGCCCTTTTTCTTTTAGAGAGGGGGGGGGGGGGGATTAGGAAGCATAATTTAGGCACAATGGTAACATCCACATTATGCTAGCATTCATTTATCCATAAAAGCTGGTGAAAACGTGGGGACAGGAGCAACCTGTCCAGGAGAAGCCATTTCATTTCACCCCAAAACACTGAGGTAGATTATAATAAGTCGAAAACTGTCGGTATATTCAATTAATCTTGACATTGTTGTCACAAATTAATTGATATTCAAAATCATTTTCAACAGAAAATGTTATTCGAGTGTACTCATGTATTTACATGATGAGCGTGGAACCAAAAATACTGATATTAAAACTTTACTTTTCGCCACATATTGGTGTGTTTTTGTTTGGTTTCCATGTGATATGCTGATTCACAGGTAAACATTAATACAAATACCAGGAATGTTTAATCCAGGAACTACACTTACAGCTACAACTTGTTTCTAAGCGATTGCATGTTCACATATTCTCTACTTGCATTTTGGTGCAATCAAGAAATCTTGTTCAGTACATAGAAATTAAACATTAAGAGAAATCCTTACGGAGCATCTCGTACATGATGTTTTAGATATTTATCTCAAAGTAACCTTCAATTCGTTGTAATATGTATGTTTGAAAAGGATATGAATTTTAGTCCAAATATGAAAGGCGGCGTCAAGATTTGGCCCCACTCCAATTTCTTTTTTTTTCCACCGTTTGTAGGGGCATGAAAATGAACCATATCAACCACATAAATGATTAGTCATTATTTCTCCTGAAAGTCGTAGTGTGTCTCCTTGCATAACACCAAGTGGAGTGAAGGGGGTACCCTAACAAAATGGTAAATGATTTTCACATGCAAAATTAAATTAAAATCGATTATAACAGTTAACGGTGCGTACATTTACTGTTATTTTGATACCAATTATGTCATATTGACATTCATTGAGTAAGTGTAGTGATATATTTAGTTTGAATATGATAATTAAATTTAAAATACATACAGTCTTGTCAACTTAGTCAATTAGTATAGGTGTAATCACAGTCTATATTTTGTTAGGGTACCCCCTTCTTTTTACTTTGTGTTATACAAGGTGGTCCACTACGACTATCAGTTGATATAATGATTAATCATTTATGCGATTATGGTTTATTTTTATGAATCTACATCTGATGAAAGAAAAATCGAAATTGAAGTTTGGGCCGGCACTAATGTTAAATATCAAACAACTTATATAAGGTCGGTAGGCGATCTCTGAAGTATCCTAAATTTACCATTTCCTGACTGATTAAAAAGCATTAAATACTCTTGTAGTTATACACTATTAATTAACACAATAAAGCTAACTTGATCGGCAGATTTTTCCTAATCTGACTGGTGAGTACCTGAACAGGTAAAGCAATTTACATGTGCTTACGACATTCAAGTGTCATACCTGCTAAAAATAAAGTCATACAAATTTTGAAACTTAGTAAGACAGGTTAATCTTATTACGTAACATAATTAACGTGAAGGTATAATGTATAAGATGGACACAAATAATGCATGAGTTAATCTGACAACAATGAATCAATGGAATTATATATTACACAAAAATTGATAGACTTACATACGGAGGTTTTCTTAAATGATACCAATTTGATTTACTAAAGTGAAATTATCAATGAACGGAATTAAACAGCATGAAATCCAAAATAATGAGATGAAATGTAGAGTTAATGTTCAGTTATAGCACTATTATCAATGATATAATTAATGTCAAACTTGTTTATATACGTCCACCTTTTTCTTTCAATTTGTTATCATCGTATCAAAACGGTTACATACATGTAGAAGACAGTTATTACCACTACAATATCCGCGTTTTCTGTGTAAAATAGTTTTCATACATGTCTCGATGTCCATCACAGTTTAACTTTTATTGGGTTTCGTTTCTTTTCACTGAATAAGAACGAACATTCGATTATTTTGGCCTTATCGACCATAATAACAAAATACATTTTGGCAGCATTACTTTCACACTGCCAAGTGATGATCGTCAACGCCATTCCCTCTCTGCTTTGACCCAAGAATGTAACATCTGCCTCTAAAACAGGATACAGCCACATTTCTGACACGAACTGGGTGGCAACATGACCGTTACTGTCAATGTCGCTATGACGAGTCTGCAATTTGCATGAAAATACCTGCTTGGGTACTACCATTGATGTCGTTTTACCCAACAGAATTGTAGCCGTATCCAAATTGGGTCTTGAGTATTTTTCTTCAATGGAACAGATTTCTTACTATCGTTGCTAATAAGACAAACTTCGAGTAAGCCTGTGCAAGCAAGATTCCTGTTTCTTCTTCCGTCATGGTGATCGAATCTACAAACGAGGAATGCCCAATTGACTTGATTGCAGTAGTGCTCTCAATGGATATTGGATTAAAAATGGCTGCCTTGGAGTAGAACTCTTCTGTTGCCACGTAATGTACTCTGACAGTAAAGATGGTCTTGTTCTCTGTCAGTCGAGCATGGTCGATGTAGCCGTTTTTGAACATACAATTGAAGGTATCCCTCATTATGTTAATGACGTTCCATATTGGAATGTGACCTGTAATGATTTGGTAATATATATCAAATATGTGGTGATGTTTGCGTTTGACTGCATCTTACATGACCTCTACTATTTGATATAGAGAAACGCACAATAACAATTAGATTATTTACATATAACAGCATGAGAAACAAAAAATTAAAACGAAATTGAAATTATCAAACAGTCAAAATGTCCCCCTTTCTTAATTACAATTATATATTCATTGTCATATCAGAACCCAGAACGGCCATCTTCATAGTTTGGGAGTAAAAGGTGTACCTGCTGTCCCCATTGTTTGCTAGGTAAGAACTTAGATGTATCTTATCTTTTCTCATTTTTCTATTAAACTTTGTTTTCCCTATTGTCTCCCCTGAAACTACCTTACTGTTGACTTTTGAGTGGAGCGTTCGCCCCGGTGAGGAAGGATATGAATGTGACGATGGCCGATATCGGACGGGCAAAACAGTGTTACTAGTACGTTTTTGTCATCGAAAAATGTACGTACATATTGTGTGTCAAAAATATCTACTGCTAGTAGTAGATAAATTTGTACACAAAAAAGTGTACGTACAAATCCTTTGTCAAAAACCTGTTACTATAGTAACACATTTTTGACAAAAAAATTTACGGACATTGATTTTGCCTGATAAGGTAATAAAAGCCAGAACCCAACTATCTACTCGAATTTAAAGCCACATACTCCCAAATAACCTAAAATTCTAGTTCCACATGTGTATTAATGGAAGTCCAAGATGCTCATTCACGCTCTCCTATTAAAATTACCACTGGGCTGGACACTTGGCCGGAGGATCTGTGTATAAAATTAACTCGCCGCATTTCTTTTTATCGCAAGATTTGTCACGGAGCCGAGAACGAGGCTATGACAACGTGCACTGCACATAAACTACTGTACACACATGACCGTTGTTTACATATCGAGTATACGTGAAGAATTTCGTCTGTTAATGCTTTAATTTAAACATATTAACAGAATATTCGTGTAATAACTTAACAAAATAAACAAACATCGGTGAAGTTGACAATGTTCAAAAGCCAGAGACGTGTGATATACGTCTCTGGAAAAGCTAACCAGCAATCCAATAGGCGTCCGGCAAAATCGGAATCGAGTCTATTCCCTTTTCTTCTCCCAGTAAGTTCCAACGAATCATTTCCTATTCCTAGGAAAAACTCGGGTTTTGCCGATTCCAGTCTCATTTACGTTTCTTTTTGGCAGAATCAGTCTGTGTTTTGGCAGGCTCAAGCATTCGGCGTTGCGCCATTTTGTATAGACTGATAACACGCCCGTTGCATTATAGGACTATTTCGCATGGAAACTTGGTCTGTCGGACCCAGTTATTATTTTTGGGAATATCCCATTTACTTTCGTAAATACACATTTTCCTATGTACGTACAAATTTTGTGTCAAAAATGTGTTACTAGTAACAGGTTTTTGACACAGGATTTGTACGTAGACTTTTTGTGTACAAATTTATCTACTACTAGCAGTAGATGTTTTTGACATACAATATGTACGTACATTTTTCGTTGACAAAAACGTATTACTAGTAACACTGTTTTGCCCGTCCGATATCGGCCATCGTATGAATTAGATCCCTAGCCCATGACAAACGAAATTCAATAAGAATTGTATTCCATGCACCCTACTTAACGTTAAACATTTGAAGTGATGCCCAGGGAAACAGGGGTGCACATGCCCATCAGTTGTCATAATGACAGACCAAGCCAAGAACAAAATACCTTTTTTCAACAGAAACGCATTATTGCATTTAAGGGGAAACTCTTATTTACTGAATCTTCCTTAAATTCTGTAATACTTTTCTATGGAAATTTTTCAGTTAAGGAATTCTCTTAACTAAGGAATATTGATATAACTGGCATCTGGAGGGATGCCATGCTAATATGTCTGTGATGCAATATTTCGGTGAATTGGCAGAGAGAGTCAATACAATTAGTAGAGGGCAAGTTAAAACTGACCTACTATGGACCATAGAGAGTCAGTAAAACTCATAGGGGCCACTCTAAGCTGACCTTATATGGAACCATAGAGGGTGAGTTGAAGCCGATCTGACCAATTATTGGAGAGGCTAAAAAATCCAAATTAATTATATAACGTTAAGGTTGGCAACTCAAGCGTATGTGATGCAATATGGTGTTTTAAAACGAATTTAAAAAAAGATTACCTGAACGATCATAATACCCATATGGCACACCTCTGCATAGAAGGCTCCCTTGTGTTTCAGTGATATTCTTGATGGCGTAATGCGACATGTCGTTATTCCTTGTCAAGCGTACGGCTTCCACGTCAAATAAAATAGAGACTGTACCCAAGCTTACAGAGCCGATAAAATGTGCGAATACAAAAGTGTCTGTATTTCCAAGCAACTACAATAAACAAATATAAAAACACATTTGCTCGATATCGTGTAACAGAGTAACTATGAATATGGAACCCCGAGGCTGCCTGGTGTGTTTTGAAGTGATTGTTTCATTTTGCATTATGGAATTATCACTTCATATGACGAATCAAACACGTATAATAAAACGACCACTTCATATAATGAAATGACCACTTCATATGAATAAACAAACACTCATATAATAAAATGAACTCTTCGTGTAATGAAACAAACACATGCGATAAGGCAGTGCGGTGTTCCGTATAAGATGGAAATTGCTTACGTAAAAGAAGAGAAATCCGATTCATGTGTAAACCGATTCATTAAAAAGCAATTCTATGGATCTTACAGATTTAGCCTTAATCGTGTTTTTTTCCACGCACATCAGTGAATATTATATTTCAGTAAGAATTCAGTAACAGATCTCAAAAACAGAAAATAAAAATAATTCTACAATTGTCTGAAAATAGCACTGTCATGTAAATGTCAATAAATATAACGTGAGTGTGTACATATCAAATACCTATGCTTGTACTTCTTTCTATTGTATTCTCTTGAGACAAATGAACACATGTACAACCTACAAGAATTTATTAGGAAGCGTTCATCGCGCATTCAATTCAAAACCGTAAGAATTTCTGGGTAGGGATGTGACCATTACCCTCAATGCCACTCTAACGTGTCTGCAGCTTGTGTTGGGGATACTTGCTTAGTTATAACCATCGATGGCGTTTTACCCAACCAAACTGAAGCCTGTCTAAAAACAATAGAGTATACCGACATGATAACGAAGCAGCAATTTTAAGTCAAACTTGATAAGACGAGGGGAAATACGAATAAAGAACATACATGTACATGTAGATTTTATGGAGAATCTTGATAAAGTAGACTGACAACAAGACCAGATGTTCCGGAATGTATGCGTCTTTAGCCTCACCGACCACACCCGTCACATAAATCTGGCTTATACCAAGTCTCATATCTAAGGTTACTGTCTAAATCTCAAAATTAATTTCCATACTGCCAATGGTAAATGATGTCATAAGTATAAAGTCACTCCCCCAATACATTAGCCCGACATTTATCTGGATTATCCTCCGTCCTTTTATCTGTAAACCAGTTTATTAAGGATCATCTATAAAGGAAAATAATTTGCTCAGAACTAGTCATGTAATATACCAACATTTCGCTAACAGTTTCTCATGTAAAGTTACTTTGTGGTAGATGTAGCAGGGTAATAATTATAAGTCACACAAATCAACAAACCTAAAAATATCCCTGCTGTTATGCTCACAAGTGTCTATTCTTTACAATAAGGTCATTTGACTTTACGTAGTAGTAACCTTTTATTTTGATTTCGACCTTGAAATGCAAATGACGGCTGTGAATAATATTACACAAAGGCTTTTAAATCAATAAAAACACTTCTATATCATACTATTACATTATGTAAGACATCTGATCATAGTAAGAAGGATATTTCCAAGGCAAATAGTTAAACTGTGGGTCCTTTTTAAAAAAAAAATGCATCTTTTACCTCAAACTGAGCGGTTGAATAATTTTTCAGTTTTTTTCATAGTTTACATGATACATACATGTAGTGTCAGTTTTCTGATGTCTTGTTGAAATTTGCAAACAGCTTAAAAAATAGCATACCAACAGCAAGGCCCATTGCTAGTCATGATACATAATTACAATTGTTCAAGTTACCTCTATTAAATTACATCATAGTAGGGATTACTAGGCTTTAAAAATATTTAGATGACCCTTCAAAGTCACCGGAAAGTTGCATTTCTTAAATTAAAAAAACAGCGTATTGTGTATATCGTGTGAGGTAAATACTAATTTCCGAACAATAGGCGAACGAGACATTTAACATTTGATTTAATGCTTTGAACAACCGCTGAGTTTGAGGTAAAAGATGTATATTTCTGAAAAAGGACCACAGTTTAACTATTTGTCTTGAAAATTTGTCTATGATCAGATGTCTTAATAGTATGATTAGTTGATTAGTATGAGTAGTTTTATTGATTCCAATGCCTCCCTTTGTGCCATATATATATAGCATTATTCACAACCGCTATTTGCATTTCAAAGTCAAAACAAAATTAAGTGTTTGAACTACGTAAACTGCGCTTCCAAATCAGTTCTTTTCAGAAATTGGACTCTTTGCTGATTTGTGACCAAGCAGTATGGAAATGCACTTGATAATATATTGCAATCCAAAAGTAACGTTTCCAAGGTGTGATTTGTCATTTTTGGAGGTAATTGCAGGTTGTATTAGTGTTCATTTGTCTCAAGAGAATACAAGTGGAAAAAAGTATAAGCATAGGTATTTGATATGTACACACTCAGATATACACGTTATATTTACTGAAAATTACATGACAGTGATATTTTCACTTTTTATAATGCATCTATTACGTGAAGCTCCTTGCATTATTTTCACAAACATATCACTTTTTTATTTATTTCCTGATATTTCAGTTGTTAGCTGTAGCGTCTGTGGTAATTGTTGATAACATCGCAGACATGTTGGCATGAATTCCCGCTAGATGCAAGTTTCATCAATATTCCTTAAGTAAAGATAATTTCTTAACGTACAATTAAAGCATTACAGAATTAAAGTTTTCCCTTAAATTGAATGATGCATTTCTGATGAAAATATTAAGTAAGGAATTTTGTTCTTGGCCTGGTCCGTCATAATGACAACTTATGGGCATGTGTACCCCTGTTTTCCTGTGCATCATTTAAAATTTTGAACGTCAAGCAGGGTGCATGGAGTATAATTTTTATTGACATTCGTTGGTTATGGGCTAGGGCTCGAACTCTTATCCTTCCTCACAGGGACAAACGCTTCACTCAAAGGCCAACAGTAAGGCAGTGTCAATGGACACAATAGGAAACACAAAGTTCAACAGAAAGAATAAGATACATGGCGGAAAAAAAAAAACCACTTGCCGCACCGTCCAACAGAATACTTTGTTTGAGCTTATTATTCATCATAATGTAACTTTATGTATGACCGAATGTTCCAATAAAGTGAACGAAAATTAGTACATGCAGACTCGTGTTGGATGAAAATGGAGGAAATGCTTGTAAATCTCAGTATTTGCGAATAATATCAGAATGTATAATACATTCCGTCCCATACGAAAACAGAATAGTGCGGGGCGGAACAATATACCCGTCCCATACCAAAACACAGTAGTACGGGACGAAACAATATACCCGTCCCATACCAAAACACAGTGGTGCGAAACAACATACCCGTCCCATACCAAAACAAAGAAGCGCGGGGCGGAACAATATACCCGTCCCATACCAAAACATAATAGCGCGGGGCGAAACAATATACTCCGTCCCATACCAAAACAGAGGAGTGCGGGCGGAAAAATAAACCACCGTCCCAAACCAAAGTATATCTTGTATCAAGTAAAAACTCTATTCGAAATGCCACCGGCAAAGTAAAATTTCATATTATAGCTACAGGTGTAAGTATAAAAAGTTTGAATATGATTGAAAACTGAGTGTGTGAATCTAGATCGAGATGCACATACAAGGGAAATAACTTTTGCATATGTATACTGTTGTTATAATATGTCCGTTGACATATTGGCCTTATCTTAGATTTAAAAAAAAACTTATCTGTGTCCTTTCTACAAAGCACCCGGCTTTGAGATAAGTAGAAAACTCCAATAATTAGAATACAATTGTGCATCTTCTAATAAAGTCACCGCATACATTCTGATAGTGTTAATAATTGGTCGGCTTTGTCTTGAATTACGTGTCACTGTTCTTCCCCAGGGAGAACCTCGTACTCAGTGAATAATAACATATACATTCCTCTGATTCGGTTCGTTTCGTAGCTGCCTTTTGTAATTTTGATTCAGCTTCCCTCTCTTTCATTCCTAGATCGTTCTTTATTTTCCCCTTGTTTTTCAATTCTTTAATACTTCTAAAAAGTCCTTTATTATATGCTAAGTCGTCAAAAGATACTAAACTTGTTCTTGTTTTTTTCTTCCCAAGACTTTGGGTTGTAGTACTCATATCTATTTCCGTTTTCTTTAGTTTGCATACAGACATCATCTCCTTATTTCTTTTTCATACGTTCTCTTTTCTGGTGTTCCTTTCATAACAAACAGAATTATATTTTTCTCCTCCTTGATCCGACCCTTCTTAGTTTGAATCAAAACTGATCAAAGTGGTGTAAAGGGGAATCTGTCGTTGATGACGCAGAAGACACTTACCCTTTCGGAAAAGCTGAACCCAGTTGTTCAAACGTGATAAGGTTAGTTACAGTTTAACAATTTTAAAATAGTGATAAATTCATTTCTGGTAAAATTTAATTTCATGAAAATATAACACCCTCCAGTCTCTTCCTACTTAGCAGTTTTAAGGAATATACAAAAACTCAGGTTTTGAGGTGAAGGAGGTATAAGATTATCACTAATCAAATCCATGCAGTTCTGTTATTGATGCTTGTTCTTGTCCCCGTTTTTATCGATTTTAAGTTAGAATGACTGTTTCGTTTTATGGATGTCCTTTTACTTGTGTAAACTTTTTTTCTTTCTATTATTGCATTCGTTGTTTCTAGTTGTTGATATAACCTGGAGAAATATAGTATGTATAACACATTTTCTTATCAGATTTTAATCACTCCTCAAAGGCTACGATGGGTAGCAACTACCATATATAGACACTCTGGAAAGACCAAAAGTGAACAGTGTCAAACGAGACATTCTGAATAAGAGAGTTGTTTATAAAGACGAGAAAATATAAAATACCACATTTAGTCGCCTCTTACGGTCAATAGGACACTTGGTACAATCATAACGCCCTACCTTTAGGGCCGCTAAAATGGAACCATTCACTCCTTTTTGTGTATTAAATCTTATTAGGCATCTGAAAGCAATTTTTGAAAAGAAAGCCTCGGTAATAATACCCCAAATAATTCTGACTATAAATCAGCTGTATACTATGTAAAAGGTAGCATATATTAAAGCGAATAGATAGACAAAATCGTTCGGACTATGATAGCACAACCCACTGGCGTAAATCATAAAATAAATAAATATGTATATAAACCAACAGTAAATTATAATTTTGCTGTAAATACAAAGTTTTTAGGTCACCTGAGACGAAGTCTCAGTTTACCTATTGCGTCGTGCGTCGTGCGTCGTAAACAACTTACATTTTCAACTTCTCAATTACCAACAGGCCCAGAGACCTGATATTGGGTCTTTAGCATGCTAGGATGATGTGCTGCAAAGTTTGTTCAAATGGATGACCTTGACCTTCATTCAATATCACAGTGGCCAAATGTGCTAAAATATATCAAAACTCAGGTGACCGTTAAGACCCATGTGCCTCTTGCTGTTTTTGCTTTTTCTTTTCCTTCTTTTATTTTTTATGCATCTTCCATTATAACATTGTATTTCAGTTAAGATAAGATCAGGCATGCCATTTTTTGATATTTTTTATAATTCATATGATAATTATCTGAATGTAGTGCATCAGCGTAAAATAGAAAATTATTTCAAAGATCCATAGCGTAATATTTTCGAAAGAAAAACGTTTATTGGGGAAAGCGCTCTAAAATGTTCGTATTCAAGAAATGAAATATGGTACATACTGTACAGTTGACATTGTGTTTCAACTGGGACAACCGCGAAATATTAGCCTCGTAGATATGAAGCACACTCATTATATTAATTTAGAAATAGTTATGTTAATAACCTTATATTGTAAAACGGGCAAAAATCGCAGCTGAATCAAAGTTGTTCTGAAAGAATTAACATGAATTTCAAAATATGGAGGCACAATTGGATCATTTTGGTTAATTCTACAATTAGCCAGTTTTTAATTTAAAACGTTGATAAAAATGTGTGGCCAGGTGTGGGCGTGGGGTGAACCTATAGCGCACTCCATTTCTTCGTATTGAAAAAAAAACCATGGAGATAAGTTATATTAAGTTGAAATATGCTGACATATTCAGTTAATCTTGACATTGTTGTCACCTATGCTTTGATTTTCAAAAACATCTTAAACGGAAAAGTTTTTCGAGCATACTCCAAAATATTTACTTCGTTCAGATAGGTGTGATACACGAAATACTGAAATTAGAAACTTTACTTTTCGCCACATATTGGTGGGGTTTTTTGGTTTAGTTTCCGTGATATATGCTGATTCATAGGTATTAATTATCAAATCATAAATCATACTAATACACATATCTGGAATATTTTATCTAGGAACTACTGGACGATTTTTTATGGTCTCAGATTCTCTTCTTGCATTTGGTTGCATGCACAAAATCCTGCTCAGTAACTAGATATAAAATGTTGATGAAAATTCTGAGTATCTAGTACATCATGTTTTAGATTATCATACACTGACAATTAACACAATAAAGTTAATTTGATTGACAGATTTCTCTCTATTCTGACTGGTGAGTACCTGAGCAGGTAAGGTAATTTACCTTCCCTTTGTCCGCGAACTAAGTGGCCTACCTGATAAGAAATAACTAATAAAGAATTTGAAACTTGGTAAGACCAGTTAATTCAGATTTTATTAGTCACCCAGACACATTAAAATGAGTTACATGGATTTCGGAATACTATACAAACAATACAATACGTGGCAAGATGGACAAATGAAAATATTGACATTCAATTTATCGTTATTACTAAAATTAAGTTGACAAAGACTTGTAAACAGAGAAATTTTCTTGAATAACACAATAAAAACATCAATACAACAATGATGTAAATATTTATGGCAGTCTTCAAATTTGAAATTGTTCGTTTAGATATTTTGATTAAAAACTTGAATAAGGTGGTGAGAATCATTACTTTGCAAATATATATGCATGAGAAATGTTCTTATCAATAAAGAAACTTTGTTTTGTTGATTATTATCATAGATATTTCATTCTATTTTCAGCAGACATCATTTTCACAATATCAACAGCATTGCAACAATGGTATACATTTGTAGTATTGCTTCATATTTTCAATTTCCATATACTCAAAGAAACTTTCTTCTATAAAAGTGTATTGAATATGGTGATAAGTCCACTCCTTTCGAAAGAAATGTTAAAAATAATAAACCAGTAACCTGCATTATATATACAAACGACTTCAGCAGAAAAAAACAGCATTGACATAAACATGTATGATATTTCAATATTTTTTTCCTTACACATAATCTCTTTAGAACATTGTAGAAGGTCAAAATATAACTTTACCTTTATATGCAAACAAATGTGTTTCTACAAAAGCGACGTCAATTTTCTAATTCACAAAGAAACTTTCTTCAGTAATTGTGTATTACATAGATATTAGATCATTCATTTTATGAATACTTAGATTAATACAGTAATACTGTGGGATGTATTATTAACGAATTATTTTCATTTCAATATGTCTACATATAAATAGATAATGGTACTCGTCTCCAATATTTTCATTGCATAAATAGCATATCCTACCTTCTTTACATATATCATACCACCTTCCGGTCTCAGTCGGAATTTCTAAATTAGACGTACGGAATTTAGTTAAATGTTACGAAAGCCGGTTGGAACCATTTTCGTAGAAGAAAATAATATTTTTTATTACGCGAAACTAACGCGTATTATTATATGACTGTGCTTTTCCCCTTTCCTGATTGGCCAATTCTAAACATTCTCACTTTTCTCAAATATTATATTCAACCTCGAATCCGTGCTACAGAGTGATACAACCACCCAATAACTCGAGTTCGTACTCATATATAATAACATGGACTTTCCCGCAATCTGTGAAATGTTCGAGTAGCCAGATTCATCAAAACTATTTCTAACAAAAGTTACCCATTTAAATCTATAAACGCCTTCATCATGTAACTTTGAGATCAGTTTATATAACATACTACTTAATCTTCCCAATTCACCATAAATCATACTACTTCTGACTTGATATTCGTAAACAGTATTTCAAAAGTGTTTGTTCTATTTGACTTGTATTTTAATATCCCTAAACCAAATAACAACATTGTGTCAATTAACGGGTCAAATAATTTCAGTTGTAAATACATACTGCACTATTGCGTACCTTTTATAGAGTATATAGACTTCTGAGCTTGATCAACTAATCTCATTACGCAACGTAATTGGCGTGAAGGAAGCATGCATAAAATGGACACAAATAATGCATGAGTTGATCTCACGTCAATGTGTCAAAAAATTATAGATTGAGGTTTTCTTAAATGATACAAATTTTATTTAATAATTTGAATTTGTCAATGAACGAAATTAGATGGATAAAGTTGGTAGGTAGGAATCGAAAATAAAAATAAACGAGGTGAAATGTTTATTTAATGTTCAGTTATAGCATTATTATCAATGGTATGATTAATGTCAGATGTGTTAATCCTGCTTGGACCGATTTCCAGATATATACGCCCACTTTTCATTTTCAATTTGGATCATCGCATCAAAACGGTTACATACATGCAGAAGAAGTTATTACTACTATAATATCCGCGTTTTCTGTATAAAACAGTTTTCATATAATTATGCCTCGATGTCCATCACAGTTTGACTTGTATTGGGTTTAGTTTCTTTTCACTGAATAGGAACGAACATTCGAAAATTTTGGCTTTATCGTCCAAAATAACAAAATACATTTTGGAAGCATTACTTTCACACTGCCAAGTGAGGATCGTCAACGCCATTCCCTCTCTGCTTTCACCCAAGAATGTAACATCTGCCTCTAAAACAGGATACAGCCACATTTCTGACACGAACTGGCGGTAAAATCCTGCCTTGGAAGCGTCCATCGCGCATTCAATACAAAACCGGAAGTACTCTTGGGTGGCAACATGGCCGTTACTGTCAATGTCGCTATGACGAGTCTGCAATTTGTGTGAAAATGCCTGCTTGGGTACTACCATCGATGGCGTTTTACTCATCAGAATTGTAGCCTTATCCAAATTTGGTCTTGAGTATTTTTCTTCAAACCAATCGGGCAATGGAACAGATTTCTTGCTATCGTTGCAAATAAGAACAAACTTACAGTTAGCCTGTGCAAACAAGGTTCCTGTTTCTTCTTCCGTCATGGTGATCGAATCTACAATCGAAGAATGCCCAATTGACTTGATTGTAGTAGTGCTCTCAATGGATATTGGATTAAAAATGGCTGCCTTGGAGTAGAACTCTTCGGTTGCCACATAATGCATTCTGGCAGCAAAGATGGTCTTGTTCTCTCTCAGTCGAGCATGGTCGATGTAGCCGTTGTTGTACATACAATTGAAGGTATCCCTCATTAGGTTGATAACGTTCCATATTGGAATGTGACCTGTAATGATTTGGTAATATATATCATATATGTAGTGATGTTGACGTTTGACAACATTTAACATGACCTTTACCATTTGATATAGAGTAACGCACAATAACAATTAGATATTCAAATAGACAAACATCTTCATTTTATTTACATATAACAGCATGAGAAACAAGAAATTAAAACGAAATTAAAATTACCAAACAGTCAAAATATCCCCCTTCCTTAATTACAATTATATATTAATTGTCATATTAGACCCAGAATGGCCATCTTCATAGGTAGGGTGTAAAATGTGTACCTGCTGTCCCCATTGTTTGCTAGGTAAGAACCTAGATGTATCTTATCTTTTCTCTTCTTTCTATTGAACTTTGTTTTTCCTATTGTCTCCCATGAAATTACCTTACTGTTGACTTTTGAGCGGAGCGTTCGGCCCTGTGATGAAGGATATGGGTTCGATCCCTATCCCATGACAAATGAAAGTCAATAGGAATTATATTCCATACACCCTGCTTGACGTTAAACAGTTTAAGTGATGCCCAGGGAAACAGGGGTACAAATGCCCATCAGTTGTCATAATGACAAACCAAGCCAAGAACGAAATACCTTAACTTAAAATTTTCAACAGAAACACATTATTGCATTTAAGGGGAAACTCTTATTTAATTAATTTTCCTAAAATTCTGTACTGCAAATGACAGCCGCTATGTTTAAATGTGACACTGGGAATACGAAAGTGACTCGTGTCCCATGGTGTACCTATATACCAAACTTCATCAAAATTGGACAAATTTAAATTCTGAGCAATCAGAAATCTCCATCTGGCAGTCATTTTGATTACAACCTCTGATTTTTTCGCTATAAACTTGCGCTGTCCCATTATCAACATATACACTAAGGTTTATTGCGATCAATAAAAAAGGGGAAATATAACCGGATATGAGTTTGGCCTTTGCGGCCATCTTGGAACAAGAAAAAAAGAGAACAAATTGCACAACTACACATCGTACTGACTAGGCATACAAAGTTTTGTGAAAATTGTATTAACTGAGATATACACCGGATTGCTAGCAATAACAGACTTCTGTTATTGCTAGCAATGGAATTGTATAAGTCTGTTATTGCTAGCAATTGGGATTGTACATCTAAATTACGAACAATCAGAGGTTAGAAAATGGCAGCCATTTTGTTTAAAGATGAAATTGAGGTTACGAAAGTGACTTGTGTCCCATGGTATATATAACCAAATTCATAAAAGGGACAATATTTAAATTTCGACCAGTCAGAGTCCTGTAAATTGCTGCCGTTTTGTTTTAATGGAAAACTGTGGTTGGGACAGTGACCAAGTGTCTCAAGGTGTACCTGTACACAATTTTATCACAATCGAGAAATATTTACATTTCAACCAATCGGGAGCCTCCGTTTGGCGGCTATTTTGATTTTAAATTCGGATATTTTTCCATGGAACCATAGAGGGCCAGTAAAATTAGTAGGGAACGAGTCTGAACTGACCTTTACTATGGCACCATAGAGGGGCTGTAAAATAAGTAGGAGGCGAGTATGAACATATCATGACCTGCACTATGAAACCATAGAGGGGCTGTAAAATAAGTAGGAGGCGAGTCTGAACTGACCTACACTATGACACCATAGAGGGCGAGTAAAATTTGTAGGGAACGAGTCTGAACTGACCTACCATGGAACCATAGAGGGCCACTTAATTAGTAGAAACGATGTCTGAACTGACCTACAATGAACTGTGGAGGGTCAGAAAATTTAGAAGGGGACGAGTCTGAACTGACCTTTACTATTGAACCGTAGAGGGTCTGTAAAATTAGTAGGGGACGAGTCTGAACTGATCTACAATGAAACCGTGGAGGGTCAGAAAATTTAATAAGGGACGAGTCAGAACTAATCTTCCATGGAACCATAGAAAGTCTGTCAAATTAGTAGGTGGCGAGTCTGAACTGACCTACTATACAACCATAGAAAGTCTACAAAATTAGTAGGGGCGAGCCGAACTGACCTAGTATAGAACAACAGAGAGTCCGTAAAATTAGTAGGGGACGAGTCTGAACTAATCTTCCATGGAACCAGAGAGGGTCTGTAAAAATCATGCATGAACGTTTCTTGCACATGTTTATGTACCAATGTGAATCTGCATCTTGTTTAGATTTAACAAACGATTCGGTGCAAAAATTATACATAAAACACATTTTATGACCAATAATTAGACGTTTTTTGTAATTAATTTATGTTTCCAGCAATCTGAAAAAAACGGTATAATAATTTCGTCGCGTATTATTCCGAGGAGTTCCGATGAGAAACTGGAGAGAGTTGTCTACCTTTGACACCCAGAGATTTTTGGAAATCGATAAATCATTTTGGATATCCAAAAATAGGCTAATTATTGATATCAGTGAATGATTTTTGGAATTCCAGAAATGAACTATGGAAATCAATAAATGAATTATGGATATCCATAAATGAATGATTGGTATCCATAAATGGGGACTTTTTACCACTTTGGCTTGCTATAACCTTATAACCAACAGCAATCTAGATTATAAAACACCAGTTGGTGTTTTATAATTACATGTTAAATGATTACATCTGTAATTCATAAGACATGTAATTATAAAACACCAGTTGAAGGGAGATGAATACAATCTTCCCTGTATCTTGCGGGTGCGACAGTGAAATTTCCGACACGATGAGTGATATCCTTTGCTGTCTAACCTGAGTGTTTGACAACCAATAATATCACCCCGAGGATTGGAGATATTTTGTCATATCCTCAACGATGTAGATGATGGATTTTCTCCTGTCCTTCTTTTTTATTTACACGGGTTCGAGAATCGGTTCAGAATATATTGACATGAGGTCATTGTGATGCCTTGACGTCATGATATTGTTTTCCAGTGCATGCTATTTTGTCATACCAGAAAAATGGGAGAAATGAAATAACGCATGAAATGTTGATGCAATCATTACTACAATTACCATAATCACTTCAGGAATACATACGTACAATATGCTATGACAAAGAAATATATAGAGCTTCATATCGAGGTGCACTGAGATATAGGATGGTAAAGTTATACACGGGCCTAATTTAATAAGAGATCGCAGACGGATCTTGGTGCCCACCATTATATGATGTTTGTTGGTTGTATGTATGGCTGATTAGCGAGTATCAGATATAGCATTTTTAACAGTCAAATAAAGATGATTTGGCACAACTTTAGACGCTTCAGACGAAGGGGAACTCACATGTGAAGTTTGAGAACCATTCCTGAAGTATGCTTTTCAAGGGATAGTTGTAACATATTTCTAATGTCAAAATTCGTGATAGCCATTTGACGGTCATTTTACTTTTCTGATCAAAAATCTGAATTGATTTGGCACAACTAGAGATCAAGGGGAACCTACACATAAAGTCTGAGGAATATCACTCCAGTATTTTTAAAGAAATAACGAAAACAAATTTCCTTCACGAAAAATCCAAGATTCCAGCCTGTTTGCCATTTTGTTTTCTGATCAAAAATCAATAAATGATTTATGGAAATCAATAAATGAATTATCGATATCCACATAGGGGGACTTTTTCTACCTTTACTTGCCATAAGTCTGAACTGACCTACAATGAAACCAAGGAGGGTCAGTAAAATTCATAGGGGTCGAGGCCACAACAATCGAAACTAATTGTCTACCCTTAAGATTGGTAAACCGACCGTATGTGATATATTATTATAACGAATTTTAAAAAGTTACCTGAATGATCAAAATACCCGAATGGTAGACCTCTGAAAATAAGCTTCCCTTGTGCCCCAGTGATAGTCTTGATGATGTAGTGCGTCATGTTGTTCTTCCTTGTCAGGTGGACCACTTCCACGACGAGTAAATTGGAGACTGTACCCAATTCGATGGTAATTGAGTATCTATAATATATAGCGCCAAGAACAAAATGTGCGAACATCACGTGTGTCTATTAATATTTGGAGCGATTTCATTCAATAGAAAAACTATAAATATGGAACGCCGTAGCTGCCTTATGTATTATGCAGTGATTGTTTCATTTCACATAATGAAAAGTATCACTTCATATAATGAAATTACCACTTTATATAATGAAATTACAACTTTATATAATAAATTTACCATTTTATATAATGAATAACCACTTCATATAATGAAATTACCACTTTATATAATGAATTTACATATTTAAATAATGAATTTACCACTTTATATAATGAAATTTACTACTTTATATAATGAAATTACCTCTTCATATAATGAAATTACCACTTCATATTATGAAGTTACCACTTTATATAATGAAATTACCACTTCATTTGATGAAATTATTACTTCATATATTTAAATTACCACCGCAAATAATAAAATAGCCACTTCATATAATAAAATTACCACTTTTAATTATGTCATTACCACTTTATATGATGAAATTAACACGTTATGTAATGAAAGTATCACTTTATATAATGAAATTACCACTTCATATAATAAAGTTACCACTTTATATAATGAAATTACCACTTTATGTAATGAAATTATCACTTTAAATAATGAAATTACCACTTTATGTAATGAAATTATCACTTTAAATAATGAAATTACCACTTCATATAATAAAACGAATACTTCATATAATAAAACGAGCACTTAATACATAAAGAAACGACCACTCCATACAAGAAATTACCGCTTCATACAAGAAATTACCACTTCATTTGAATGAAACGACTGATTCACATCATGAAACAAAAACACTTCATATAATGAAAAGGACATTTCAAATCGTAAAACAAAAACTTCAGATTAGATCGCTACGGCCTTCCGTAAAAAAGAATATTTTGTTTACGTACGAATAAGAAATCCAATCCATGTGCAAATACATTAATTTAAAAAAAAAATCAAAAAAATATTTATATCATTAAAAGGTGTTTTTCAAAGCACATGAATGAATATCATTTTCAGCAAGAATTCAGTATTAGATATCAAAAAGATAAAACTAATCCTACAAATGGCCTATTATAATCACACCGGGTATTGTGAAATACTTATGTTTTGTTGTATTTCATGCCATTCACAATCATCCCGCAACTGTGAAGTTCATTAAAGCTAACAAATAAGGTAACAGAAAATTACAAAATTAATATTCTGATATAAATATGAACATATGGGTGGTCCCCCGCATGAAATGGCTCTTTCAATATTTTGTCTTTCTAGCCCCTGGTTCGTTAAATGTTGTAATCGTGTTAGTTTCCTGAAAGTATATCAAACCTTTTTCTTCACAAGATCACAAATAAAACCAGGTACCATATTTTATTTAAAATCTTGTACCCATCTATTGCTGTAATGTTTACATGTCTTTATGTAAAAAGTCAATGTTATCTACGTAAAGATTTATAATAAAAGTTGTATAAAACCTGCGCCTCTTTCCTGAATGGCCTCTTTGTGGTCTTATTAGAATCATTGAGCAAGAACAGAATCATTTTTTTTAATTTGACATAATGAAATCTTAACGTCATTTATATTATAACAACTGACGACTTTTTTCAAGTCCCAATAAATATGTTTGTAGTTATATATGCTGTGGCCAATTCAATGAAAAAATGTTTAAACGATAGAAGCACACAAGGAATCTTATGTAGGAGGACATCAGATAACCAAAGAGAACAACTACACGTGGCCAGGCATGTGAACCACATGTTACAGCGAGTGCGTTACCAATTCGCCACCAGACCATCCAAAATAAGACGAAATGAAAAATTTAAATGATACCTTTTTCATAAGATTGGTTTCATTTTCAACACACATTAATGAATTATCCTCCCAGCATACATTCACAAGGTGATTCTCAACTCTGAAATCTCTAGGGTTATTCTCTATATATCACACTTATTTTCAATATTGCCAAGGTAAAATGTGTACAATGTATTAATTTAATCCCTCCAAAACCCCAACCCCCAACCCCCTAATACAATATCATGACATTAATTAGGATAACCTTACATCAAATTATCTGTAAACCAGTTTATTAAGTCTTATAGAGAGGGGAATAATGCTGAAATTTAAAAACGAATAAATATCTCCACATTTGCACAAAACTAGTCATGTTACATACCAATGTGTTGCTTACAGTTTCTTCTGTAGCGTTACTGACATTGTGGAAAGATGCAGTAGTGAATGATTTAAGGTCACCAAAATTATCAAATCCCAAAAATAATCATGCTGTTATTCTGACAAGTGTCTTTACCACACATGGGAGCATTTGACGTCACGTACGTGTAAACACTTGCGATGTTGAAATTCAAATGGCGGCTGTCAATAATATTACACAAAAATGGTATAAAGGGCGACATTTAAATCAATAAAATTACTCCTATTTCAAATTAATAAGACATCAGGGCCCAGTTGTTTAAAAAGTGATTAGGCTAATCACAGTTTAACAACAATTTCAAAATCCTGATAAAATTATTTCTAGTAAAACAAACTTGACAAAATTTTATGGAACTATAACACTCGTCCGTCTCTTCCTACCTGACTGTTTTAAGGAATATACATACACAGGTTTTTGAAGTAAAAGAGAGACGAAAATTTCACTAATCAAGTGATTAAGCTAATCACCTTTTGAACAACTGGGCCCTGATCATAGTAAAAAGGATGTTTTCAAGACTGTGGAGGCTTGTTCAGAAACATGCAACTTTTACCTCAAACTCAAGCCATGTTCATAGTTTTTAATAAATGCAGTGTCATTGCTTGCATGTTTTGTTCAACTTTACAAACAGCTTAACAAATACCATGTCGACAGCTATACCTATGGTTAGCCAAGATACAGACTAAATTTGATCAAGTTACTTCTGTTAAATTACATCATAGGGATATATAAGCTATTAAAATATCACTTAAAACACTGGTTACTAAGATAACCCTTAAAGGTCATGGAAAGATTGCATCTTTTTAATCAAAGATAACGCAATGTCTATATCGCGTGAGGTTATCATTACTAACTTCAGAACAACATGCAACGTCGGTCAGGCGAGCGAGACACAGGGATTAACGTTCGGCACACCTCGGTAGATTCAGTTTAGGGTAGAATAATCTGTAGAGGTGTGCCGAATGAGGTGATCGATCGGTAATTTCCAGAGAAAAATCATTTCCAAAAACTAGCATTTTCATTTTCTTCCTGCTTTAGTTTGGGTGGGAATATACTGTCTGAAAACCGAAGATAAAACAATAAAAAGATAGATAACTTGAGGCTCCAGAACAACCTTATATAGAATCAACTGCGGTAGCCTAGTTACTAAATTGGATAAAGTATTAGCCATTTAAGATTCATTTGCACACGGAAAAGGTTAAAAACAGTTGTAGGACTAGAATTTTACTCTGTGGATCATTAACCACAGTGTAGAAGATACGGTCTATTTCATTCACCTGAACTTTTTCTCTATATATACGTCCACCTTTTTCTTTTAATTCGTCACATAAAAACAGTTACTGCCACTATAGTATTTACGGTCTCTAGGTTAAATAGTTTTCATATACATCTCGACATCCATCACAGTTTGACTTGTATTGGTTTCAGCTTGTTTTCACTAAATAAGAACGAACATTCGAATAGTTTGCCAGTCTCACCCATAATGATAAAATGCATTTTGGAAGCGTTATTTTCACATTGCCAGGTGAGGATCATCAATTCCGTTCCCTCTTTTAGTGAATACAAGAATGCTATATCCGCCACATTACTGACAGTTTGACGGTAAACCCTGCTTTAGAAGCTTCCATCGCGCTTTCCATACAAAACGGGAAGTACTCATAGGTAGCCACATGGCCGTTACCGTCAATATCGGTATGACGAGCCTGCAATTTGTGTGAAAATACCGGCATGGGTACAACCATCGATGGCGTTTTACCCAACAGAATCGTAGCATCCAAATTGGGTTTTCATTATCTTTCTGCAAACCAATTTGGCATTGGAAAATATTTCTTGCTAGCGTTACAAATAAGAACAAACTTCGAGTTACCTTTTGCGAACAAATTTCCAGTTTCTTCTGTCATGGTGATCTAATCTACAAACAAGGATTTCTCAACTGACTTAATAGCTGTCGTGCTCTCAGCGGATATTGGATTAAAAATTGCCGTCTTGGTGTAGAACTCTTCAGTTGCCACGTAAGCGCTCTGACAGCAAACATGGTCTTGTTCTCCATCAGCTCAGCATGGTCGATGTAGTCTTGTTGTACATACAGTTGAAGGTATTCCTGACTAGTTTTGTTATATTCCATATCAGACATTTCTCATTTTGAGATAGACCACAGGTCCTAGCCTCGTCCGTCAATACATCAAATATATAATATATTTGATGTATTGACAGACGAGGCTAGGACCTGTGGGTAGACCCAGTGCAGAGCACGGAGACGGACACCTGAAACGTCCAATTCAGGGGTCATCACAAAAAAATGTTTTATTAACGCTGGATTGTGTAAAGAACTCATACACTTGGCCACAACTACAGGTATATATCACAGGTAACAGTTAATAACGGCGTTAACACCCGATGCAGACCGAAATTATTATTTAAATTTCGCGGATATTTACAAAATTATGTTTCGGACTTCATCGGATGTTTACGCCGTTATTAACTGCGTTGACGGTCGGTAGGCTGTCTATTCCACTTCCGTAAAGGAACACTGAATGGCTGTTGTGATCGTATCTTTATTTGAGTTCGGATATAAATTCCCGAGCAATGCGTGCACAACACACAACAACAAATAAATGATGACCAGCTAAGAAGAAAAACAATTTTGAATCGATGGCACATAGGCTTGTAGCAGTAAACAATGCATATTTCAGGGATAACAGGGTTTCCTCAAGAGGGTAGGCGGTGACCTAGATTTTCGATCTATTACTTCCTTACCTTTTAGTATCTATAAGGCCAAGGTACGATATATATATATTTTTTACAAATTAAGCATGCGATTGTAATAAAATAATTTACTCGTCTACAGTTCCGCAAAGGGAGGTCAGCATGTGATGCGTCATCAACCTGGTTTGTGGAATGGAATGTGGTCAGACATTATCGAAATAACATTTATGCGGTATGGCCAAGGTCCCGGATGACTTGTGGGAATCACTCTTAACCAATCTGTTCTTAAACGATAGGCACTGAGCCTTTATGTGACCTGGTCAAAGACAGCAGACATGAGCGAGGAAGACACAGAAACACAAATAATTTCACACAGGGAGGAGATGCCAGCTCGTGTGACATCAGACGTTCAAGATAAAGACAAGCTGAAGTCCTGTATCGATCTGCTGACTGAGGAACACAATACTGAAAACATCGTAAGCATCGTCACAGACAGAATATCCAATGACACAATAAATAAAGATCAGGCTGTCATTGTAGGAAGACCCAAATAGAAGCTTAGGAAGTAAGCAGATCAGATGGTTTCTCTGCATCTCTAAAAAAAAAAGAGTGTCAAAGTTAGACAAGGTATGTCCTTTGACACCGACCTCATTACTCAAGAGTTTGACGACAGTGGAGACATGCGTATAACGAAGACAAAGTCAACAATAAAGCAAAAACTGCGAGTTGAACTGTCACCTCGTCATTTACAGCAGTCAGAAACGATCATCATCGATGGGTGTGCTATACTTTCAATTACCTACTGGCCGTCAACTGGCACAATTCAGGACTACATAAACGGCTTTCTGGACTATATCTGGCACAAGTTGTACATCTGTGATACCTGCCTTGGTTTCGACAGACATTACGAGTATAGCATCAAGAGCGGCACTCGAAATATGCGTGCATGGGAAAGGACAAGAAGACGCCACATGATTGGGCTCACCATTCCCTTACCTACTCAACAAGTTAACAGAAAACAAGACAGAAGACTCAGAAGAGGCAGACTGGTTTACCTGTACCATATCCAGAATCTGACATGCACTGTCATCATGGAAGCCACCTGTCCACACAGGTCATCAGTAGATGAACGAGCAATGGCAAAGAAACATGCTAAGATAGTAGCACACCTTTTGGCAGCACATGCTTTGCCAGAATGTGACAGTGTTGCCTACATGTTTTGAATAGGAAAATGGACATCACTGAAGGTTCTTAAAAAAGAACACATATGCAGCCAGCTTGATGAGCAGGCAGGAGATATAAATGGAATAATTTCAGGGCCAAAATCATGTGTTGCAATAAGTTTTGGCAGCAGGATTATAGAAAACGTCTCCAAACCTTGATATCAAATATTGGTATCTTTACTGGCGAAGAAACATTACTGCAACGCCGAAATTAAAGTCACTGCCACCAACAGCGAATCGTTTGCCGAAAACGTCAAACGTTCTCATATATGTTCTCATATACATTTGGAAGGGAGTACTAGAGGAAGGCCCCCCTGATCTTGGTGCGAGAGACTTTGGCTGAACCAGAATGAAGCGCCACAATCTCTTTCACCCTTTACACTACCTGTCAATGTATTCCCAGCTCCCCTGTAATTCTGAAGATGATCAGATGTGGTTTAACTAGTGATCATCCGTGTGCAACAGCTAGGTGTGGCTGCCAAAAGGCTCAGTTGACATGCACAGTTTTATGTGACTGCGCCATTGAACACATCTGTGAGAATCAGTGGACAACATATTCAGATCAGCTGAGTGATACTGGAAGCGGAACTGAGAGAATAGTATATAATGTACCTAAAGTGGATGTTATTATTCGCAAAGTGTGTACATTCGATAGCGAACAGTAGTCGTGTAAAAGGAGAAAGTGACACAAATATTCTTTTGTACTGGTGTGGTTGGTGTCAAAGTACGCATATTCCCCCTATACAAGTTTATGTGTATGACCTGTGGTTGTTGCCATAGGTACGCCTATAACCCCCACAAAAATGTATAGCAAAAAATAACAAATCATTGGACAGAAAAATATGATTATGGTTTCCACACCAATTGCCATTACGAGATCTCAGAGTTCTGATCTTGTAATTTCGATATCTTTTTGGTCATTAAACATCTTGGATTTGACCAAGTAGATAATGGCGTTGTTTCTTCTTCTTTTTCTGTGTGATATATTCATTATGTATTCCTTGTCCCATAAAACCTGCAAGTAGACACAACAAAGACCACTCTAGGGAAACAACATGTGCAATCAATGATTGTGAAAGCTCACCGGCATCAGCAACCACACTATGCACTAATTTTTTTATGTATGTATAAGCATGTCATTTCGAAATTGTACTTCACATAACATCACTCCTTGACCTCTAATTGATGTATAAACCATATTAGAAGGGTGTGGACTTACAAGCTTTCCAAAAACTTACCCAAAATAACTTTAAAGTGGGTTTTGGTGCATGATTATCATAACAATTCCAGACCTCTAATGAATGTATAAACCAAATTAGAAGGGTGTGAGGTGTATACTTTTGGACTTACAAGCTTTCCAAAAACTTACCCCAAAAACTATGAAGTGGGGTGGGACACGAACGCCGACGCCGACGCCGGGGGTACAGCATTACCTCATAGTTACTCGTAACCGGTGTGATAATAAATGCCTTTTTTAATTTTGAGGTTTCGGCAGCCATTTTGGCCGCTATTTTGCCGGCCGTTTTAGATTAAATTAAAGAAATGATTACTGCATTGTATTTTACATTATCGCAATGGCATCTATGGCCCCCCCAAATCCCAGTATAGAAAGGAAAATTATAACTTTAGTGTAATAAATGAGTAATTTATTGCCATTTTTGGATTTTTCAGTCATCTTGGTGGCCATCTTGAATATTTCAAAATGCTCAAAGGTGCCAAAGTGGCACCAAGCAGTTTTGGAATCAGCAGTCGTCAAACATACAAAAATACTAAAACGCATTATATGGACGCTGCTGCAAGGTTTAGTGGGCTGCCTCTGGACTGATTTATTGTGTATGAAGTCTGGAGAACTCTCAAAATATCCTGTAAAGAATCAAATTGGCCAACGTCCCTGACAGTTTTATCAAATTTATCAGGACTGCACAAACCAAAATTTACGAGTGCCGAAATGTCACTATGGGATAAACAACAGACGGTTGGGAACTGTGGAGAAAAAGTCGAGTGTAGTGTGTATTCGTCGGCATTTCCTGACAGACTGACTATGTTTTGGGGCTCGTTTTCTTTTTCTCTCAGACTTGTCTTGTTCTACGACTTGTTGAACCGAAGAGACCATGTTGCGGTTTATCTCACGTGAAAGTAACATTAAGGATTTTTCTCCTTCTCTGTCGTTTTCGTCTACAGGAATCATGAAGTCGTTCGAATTGTATGACAATCCTCCGCCAAATTGCTTCACGTTCCGTTTGGTATTGTTCACATAATCATTTTCCATTCCACGTACAATCGCTTCATAATATTTCATCCATTTTCCAACGTTGGGTACGTACATCTTTGAAATATTCATGATAGAAAAGGATATTGTTTAAGATGAAGTGTAATCACTTTGCCTGATATTTTAAGAATGACCCTTTCACCCTTTCCCGTCTTTTTCAGAAATTCCACATCTCTCACTTCCGACTTTTTCACAGGTACGTAATATGGTACATCGAACGATTGACATCAGTTGGCTACTTTTATTGTTCTTATCGGACGGAGAAGAGTTTCATTTTCACTATCGACAAGGATTAGGTACATATGTCACTGTGTAAGTATAAGTTTTGTCGCGTCTTCGTCTAGCTCGTACTTAAAGTTATATCTACTAAGGCCACTTTCCAAGTCTCATGTAGATTCAGCGGTGTTTGGAAGTGCGCACCGAAATGACAAGGTTTGTTTCGTGGAAAGTAATGCTTACTTCTATCGCTATGAATGACTACGTAATGTGACATCTTAGGCTTTTCTTACGTCTCTGAGGTCTTTCTCTGCTATCCACTTAAGGCGGCTATTAAGACGGCCAACATTCAAATTTTACGAACCATTCGATTTGACCAACTCTCTTGCGCTTTTTAAGTTCTTCCTTGGTAAACCATAAAGCACTTTCATCCTTTTCCACCCTCTGCAGTTCGGATTGATAAAAATTTCCAGTGGTTGGCTCGTTTAAAAGTCAATCAATTGGTAGTGTGGTATTCCTTGTCGTAAGAAACGTTTGTTGGTCTTGAAGATCTCTGAGGACCACTGCTGCTGGTAAGACTTCGTAAATGGTTGTTATAAGTGTGAAACTCTCTTTCCTATCCTTAACCCAAATTTTGGTTTATTTACCACATTGGTTTTCTTTTTCCCATGACTTGTTTTTCGGAGATACATGTACGCAAAAAGGTCTGCTTCGTCAGTTTTGTTAACATCTTTTGGAGCCGAACCATTTAATGACCTGTGAAATGTAGCGTTGTAATTTTGGACGAAATCTTGCAATTTGTCAACATACACACAACTCCTATATTTCGTTAAATATCTATACATTGTTACCCTTAACGTCCTTATGACACGCTCGACTACCGATGCCTTGGTATCATTTTGACTGGTAAAGTATTTTTTGTCATTGTCTTTACAGAACAGTCTCATTAATTTACCGGCAAATTCTTGACCTTTTGTAAATAATCGTTTCAGCTTTCTACTCCTAATGATGATCTTTTTATTAAAAGCATCCAACACATCTTTTGACGTTTTTTGTTTTATAGGTTCCACCCATAGGAAACGACTGAATACATTTATGACCACGAGAAAGAATCGAATACCATCATTCTGTTTAGAGATATTCGACACATCCGCGAGATCTGCTTGATATTACTCAAGGACCCGATACTTCCACTCGTGCTCTCTTGAAGGAACGCTTGACTGCTTTTTGTAAACTATAATTGTCAAGACTCTGGATATATCTTCTTATCTGATATAGACCCGGTGAAGTGAATCCTTTTGATTTCAACACTATGAACTTTTGTCTGACTCATAAAACCGCCTCCGTTTTTGAAATTGCAATATACTCCATCTATACGCCGCTTCTCTTCCTCGGTCAACATTTGTAATGACAATGAGACAAAATATTTAATTTTTAAGTTTTATTACAATATGTAATTACATTCAATGTTTTATGAAACCAGTCTTCTACCCGATGTATTTATTTAACCATATAACAAACACATTTTTTTTTTTTTCATTTTTCTGTTTTGAGCTCCTCTACTCTCCATTGAGCATTACACAATTGGGATATGAAACAGTTTCTAACACTTCGCTATATCAAATCGAACAGTCTCTCGAATGAAGTCTCGGATCACTTTGATATCATCCACATAAATAAAACAATCTATCATATCACATTGTCTTTCGCTTATGATTTCTCTAAGATGATTTGCATATGTCAGTTTTAATAAGTTTTCCATACTAATGACTTCTGATGACTCCATATCTATACAAGGCTTGGATTGGGAGGATATGGTAAAACACAATGTTTGTCAATACACATCACTGAAAACATCTTATATTTCCAGTAGTTCAATGTTTTTCTACACTTATAACACGTCACATAATCGCTGACACCTTGGTAAAACAAAACATCAGTAGCTAGTTGATATGGAGTTTGACGGAGTTTACAGTTCAAATTATAAAATGTCATCAGTCGATCAGCAGAATTTGTCATATGGTGATGAACTGGGTGAGTGATAGCAGAGTCCATCTATAAGCAGAAAGAATCAATACGTTGCTAACATTTTTTCCTACAGTGTGACTTAAAACTATTACGCCCAGGTGCCTTTCGGGTGCTCTTCCAATATGTGTTCCACAAGTCGTTTATCACCTCTGTCAGTGTAGTTATCACGAAAAGAAATACATATAGGACAGATGTACCTCCGACGTCTCATCTCATCAATGCCAATGTCTACAAACTGATCTGCACCCATAATGTAGTATACGTCTACTATCTACGACTGTTCGTAGTTAAATGAATAGATGTGTTGCAGCGTCAGCGATTTTCTTCGCGTATTTCTTTATTTTATTGCAATTACGTTGTTTTACGTGATTCTCGTTTGGTAAATTATAATCCTGCAATATACCCGAAGGTATACACGAGTGCATGACAAGTTCACGCCAAGTCTTTTCCACTTCTAAATTATATTTAACACGGATCAGCGTTTCGTCTAAATAGATATCAATAATACCATCACCTGAAAGTAGCACACATTGATTAGCAAGTCCTTCTTTACATCTCGAACAAACAAAAAGTTGCGTTACTTTCGATCTAACCTCATATGCGTAGGATAGATACAGTAACTTTTTTTCAATGTAGTCCAATAGGCTTCTGCTTCAGTTTTTATTCTAACAAATAGCTCTGGAGTCTTTTATCGAACAAGTCCGTATCCATTAGAGAGTTACTTCAACACCTATGCGTTCATTTAATTCGAACAATACAGTGACAAAGTGGGTATAAAAATTGTCTGTTGCTAATATTTATAATAGTTCTCTAATATGTTCAAGTTTTACTTCTCCCCAATTGCATGACCATCCTGACTCTATGAAAAAATCGATATCACACGCGCACACCTCCCATGTCTGTAAGGCCATCTTGATTTACTGTAACCCGACCAGGGGGTTTTACATATGGGTAGGTAGGTACTAGGTAGTGCTGTGTTTTGTTTTTATTCAGTTCTGAAAACAGATTTTCAACCTTCAATACAAATACAAACCAGGATATAAACTGTTTGGAAAGGATTATTTATTTTGGGATCTTAAACAAAAGAAACACACACCAAGCTTATTTGAGTTTGCGAGACGTTTCCCAGTATGGAAAATCCGTTTGTAGCAAGTTGTTGAGGAGTCTGATGATGATGTCTTGGCCAGTGTACGAAAGTGTTGATGGGTGGCGGGGTTTTTTTCACGGATAAACAGCTATTAACACTCACGCTATCTGTTTCGGCGCTCATTTTATTTTTCTACAAATGTACATTTACACCACAAGCTCTCTGATACAGTTAAAAGTTTCTTCAAAAATTCTCCCGATAGTCTCGTTTTCTTTCCTTCTTCAATCAAACAAATTCTAAGCTCAACTTTAAGTTTTCTAATGATGACTTCCTGTGTAAGACTGAAGCGGCAAACGACTCTGTTAGTTGAAATCTCTGTTATATTAACGTCTTCTTTCATAATCTGGTTGATGTGAGCTTGAGCCATCGAATTTGACGAACATAAATCTCAGTCCATGTATTCATACCCATCTAAAAATGGATCTCGCACGGAGACTGACATAACAGGGGTCCCTATGAGGATAAAGTATAGGGACTGACATAACAGGGGTCCCTATGAGGATAAAGTGTAAGGACTGACATAACAGGGGTCCCTATAAGGATAAGGTATATAGGGACTGACATAACAGGGGTCCCTATAAGGATAAGGTATATAGGGACTGACATAACAGGGGTCCCTATGAGGATAAAGTATATGGGGACTGGCATAACAGGGGTCCCTATGAGGATAAAGTATAGGGACTGACATAATAGGGGTCCCTATGAGGATAAAGTATAGGGACTGACATAACAGGGGTCCCTATGAGGATAAAATATATATGGACTGACATAACAGGGGTCCCTATGAGTATAAAGTATAGGGACTGACATAACAGGGGTCCCTATGAGGATAAAATATATAGGGACTGACATAACAGGGGTCCCTATGAGGATAAAGTATATGGGGACTGGCATAACAGGGGTCCCTATGAGGATAAAATATATAGGGACTGACATAACAGGGGTCCCTATGAGTATAAAGTATATAGGGACTGACATAACAGGGGTCCCTATGAGGACAAAATATATAGGGACTGACATAACAGGGGTCCCTATGAGGATAAAGTATATAGGGACTGACATAACAGGGGTCCCTATGAGGATAAAGTATATAGGGACTGACATAACAGGGGTCCCTATGAGGATAAAGTATATGGGGACTGGCATAACAGGGGTCCCTATGAGGATAAAATATATAGGGACTGACATAACAGGGGTCCCTATGAGTATAAAGTATATAGGGACTGACATAACAGGGGTCCCTATGAGGATAAAATATATAGGGACTGACATAACAGGGGTCCCTATGAGGATAAAGTATATAGGGACTGACATAACAGGGGTCCCTATGAGGATAAAGTATATAGGGACTGACATAACAGGGGTCCCTATGAGGATAAAGTATATAGGGACTGACATAACAGGGGTCCCTATGAGGATAAAGTATAGGGACTGACATAACAGGGTCCCTATGAGGATAAAGTATATAGGGACTGACATAACAGGGGTCTCTATGAGGATAAAGTATATAGGGACTGACATAACAGGGGTCCCTATGAGGATAAAGTATATAGGGACTGACATAACAGGGGTCCCTATGAGGATAAAATATATAGGGACTGACATAACAGGGGTCCCTATGAGGATAAAGTATATGGGGACTGGCATAACAGGGGTCCCTATGAGGATAAAATATATAGGGACTGACATAACAGGGGTCCCTATGAGGATAAAGTATATAGGGACTGACATAACAGGGGTCCCTATGAGGATAAAGTATAGGGACTGACATAACAGGGTCCCTATGAGGATAAAGTATATAGGGACTGACATAACAGGGTCCCTATGAGGATAAAGTATAGGGACTGACATAACAGGGGTCCCTATGAGGATAAAGTATATAGGGACTGACATAACAGGGGTCCCTATGAGGATAAAGTATAGGGACTGACATAATAGGGGTCCCTATGAGGATAAAGTATAGGGACAAACATATAACAGGGGTCCCTATGAAAAAACCCTATAGGGACTGTCCAAGGGACCTTTTGAGACTCGAGGGACTGTTCAGAGACCGAGGGACCTTCGAATACCCCTCAAACACTACTACTGAATATCTGGTTTGACAAATAAAAATATTTCATAAATCCAACAGAATCATTTCTATATGCCTGTTTGGATATGTAGCAACAAAATCTATATCAATTTCTACAACAGTAGTTAAAAAGGGAAGAAATTAAAAACTTATTTTTGCAGAATATTGCGAAACAAACGGGCGCGTAACATATCGCTCCCAGATCTACATGTAACAGGCAAGATTACATGTATACATGTACACATTATGACACAAAAATAATATGCTAAATATGAAGTGTATTCGAAGATACTTTTTAAATTAGTTTGATCCAAAAGATCAATAAAACATACATAAATTACACTCGATATTCAATTTAATGTAAAAATGGTACTGATGCATGGATATTTTCAGTGTTTAGAAATTTCATTTCACATCATCTTTTTCTGTTTTATCAAGTTCGCTAATAGTATTTACTAATAGAATAATAACAGACGACTATTGTTTTAGGTCCACAAAAATTGAAAACAATAATTAAGAAAGTTATTTGAACAGCATAATCATATTTACCATAGACAACGTTTTAATAGGTTACGAATTAATGTTAATTATCTAAGTGTTAAAGTTGCACATAAAAAAGTAATTATAGGCTAATATGAAAATCGGATCAGCGAATTTCAAGACAGATATCTACACAGCAGAACTGATTGATGGCATTAAATAAAAACGAATATCGTTACTTCCTTCCTTCTTTTTTACCGCAAAGATTTCAAATATCTTTTACCTTCGATTTAGGCTACATTCAAGCTTTCAACTCTGAAAACTTTACCATACGGCAAAAGCCCAGTAGATCAGCCATTACACTTTTAAAATATGATAAGCGGTCGATTTGGCCATGCACACTTATATATCAATTTGACATAATTTGTGTCCAATCCGTTGTTTTAAATAGTTTCATCATACACATTGTCAGTCAGTAAATTTGATTGTAAAGGAACGATAACTCTTTTTGTTAACGGCAACAAGTTACATGGTCTATAATTTCACTAGACACCGACTAGATTTACCATACTTATTTTCTCATTACAATGATTTTAACTTTCATTTAAGCATAGTTTACCTATCAAATAAATGTTATCCTCTTATTAAAATGAGAAGAAGCATGTTTTTGAATGCTGAAATATACTCTACGTGCTTCCTTTTGGGACCATTTTATTAGGGGTCATTTTTGCAGTGAAACCTGTAGTCACAGGAAAAATGGCTGCGAGTCCAGGGATGAAGTGGTCAGTGAGCGTAAAACCGCTCCTGACCGCGTCCTACTCGTCTTTCAACAAAGATGATCTGCCTGGATTTGCAAAAGCTTTAGCCAAAAGGTTCAGACATATAATTTCTTTTCAAGTAAATCGCCTAATTGTAAATATATGTATGTAAGTTACACTTCGATCCCTGTGACGAGGATGTAGATTTAGTCAGATACATATTTAGATTTGCATCATACTTCCAGGAAAAACGAATATGACTGGCACTTTCGTTTCATTTTGACACTTAATCTAGATTTTGTTGCACTAATAGCCGTATAATAAGTAAAACACAATTTTAACACGTCGATATTGTCGCATAAATAGGGGAACATTATCCTAAACATTAAATATATTTGCAGTCATTGAAAGTGAAACCGCAATACGTATACGTCCTCTAAAATTATAAAAATACACAGTGTATGATTTATATTATCATTCTAAAAATGACTCCATGACTTGGGTCTAGTTCTTTTCAGATTCAAATGAGGTTTTGTAAGTCTGGCTGATGCGCATGCAGTGATGGAGGAAAATTGTACATTAAATACATGCTTATTGTTATTATTCCTGATATCCAGTCGTAACATCAAGGGTTCACTTATCTTAATTTGAGTGTTTACTCTTTCAGTTTGCTATCCAAACAGTTCATTTTCATGGGACCATAGCCAAAGCCATTTTCACTTGTTGGCAGGTGTACATGGTACATAATATAATCTACACATTTTGACCAGTGATCATAAGAGGGCAGACCCCCTCCCCTCTCAGCTGCTGTGACAACAGACCATATTTAAGATTATGTACAAGTAATGAAGTTATAACAATCAAGTCCTTTTTTTCTGTTCCTCAGAATATCCCAACCCCTGAGATTTCATAGAATGCAAATACTTAGTGTGAAAAAGAGAAAGAAAACAATTTGAGACTCCAATATTTGAATCCTTGGACTCGTATTTATTTCTCCTGTCATGTGGGACCAATCTGTATTTGGAGTACCCATTTGATGTCTCTTAGCATTGGGTCTCTTCAAAATTTAGGAAATCATGCTCTGGACTTACTTCAAAAACAAACATACAATTATAGTGAAAAAGTTACTGATTGAAATACATTCCTAGGGCTAATAAAAGAACGTTCCTGTTGAGGCGGATATTGAAGCCAGTCTCCAGGATGAAAATGTATTTTCCAACATGTATAACTGAGCCATAGAAGTATGCTTTATCAACTTTCTTAAGATTTGTGTGTTGTATTTTACAGTGAAAAAGACATTCTTGAACATGAAGCTCAGCATGAAAAGTTCTACTCTGCATTTGTGGCTCTGGCTTCACACTATATGAGCGCAAGTGCAAGATCAGGTATGGTATCCATATTTAATGGAGTTCTTTTGGTATTAACAGGATTGCTAGATCATATTTATTACGTGATTGCAATGAAATTACATTAATTACATACAAATTAAACCAGGACAACATTAATGTTGTAGTCATTTACTTAATCAATATATTTAATCAAGGCACATGTGCGCATGCTGATTAAGATTTTTAGCTCACCATCATTAGATGGTGGGCAATTCAAATTGTAAATAATTCTTATTATCGTTATTTCTCAGAAAGTACTAAAGGTTGAAGTTTGTTATCACTATTTCTCAAAGTCCTGAAGGGACCTTTCTCATATTTCATATGTTAGTTTCCCTTAGTCCCTAGTTGTGCATATTGCATTTTAGGACCGATCAGAAAACAATATGGGTGATAGACAGCCATCTTGGATTTTGAAAATTGCAGGTTGCTTCTGCTATATCGTGATATATAGATATTAAAAGTTTTGAAGGATGAGTGAAAGAAGGTAAAGAAGAGAAAATATCTGTCTTTCATTTGACGGATATAGATCATTCAATGGTGGGCGCCAAGATCCTTCTGCGATCTCTTGTTTGTTTAGATAATTAACACTTCCTATTTAGTATTTATGAATGCCCTTGTCATGAAGAAATAGGGATGGAAATTCAATGTTTCAATTGATGATGTGTGATTGCAGTACCGTCAGCCCACCTTGGTACTGTGTCCAGTGCATGCCGTGTACTGCTGAAGTTCCTGCTGGAGAAATTACAGACCTATCATGAAGAATGCTGTATAACACAGGTATAGCTAGCCTGCTTATCTTAACAGCATTTCTTTGTTGCATTATACATGTACATGATAATTACAGTCAAGTCAGAAAAAAATTATGCTTCTGAAGACTAAACTTATTTTTTTACATTTAAAAAAAAAATTAGAATCTACAATTTATGAAATATATTTCTCTTGCTCATATCCAAGATTAATTCCATTATATAAGACATTGAAATTATCTTTTCAGTGTTGTTGTTATAATCTCTGTTTCACAAATAGTTAAATCAGCTTTGAGTTAATATAATGACCTGATAGTGATCCAGGATTTGTTGGGTTTTGTCAGAAACATCTGATGATGTTGATCAAGGCGCTATGTACTGGAAGTAGTGGCCTAAACAAGGCTGATGTTACGTCCTATGTAGCTGTCCTCCGCCAGGCTCAGGCTCCTTCCCATATACGCGAAACAGACACAGGTATGTAATGGAATATTCAGACACCTGCTTTTAAAGTGAAGTATCCACTGTACATACCTGTAGTGGCCGATCTGCACTTTGTTCTAAGCAATAACATTTAAAATATTTGAAATAAGTAAGCTATAGAAGATTCCCATCCCAACAAATAAATGTAACATGTTTTTGATAACTTTCAAGTATTTACATAACAAGAATGAGATCGTTAGTAAGCCAAGTTTGCAGCATGCCAACACAGGCGGCAGCCATTTTGTTGTTAACCTGAATAACCTTAATTACATGACCTCGATCTGCAGTGCATTTGACAGGGTGGGGAGCGTAAATCATTCATGTTACATTTTGGCGGCAAATATGATAACAGGATTAGCATACAAAAATTACCTCTAGAGACTAAGCAGATTAAAAAAAAAAGATAAAAAATAAAAAGATGGTTTTACAAATTATGTTTAACCAATGTAACACATTTAAACATAATTTCAGCAAGAAAACTGTGATACAAGTTTTTTTGTTAAAAGGTTTACAAGAAATTTATTTCAGTTCTTCAAATTAAATAAAAAAATTAATTATGTTTTAATTGTACTTAATTCAAACAAAAAATATACATTGTATAATTAAAAGAAAAGTGTAAATTTTAAAAATTCTTTTATTTATTTAATAAAAACCAATACATTGTATTAGATAATAAATTAAGATGAATTAAATTCTTTTGAATATAATTCAATTAATTATAATTTTTGAAAAAAAGACATTTTTATTAGTTTACATTTGGAAACGATTAACCGTCAAGTTTGAGAATTTTATATTTTGACTCTCGGGATTTTGATTTGACTCTCAGGGTTTCAGAGGTAAGGGTCACTGACTCTTGAGATTTTAATCCTACTGGATGCCCTGTTCTTGTATTGAGTTGCTAGGTTTCATGCCGAAATAATTGGCACAAAGATACATTTATTCCTTATATTCAAAACAATCGATTACAAAAGTATGTTTGTTTATCCTTTATGAGGGTTTCTGCTTGTTCAAAGAATAATCTTAAGAAACTTTGATTGACTGTCTGTAGTGTTGGAGTAGTAAAGGAAGTCATTTTGGGGGAGCAGGGTTGTGTTTTCTTAAGTGAATGTTTCCTTCAAGTATCTGTCAGAATCGGAAGACTCAATAATGTCTAGTTAGAGATCAATGTCAGATATATTTCTACCTGCTTTTCTTTGTAGATTCTGTTGAAGTTCAGCCCAAAGAAATAGCCAGATCAAGACTAGACACAGGAAGTGACATATTTGACCAGCTGACCTCTGTGTTTGAGGAGGTGAGCATCTCGAGTCCACAGAAAACAGAACCTGTGGTTGACCCTGTGGTAAACGATGAAGACACACCTCATAGTCGACACAGTCGTGAGTCAGAAGACTTAAAAGCTGCTTTTGGAAAAAGAAACTTAGCACACCTTCTGCAGCTAGATGGAGCTGATATACTGGTGAATGTTTGTTCTAGTCTGACATTCCTGGGAAGGTATTCCCAGCGCTACAAAGAGGCAGTAGCTGGCACCTCCTTCATCATGCCTAACACACTAGTGGAGGCCCTCACATCAAGGACAAGGTAGGTTTTGGCAGAAAATGACTTCAGTTCAAGCATGGATCATTATAAACAACTAGGTGTTGTGCCAGTATTTATTTTATTAATTGTTTTGGAGCTAACAGATTTTTTTCTCCTAAGAATTGTAATCATGATAGTAAATAGTAGCTGCAATATGCCTCTTGGTTAGTTTGATCTTTTCTTTAGGTAAAAATAAAATAAGAAAATGAAATTCATGATGACATCATTTTGATACATCATGTACTTACAAGAATGCTTTAATCTCCTTGTTTTAGTTACCAGTGTCTACTGAGTGATATCTCAGTAGTGTGGCGAGCCTTCAGCCTACCGATACTAGAACCACTGTCTCCAAAGCGGATGGAGAAAATTGTCAACATCACAATGAGCTGTTTATATGCTTCTCTGTCTGTCGCCATGGCAAATAATGTTGTGGCTCTAACAAGCACCACTCCCAGCCAAGTCTACATCAAGTAAAGACGAGGAGATTGACAACTATGGATCTACTGTGATTCAACGAAGTGTAAGTTTTGTCTAGACCACAACCACAAAATTGTGGTTATTCATTAAGAAAGATAACACTTGAAGGATTAGTAAAAAAGATTTCTTGTTGATTGGTCAATATATTCAGAGCTATTTTTCTGAGGGCATTTGTGACTTATTATGGCCCGTCATTCCCGTTTGAAATTATTTTGAATAAAAGAAATTAACATTTCTTTACCAATTCACCATTTTCCCCCAAATTGAGGGATAAAAATATCAAACTTAATTCTTTTGAATGAAAGTTTAATTATCAAGATATATGTTTTTCATTCATAGATATATTTTATATTACATTTTTAGCTGGAGATATTCAACACAGTGTCAACTGTTATGAGAAATTCCACAAGAGCAGGAGGCAATGTGAGTACAGCATCTCCTAGCCTAGGCATTTTGTTGGGTAAACTTTGACCCTGATGAAAGAATGCTTGATTTGAGTTTATGATATAGTAGCTCATTGATACAACATAACTAAAATGTTCCTGTAACTCCATGAAGCTGCACCAGTATTGCTGTTCAATGTAACAGTTCATATTTGTAATGTTAAATGTGGTCAAGATGTATTTTGATGATAAAAGTACATCAAAGACACCCGGGTGTGCAGAACTGAATTGTAAGTATGATATTAAACAGTATTTTTTACAAGTTCTGCCATGAATAGCTGTTTCTATAAAAAAAAAAAAAAAAAAAAAAACACATTGTATATGTTTACATTGCAGACGGCCCAGAACCTTAACTTGATGGCAGCTTGGTTATTGATGAAAGGCCTACAAAACATAATTGCCCTCACTCCTTCCACCGTACTGGAAAGGAAAGAGCCAAGTAAACCTAAGATACCTGTCCAGTCTGAAAGTTCTGCCAAACCCAAGGAGACGCAGTCCTTCAGTCGGAGTAGCACCTGGAAAAGTTCATTCCATGGATTCGGAGCATTATCTGTAGCCCTGGCGACCAAAGCTGGACAACTGGTGCAGGAGTTGCTGGATGATCTACAGATTGAGGGCATGGTGCCAGATCTGGTGAGTGATCAGAATGGTTACAGTCAGACAAAGGGTCAGAGGGGCAAAGTTGGATACAGAGCTTTTATTATACCAATATGTAAATAGAGGAAGTGGAATATGAGAAATACAGGGCTTAATTATAAGGTCTGGAAATATGATTTTCTTGTTAGTGTTTACATATATGTTTGTGGTGTGTATGTGGAATTTATCTGCAATATTAACATGATGCTTCCTTGGATCAGGGATCAACTACTCCACCCAAGCCAGGCCTGGACTTTACCATTATGACATACCAGACTGCCTGGAAACGTGTCAAGAAGTTGCTGAACGCTATCAATCTGACAGACCTAATGTTGAACCTGGTGGAAAATGCCTTCAGAAAGGTACATAATTATTGCAGTCATGTCTTTCTCTCACTGAATAAAGATTTCATCTGATCATAGAAGTAGGCTATTGATTCTTGTACACTTCAATCAAGGTTAAATCTTGATTTGTAAACATAAACATTAAACCGTTTCCATCTATAATGGCACATATGATTCAAATTGTGTCCATTAATACCATACATCAGGCTACTTTATGGAAATACTATTTTCACAATTCTATGCAGCCCTGCAGGTTTGGAAATGGGAAAATACACCCAGTGTTCCCCACTGAATTGTTTGTATGGGGTTGGTTAATAATGTGGGAATGTCCAGCAGTGTTACTGTGTAACGGTTCTTACACTCTTTTTATAGGCATCTCTCCTACGTAGACTGAAACAGGGGAATGAGTCCTCTGAAACAAGCAGTAGCAGTGCATCCGACTCCAACACATTCTACGAAGATGACTTCAGCTGTTCTGAGGAAAGCAGTGATGATGATGGTAAGTTAAAACATACATGTATGTACTTATTTTCACTAGCTTGGAAAGTGAAAGAATTGTTTATCAGACCTCAAAGCACTGTGAATATTAATTGCATTGTGTTTGTCAATCAAACTAAGATGTCAGTAACTTGCTTTTATGTCCAGATGAGGATTCGGAACCCATCCTGGGGGGACTGTTTGAGGAACCATCCCCACCCACAGACACAGTGGAGCCATCTGCCCCACCCCCAGTCCCTGCCCGTGTGGATGTTTCTAGCGAAGGCAAACGTTCCCGCAAAATCAGTAGCGGAGACAGTCCCAACTTTGTTCCAGATAAACGGGAACCAGAAGGGGTAAGAATCTGTGTATCAAGAAACTATTTAATGTCGGACATCAGCTGATGTAGGGACCTTTTAATTGTTTTAGACCAAATTTATAGTATTGCAAAAATGTCTCTAATTCTGAAATACTAATGCCATTGTTAGACTTGTTAGCAAAAGACAAGCTTTTGCTCAGTTGCACAGTTCATATAAACCTTTGAATCAAAACCCACACAACTCCAGGCCTAACTTTTATAAGGACTATTTTTGCAGGGATTGCAGTTGACCGTCGACAGTAAGAATTTTGTTTTAGAAAACATACTTCAGTTTAATGTTTACCTAAAAACAATGCTCTTAAGCTGGTACCTTTCACTTAATCTTGGAATTTTGTATTCTCTTCACTGATTGTTATGTAAAACATTTATTTATACATTGTATTTCTACTTTACAGTTTGTCCAACTAGCTGCAGATATCCTGAACTTCTTAAGTCAGTCTTTCCTCAATGCTACTGATCGAGAAATACAGAAGATGTTCCGGTAAACACAAACACTGTTTAACTGATGTCACATGATAGCCACGTAATGATAATGTCATATATACTGTAATTAAACAATACAATCCTCTGATTGTCTGTTATGTGAAGATATCATTAATAAGTTTATTTTTAATTAAACCAATTGTCTAATAAGTGTACTCGGTAATGTGTATTTTCTGTAATTATAGTTTTATGAATATAGAGACTTTTAAACTAACTGAATGTTCTAGATCTTCTTTGAATGAGGATCACATGGGAAATCTCGCCACACTTGTACGTGAACTTGACCGTGAATGTATCAAGTATGCATCTGGTAAGTCCATCTTTCCATTTTATTGTCAGTCAAAGATTCGTGTTTCATACTTGCTAATTAGGCACTTTGTATATCGAGTAACTCTCTCTTCACTTTGTATATCAAGTAACTCTCTCTTCACTTTGTATATGAAATAACTCTCTCTTCACTTTGTATATGAAGTAACTCTCTTAACTTTGTATATCAAGTACCGTAAATATTCGGGTATAGTGCGCACTCGCGTATAGTGCGCAGGTACGTTTTTGAGGTTCATTTTCAAAAAAAAAAAAAAAAAAAAAAAAATTCAATATTCAACTGAGCGGTAGATGAATTCTAAAGCATAAGATGATAGGAATTTGTAACTTATGAAAGCTTATTTACCACATTTAATTGGAATCACCGGTCAGATTTGACACATTGGATTGACAGGTTGTTTACATTATACCGGGACAGGCCTATTCAGCTTGCAAATTGTAGCGGTCCCATCTACGCTGTAGTACAAACAAAATAATTAATCCCACCCTCAATTACCTTGTGATTTTCACGTAGGTATGATCTCTTGTGGTATCTGTCCATGAACATACAAAGCTAATTAAGCTCAATTATAACAAGATTGACTAGTAAGCTGACTGCTACGTAATGTAACACAGGCCGCCATTTTGTAAACAGTACGGAAACAAGTCTGCTGTCGTCGTGCTGGTCACAACTTTTATGTCAATGAATTAACATGTGTAATGGATAAATCTACAGTGCAAACGATAAATAAGAGTACCCCGGTAGTTTTCACAGTCAGATCGTATTTGATATGGCCAAGTTGGTCAGTGACTGCCGCACGAGATCAAGGCATTAGTGTTACCCTTGCCTAATTGCGCAAGCGTGCTGTTACAGCTTTTGTAAATAAACAAGTTGAACGTTATCAGTTTCTGGCAGCACTCTGGATTTATAAGGTGATTAATTTAGAAGTATGAAATAACGAAGTACTGCTATATCATTTCAAGTTTTGTTTGATGTTAATTGAGATGTTATACATCGTTTTGAACCTGAATACAGGAACATGCTCAAGTGAGATCGTATGTGTACGGAACGTGTGGCTCACGATCGATTTAGATAAATCCACGTAATTGCTGATAAATACACAATTTCAAGGAATTAAACATCAAAATAACTATTCATTTCTTTGATTATTTGTTAACTATTACTTTCTAAATGCTTTATATGTGTTATACATATAAGTATTAAATCAATCCTGCTGTGAAAGGAAACGATCACAAATCTCAGTCAAATCACATTCATTCTGACTGGGAAAAGGCTTGTACTTGCGTAAAGTGCGCAGTGGTCTTTTTCACTTGTCAATTTTTGAAAAAAAGTGCACACTATACGCGAATATTTACGGTAACTCTCTCTTCACTTTGTATATGAAGTAACTCTCTCTTCACTTTGTATATGAAGTAACTCTCTCTTCACTTTGTATATCATGTAACTCTCTCTTAACTTTGTATATCAAGTAACTCTCTCTTCACTTTGTATATCAAGTAACTCTCTCTTCACTTTGTATATGAAGTAACTCTCTCTTCACTTTGTATATCATGTAACTCTCTCTTAACTTTGTATATCAAGTAACTCTCTCTTCACTTTGTATATCAAGTAACTCTCTCTTCACTTTGTATATCAAGAAACTCTCTCTTCACTTTGTATATCAAGTAACTCTCTCTTCACTTTGTATATCAAGAAACTCTCTCTTCACTTTGTATATCAAGTAACTCTCTCTTCACTTTGTATATCAAGTAACTGTATCTTCTGTCAATATAGTGGGGTTAGGAATATTATGAACCTTGAGGGATGAAAGAAAATGAGGTGTAAATTTCAACAGGCATTCATGAAATTTTGCATCCATTGTCATTTGATAGTTTTATATATTACATCATTATTTTACATTTTGACTATCTGCATAGGCAGCAAGGAGTTTGAGTCACCTGTGTTGTACATTTCTAGTTCATCATTTACGATTTAATGTGCTGATTAAAAAAAATCTTTGTATTTTAGACAAGGTGTTTGATGTATTGTCAAGAGCGTTGGCCAAATTCAACCACAATCTCATATCTAAAGGATGTTTGACCGAAACACTTGAGGTATGTAATATTATACAAGAGCCCATATCCTTAATTCATTTTGTATCCTTTATTTGTGGAAAATTTCAAACTATTTCCTTGGTTAATTAGTATCCCTGGAACAAAATGTATGTCTTGAGTTTGTTAAATATTTGCTTTGCTGAATTTCCCATATTTTCTATGAGCACAAATATAAAACTGTAAATGATTATTATAGCACACAGCAAAATGTGAATAAGCTTAAGTATTTCACAATAGCATTCCACTACTGGTTGTGTTACATAAACTTATCAATATGAGGAAATTGTGTTAATGATAGCACACAGATTAAGTTTTGTATTATGTACAGTGGACCCTCGATAATCCGAACACCTTCGTTCCCAGTCCAAACCGTCCGGATTTCCGGACTGCCGAATTTCGTCTACCAGGTCAAAAAAATTGTCGTGTAAGAGTTATCTCCCTTGATTACATACAATCCGGGACGTTTCATAAACACGTCTAATTGTCAGACTTTTTAACAATAAATATACTTATGTTTCTGATATGATTTTTGATTTCTTTTGTAGAAAGTAAAAAATAAACTTTGTTTTTAAAAGAACATGTAAAGTGAAAGTTGTTTTATTTATAGCGTGTATATGTGACCTACAAACACCACACAAGTGTCACGTCCCGGAGGTTCACAAACAAGTAGAAATTACAAACGTTAAATACCTTAAATAAAAGACCCGGATTTTACAACTTACCATCAGTCCATGTTTTTTTATGATTTTTACGTACCAGAAACCCCAAGCTATATATCTAAAAGTACGCTACACCAGCGAGAACTACCGAAGAAGTCCGATAATTATTGAACCCGTATTAACTTAACAATGTGACGCTTAATTAAGTATCATACGACTATTGACTAATTTGTGTGTAATCAACCCAGTTCTTGTGATCACTGCTTAATACGTAAATGTGTATGTAATTAATAACGTGCATCTTTCAATGAGTCGTCTTTTCACGTAACGGTGTTACAAAGCCGATATCCGTGTTTACCCAATACAAGTGTTCATGATGTTAATTACCGATCATAAATTTATTACATGTATTTGAGATTGATTAATTATGGTATCACGTACTGTATGTTTGTGCGTAAATTCTTGCTAATTACGAAATAGCAATATGTGTTCCTATAAAAGTTGCCGTCTGTAAAATAACTATAATAGATATTGTACGTCAAGTTGATAAAAGCAAGACCAGGCTATACTATAAAATCCTTTAATACTGTAAAGTTTAAAAAGGTCGTAGAGAAAAAGTAATGTACCGTTATAAAAACAAAAGTTACACTTTGTAACACAGGTAAACACCCTTGGGCTATGACCTGGCAGCGGTCGCTATGACTACGCACAGTGTCAAGCAATAGTCTGTACAGCTGTCGACACGGGTGACTTGCCCCGACATTTTTTCTCCTCGTGGTGAAAAAATCGTCTGGATTATTGCAGGAAATTTACTAATGAAAAGTACGTTCCGTTCCTAAAATGGGCTTCCAGAATTGGAATCCGAATTTCCTGACTGGTGAGTACAAATAACGTTACGGAAATCCGTTCCCGTGCATTTCCGTCCGGACTGCGAGTTTTCCGGACTATCAGCGTCCGGATTATCGCGGGTCCACTGTACTGTGCATTTAAAACCATATAGTCTGGTAACCATGTGATCATGATGTCTTTAGTATGAGCTGTTTTATTGTCAGGACATATTGCTGAGTCAGCTGGGCATTAATCCTAGTGCCGTGGAGCCCTGGCCAATGACAGTACACACCCGGACATTGGCTATCCTTGCAGAAGTCATACTTCTCAAACAGCAGCGTGAACGTGAAGCTAAACTCATGAAAAGTCAAAGTGAGGCTGCTGTGATCAGTATCTGGGTGAACTTTATTACCACGCTGAAGAGCAACATTATTGATCTTGATCCCCAAGTTGACACATGTGATGGTAAGTCATTTCTGCATGATGCTATGTGTGATCTTATTTTGAAGCAATAACATCTCAGTGCATTATTTTCTGCATGTTAGCGTAACATTACACTGGCACACCAAGGAGTTTTGCCATAGAAAATAATACAGAAACAGAAATTGTGATTTCAATTATTCATCTTAGGCCATATGAATAGATTAATGAGTTGGTTTTCAGGCCAATTTGTGAAAAAATACATGAGGGAGGGAGGTGTTTTTTATCATTTTATTGGATACAAAACAGATGAGGCCTTTTTTTTTTATTCTTTCACATCAAATTTGATTCTCACGTAATGCCCAAATAACTACACAGTTTGAGCAATGTTAATGTTTATTTGGACTTGGTCAAAACTGTCTGTTAACTTCCCAATTCAGACCGAAACATGACATTATTTCAGTTAGTCGGAGAACATCAATTTCCCAGTCGCCATGGACCCATCCTTTATCGAAATGTATAGTTCTGCCATTGTACAAGCTTCTGAAAATCCCTAAAGTATATTTCATGGCGGCAGTATTATTGTGGCCGCAGTATTATTGTCGGTCCTTTCAGAATCTGCACCGATATAAAAGCCATTGTCCGCATTGAGATGGTCAGCCATTTGCATCAACTAGGTCTCATTAGTGCTTGTAATTGTTTTTCGTTCAAACGCTGGAAAAGTATTAAATGCGGGCAGGCCTAAGAACCAATTTTTTATGGCATTATTTGATGATTTCAAAATCATAATCAAGCATGTGTTTTATTAATGTACACTTATAGTAAATATTTCGTGCATAATAACACTTTATCCAAATCTCTTTACTTTTAAGTCTGAGGCATAGCAAAGGAAACAATGTACCATTATAACAAGCAATGTACCATAATTATTGTTTTTTTTATAACACTTGTTTCAGACATCAACGTGGAACACTTACAGGTACTGATCTTCCTGTTCCACAGTCTTCCCCTGATGAAGAAGAAGTCCCTCCTACTACAGATGGCCCAGAATCTGATAGCTATCAATGAGATGGACAGTGTGTATGTACACTTCATAGTATCATGAAATTGTATAGCTAGAAAAATGACGATTATTGACATATTAACTTTATATAACAAAAAGATAAAATTGTAATTGAAGCTATTTTCAAGGAATGTTAAAAGTGTATTTGAAGAAAGCAGATACTTTTTATGTTAATAGCATTATGATATCCTTATAAATGTGGAGGAGTTATGATTCTAATAAATGAGGAGGAGTTATGATTCTGATTATCATTTACTTTCAGTAAGCTGGAGACCATGGTTCCTCTGCCCCTAACACGACTGTTAGTTGTGTTTGAGTACTTGTTACATTACTTTTATGACCCCCCAACTGAACTCATGGAACAGGTAGGTCACACAATTTACTAAATATAGATCAAGCTAATGACTCTTATAACCAAAGTCATGGAACAAGTAGGTCACACAATTTACTAAATATTGGTCAAGCTAATGACTCTTATAACCAAACTCATGGAACAAGTAGGTCACACAATTTACTAAATATTGGTCAAGCTAATGACTCTTATAACCAAACTCATGGAGTAAGTAGGTCACACAACTTATTAAATATAGGTCAAGCTGATGACTCTTATAACCAAACTCATGGAGCAAGTAGGTCACACAATTTACTTAATATAGGTCAAGCTAATGACTCATATAAGGAGATGGGCTTCATGTGAATATGAAAAGAAAAACACAGTATAACTAAATTGAAACCAAATGAATTTTACATAATTTTGATTCAATTTCAACATGAAGATTTTTGAGTTAATATTTTGATATATTTGATAGGTGAGATGGAACCTTTTTGTGGTTCATGCCCAGACGACTTCCCCAGAAGAAGATGGCCTTGCCTGTAGACAGACAGAATTCTTCCCATGTAGGGAGGTAGAGGAAAACTATCGCAGAAACCTCACTGCCCAGGAAATATCAGATGGTATGTTTCCATTCATTTAATTATGGAAAGTATTGAAGTCGTGATATGGTGAAATGGTGTTAAAAGTGTACTTGAATTAGGACCGTTTGTTTACATTGTTTAACCAGTGAACCTTCAGAATGTGTATAGTCAAGGTGATAGTATATGTTTATTTTCATATAATTGTACAGTAGATTTTACAAAATTATTTTTTAACATAGCTGTGACTGTTTTTCCCTTGAATTGCTGATACAAAATTAGATATATGTGTATCAGTAGTTTCCTTAAATAGAATCCTACTATAGGACTATAAAATTGTCCATGATTCCTTTGATAATTAACTATTCATTTAATCATATTTTTGTAAATCTTGTCAAAGAAAATAAACTTTTATTGAAAGAGAATGTTTTATATCCACAGGCATACAAAGACCAAGATTCTACAATCTTGGACCGATCAGCGTCAATTCCCAGGAGACTCCAAAGGTGGATGGCCTGGTCAGTAGTCCATAGCATGTTCTGGTTACTAAAGTACTTTAATGATATGTGTTTTGTAGCTAGATTCAACACATGGCTGCCATTTTTCTATCTAATATATTGAAAGTATAGTGCTAATAAACAAAAAAACTCTTAATTGTAATCAAAAGTTAGTCCTGAAGTGTGAGGATATTAGTCATTTGTCTTTCCTATTTAAAGTTTACCTTTAAAAGGGCTTTTGATAGTATTAGCCTGCAGTTTACAATCCTAGGTTCAATAAGATAATATTTGAAAATTGAGTATCAGCTTGCTGAGTAAATCATAATCAAGAAAAATGCTGTATTTTGATTTTAGTCTATGGGAGGGAAGCTTTGTAAAATGTAAAAAAGCTGGTGAGGACAAGGAAATAATATATTATGTAATTGGTCTGTAGGCGTGCAGTTTCTTGCTGTCCAGTGCTGATGTGGTCAACTATAACCAGCTGTATGATGCCTGTATCTCTCTGTTGATGGTTGGATCCAAGTGTGACAAAGTCAAGGGCAAGCTCTCCATTTTGGTCAGTACTAGTACAGTAATGCTGCTGAAACAAAAACAATTCAAAGTTAATATTTTGTTGAGTCTTAAGAGATGTTGAAATATTTTGAATTACTTATGTTCTGTGTTGCTACTGACTACTGTGTGTTGCCTTTCAATTTATAAAATTTTAACTTCAGTTTCAAAAACTTACAGTTGGTCCTGAAATATAACTTGAGTTTGGCAGCATCACTATCTTGGGAAGGATACATATGTCTGTTGGTTGATCTTAATGGGCTTTTACTTTGCAGGATGCATCAGCTCTCCACTATCACTTCCTTGTAAGTTGGAGACTATTAGCATGCCTGCCTCCCTCCATACAATACCTCCGCATGCTTGAGAGTGGCGAGCTGGACATGTCAAATGGACATATTTTACACACCTTACGTTGGGTCTCCAGGCTGGGACACAAAGTCTTCAGTGGTTGGATGAAGGTAACTAGTACTGCTTTTCATATGTCAGAGTTATAATGATAATGAAATGCTCAGCAAACCATTTTGATGTTTTTGTGGGATTCTAAGTATTATGATATATATGTAAGTTAATTTCTCAATGTTAGTAATAGCAAACACAAAAAAACACCACTTGTTTTGCATTAAAAATTTTTGAGCCCACAAAATTGAAAACTTTCAAAAAACCAAACTTATGATATTTTATATAATAGAAGTTCTTAGTTCCTATTTTGATTGCTGTACATGGTCTGAGTTGATGTTTTCTGTAACAGGATTACCTAGTGAAGCAGGGACTAACTACTCAGCAGTCAGAAACCTTACTCACCAGTGCCAACAAGGTTGCCAACAATGTCAACTACGACATCCGTCTGGCGATGAACTTCAATGTAAGTCACTCGATCCCATGACTGGTTATTTTGCAATGCATGTCCAGTCAAATCCGTCAGGTAACTTAAGCTCAAGGAACAAGAGAAAAGTTACCTTTATCGACAGGTGCCTTTATACAGAGGTTCGACTATGTCATGAATATTGTATACATAACACCAGTGTGACATTATGAATGAATGCTTACAATTAATTCAGCGTAATTTTTTACATTGGTGGAGTTTATCATTATCTTTATCTGTTTAACAGGTCAATGCAATGCTACTGATCAGTCAGAAGGAGATTATTGGACCAACTGACCTACCAGGCTTGACTTCTGTGATGTTACTGGACGCAGTCATAGCTAAGATACAGGTGTCCCTGGAGGAAACCTTCACCAGAGCTATGGTAGGCAATTACTACTATAACAATAGAGGAAATTTCATTTAAAAAAGATACTGATGGTATATATTCCATTTTGATTATCAATAATTGAACCAATGGTGTACAAGATATAAATGATTGATTATAATCAGGTTCCATGATGGTTTACTGAAAAATAAAATTAGTTGTTTGTTTCTCCTTTTTATCATTTATCTAACATATGGTAAAATTTTCAATAAATGTTGATGATAAATATTTGGAAGCATTTAATTTATTAAATTTGTTTGATTTATCCTCTATTTATTGAAAACTAAACTCGCCCACAAAATGGAAATTAATCTGCATGTTGAAAAATTCCTTTATAAGTGAACAACCTTTTTGAGATATTGAGAAAAGTGCTTAGTACTTTTCATTTCTGAACTCTTCCAATTCTAGTTATTTTTTGGTTCCATTTCTTTTTTTGTCAAGTTTGATTAATCTTTAATCAGCTGCACATCACTTTATATCATACAACATTCATTAAAATTCTTATCTGAATTCACTACAAAATTATTTGAGTTTGGATAAGAAATACATGTCCTGTTTGTTTATATTCAATACTGTAAACACTGACAGTAGATATGACTGTTGAATGTATTCAGAGATACTGATTTATGATTTACTCAATATCTCAAACTATGTGACTATAACACTAGTGATAATTATCACCTTCATTCATATTTTTTCCTACACAAGATTTTCTTTACTTCCAGGGCGACATAGATCCACGTAAAGCTATGGAGATTGCTCTGGACCTGATCCCAGCCACTCTGCTTCAGCTGGAGACCTACAGTGTTTACGTGAGGTCAGTATTATCGAACATCTATCTAATCACTCTACACAATAATTTCTTAAACAGTTATTGTAGGCTTTATTGCTGATATCACTGCATTAAATACTGTGGAATTAACCTGTCACCACAAAGACAGACCATTATGCCTCTCACTTACTAAAGGGAGGGGTTATATAGTGATCAATTTGTCTGTACATGAGTGTATGCATCCATTCATTTAGGCAAAGCAGGATATCTCCTGAACCTCCGGACAGATTTAGTTCATATTCACACGATAATACCATTCCATCAAGCTCCACACCTTATAAGATTTTGAGGATTATCGGCTCACTTAATTTGTTCAGTTGTATGTGGTGTTTTTTTCAGGTCCTGTATCCTACATCAACTAAAATTGGATGAGGACAGCGAGATGATTCTGACACCACGCCAGCTTGAGGGATATGGCACGGTTTTGAGTCTGGGTTCCAGCTCTCCCTCTAAGGTCTCAGCCCTAGGAGCTGAGATCATGGGTACACTGCCCCGTCCTATCTCCCTAGCCATTGATGTTAAATGGTCCTCCACCACTCACAATGAGTTTCCTAGCACAGGAGCCTGGGTAAGTCAAACAGTTTGTTCTTCTACTTAGTTCCCTTACCAGTGAAACCTGCGGGGGACTATAGGCTTCCTCTCGGTCCATCTGCCTTTTACTGTTACTTTTTTCAGTGGAGGCTGTTAGGGGACATATTGCTTTAGCAATACCCAGCATACTTGTTTTAAATTATCTTTCAGGTGTTTTCATGCACATCAAAGTCGGACAGTATGTCACATTGAAATAAAGAACTCATTGCATTTGTATTGACATCCTATCATTGATGATGAATTTTTGTAGAGTAAGGCTAGATGATGACAGATTTATCCTTTCCCTAATCCAACATTGGATTGCACTTGTGAAGTGCGAGAAAGAAATGTTCCTCCAATTCTTACAAAGATTTGTAAAGGACCTTGGATCAATAAAAAAACGGATATTCTAATATTCACAATGAGGTGTCTGAATAAAGATGAAATTTATTTAAAAATGTTTAATTTTATTTCAGAATAGTGACTTTTCCGATGACATTTTACCAGCTGAAAGTTACATAGATTCTATCCTGACGGCCCACACTGGCACACTTTCCAGTAAGTACAACCTAGAGTAGATAGATGTTAGCTATATGCATTTATTGTTTTGATTTTAACTGTGTCTCAAATCAATGGTTTCTTGGCTTTATTGATTAGGTCAACTTTCTGAGGTAAAGATTTTGACCTGACTCTACACTGGTCCTTGAATTACTGATTGAAAACAGAATGCTCACATCTGTATAACATAGTTTAAAAAGATAATGATACTAGTGATGCAGTGTATATTATAATCAATGTTATATAAGTTACTCTGTAATGTAAGGCCTATTCCATCACAATATCTACCTGACCCCAGGATTCCACATTAAATCACTTCTATAAATGGTTGGATTGCCTTCCAATTTCCTCTATGTAATTTATTAAATAAATTCTATAGCTGGTTCCCTTAACCAAACCTGGAGTCCTGGAGTGGGGTAGATGTTTTACTGGAAAAGCCCTAATAGATATATATTGTTTAACTAGACTTCAGTATATATATATATATATATATATAAGTTAAAAAGTTTAAGGTGAACCTTACGGACGAAAAATATGCATTTAAAAAGAATAAAATATAATAAAAAACATGACACAGCAGCTAGCGCTTTCGTCACGTCTAGATTCTGAAGAGTCACCTAGACGTGACAAAAGCGCTAGCTGCTGTGTTGTGTTTTTTATTATTTTTTATTCTTTTTAAATATATATATATATATATATTATCTTTATCGACTAACACAATGATCATGTCATGGTATCTAGCCGACCATCACTGCGCCATTGAAACGTTCTTTTTTTAAGAACGCCGATGTGGCACAGCGGTATAAGCTGGGGGTATTTCTGGCTAGACGAATGGGTGCCGTAGATTGTGAGTTCGAGGCCCGGTCAGGGCACGTCAAAAAGTTGTCTTCCGTCGTCATTTATGTTGCTATGTTATATATATATATATATCTGATATAAGTAAATACATATATGACACCCATGCTGATTTGTCTGACTTACAGTGGAACCTGTGTTCAGCATCAATGCTTCTCTGAAGCATGTCCTCATGGCATTAGTCAAGTTTGCCTCCGACCTAGTCATGTAAGTGTATTATTATTATAGTTTACAAGCCTATTGTGCCAGTTTTTCTGTCCAATTTTAGGGAGGGACTTTGTAATTGGTATAGTTTGTGATATTGGTATACAGTTATTAGCTCACCTGCCCGAAGGGCAAGTGAGCTTATGCCGTGGTGCGGCGTCCGTCGTCCGTCCGTCCGTCCGTCCGGCCGTCCGTCCGGCCGTCTGTCCGGCCGTCCGGCGTCAACTTTTTCATTCAAACAACTTCTTCTCAATAACCAAAAGGCCAAGGGACTTGATATTGGGCATGTAGCATGCTGGGGTGAAGGGCTACAAAGTTTGTTCAAATAAATGACCTTGGCCTTCATTCAAGGTCACATGGGTCAAATAGGCTATAATCTTCAAACGACTTCTTCTCAATAACCAAGAGGCCCAGGGACTTGATATTGTGCCTGTAGCATGCTTGGGTGATGGGCTACAAAGTTTGTTCAAATAAATGACGTTGACCTTCATTCAAGGTCACATGGGTCAAATAGGCTATAATCTTCAAGCGACCTCTTCTCAATAACCAAGAGGCCAAGGGACTTGATATTGGGCCTGTAGCATGCTGGGGTGAAGGGCTACAAAGTTTGTTCAAATAAATGACCTTGACCTTCATTCAAGGTCACATGGGTCAAATAGGCTATAATCTTCAAACGACTTCTTCTCAATTACTAAGAGGCCCAGGGACTTGATATTGGGCCTGTAGCATGCTGGGGTGAAGGGCTACAAAGTTTGTTCAAATAAATGACCTTGACCTTCATTCAAGGTCACATGGGTCAAATAGGCTATAATCTTCAAACGACTTTTTCTCAATAACCAAGAGGCCCAGGGACTTGATATTGAGCCTGTAGCATGCTGGGGTGAAGGGCTACAAAGTTTGTTCAAATAAATGACCTTGACCTTCATTCAAGGTCACATGGGTCAAATAGGCTATAATCTTCAAACGACTTCTTCTCAATAACCAAGAGGCCCAGGGACTTGATATTGTGCCTGCAGCATGCTGGGGTGAAGGGCTACAAAGTTTGTTCAAATAAATGACCTTGGCCTTCATTCAAGGTCACATGGGTCAAATAGGCTATAATCTTCAAACGACTTCTTCTCAATTACTAAGAGGCCCAGGGACTGGATATTGGGCCTGTAGCATGCTCGGGTGAAGGGCTACAAAGTTTGTTCAAATAAATGACCTTGACCTTCATTAAAGGTTACAGGGGTGAAATCGGCTTAAATCTGTAAACAATAATTTTGCGATAGCCAAGAGCCTGCAAGACCTAATATTAGGCCAATAGAATGCTGGAATGTAGGACTAGAAAATCTTTTAATACGAATAAATCTAGCTTACTATGATATTTTAATAAAGAGGTAATCAACATAGTAGAGCCAGGTGAGCGATACAGGCCCATTGGGCCTCTTGTATAATGTAAATAACGGTGGCTGTTTGTTTTTAAGACGTGCAATGTTAATTAATGTTAAGAGACATATGTATGTGATGGTGAGTTTTCTGTAGGGGGCCGCGGTGGCCGAGTGATTAAGGTGTCCAGACATTTTATCACTAGCCCTCCACCTCTGGGTTGCGAGTTCGAAACCTACATTGGGCAGTTGCCAGGTACTGACCGTAGGCCGATGGTTTTTCTCTGGGTACTCCGGCTTTTCTCCACCTCCGAAACCTGGCACGTCCTTAAATGACCCTGGCTGTTAATACGATGTTAAACAAAACAAACTAAACCTAGAGTTTTCCGTTTTATATACAGATGGTGTCCAGACACAGCCAGCAGTAAGGAGATGATTCGAGTCATGTTTCCCTTCACACTGGACGCATCAACTGCCTACCTGTCTGATGTGGTAAACAGTTATACTCCAATTATATGAACGATAGATAAATTGTTAGTTATCTTAAACCTCTCATTTCAATACCATGTAGACTGTCCCCTATTAGATTATGATGACGAGGATAACCTCTCGTTTCAATACCATGTAGACTGTTGCCTATTAGATTAGTATGATGGGAGATAAATTACATGGGTGATTAATGTGTTTACCTATGGGTGGATTTGTTTTTTTCCTTCCGACTTTTTTATTAGACAGTATTAACTAAGAATTGAATGTTTTGAAAATGTAAACTGCTTTGTAACATGCTGTGCATCTATAACTTTTCAAAGTATCAATATTGATGAAAGTCATTTTTATTTGTGTGACGGTTCTGATTATTCTGATGTATATATACAGTAATGTTTCGTTCAATGACTAGGTTTCACAAGCCCTAGAGCGGTTCCTTGGACCAGTCGACGGAGATGAATTTCTGGAAAAGACATTCCATTATGCATTTTCTGTGTGCCATGACCTGTGTGTGAATCTGTCCGAACCAGAGACTGGTCTGGAAGAGAAAGTTTTCCTAGATTGTCTTAAGTTCATGGAGAACCACTTGGAGAAAGAGTCTGAACGCAAGGCATTCTACAAGTTCTACACCGAATCAGCAGGTAAATAATTTATATACATTATTGAGAAATAAGACATCAACTTAAATGGTGCACTTACTTTCATTTTCTTATTCAAAAGTCATTAATACAATATCTGCAAAAATATGTGGAGGTTTCTTGACTAACTCTATACACACCAATTCCTTTATAGAATGTTAAAGTCTTTAATTATCTTCTCGCCTGTTCTCCCTCAGCAAAATTCAGTGGTGGTTTGTTTCTTTTTATTGGATATTTTTTCATTATATTTGTTGAAATTCATATCGCATTCAGTTTTGGATTGTACTTTGATCTCGAGCCCAATATGTGTACAAACTGCCATTGGTATCAAAAGACCAAATCAGAAGTGTGCATTAAATTATATATCAATATTGTTTTGATGCAGATTTGACCCAGTTGGTGTTGTCCGCCTCAAAGGAAAATCTGACATCTCAATACTCGACAAGGATTCTACGACTCCTCAGCAAGCTGTTTCAGCTGGGTAAGATATCTTTTACTGATTGATATCAATATTTGACAAAGATTCATTGACTTCTCAGCAAGCTGTTTCAGCTAGGCAAGATATTTTATACTAATGAATATCAATACTTGACCAGGTTTCTACAACTCCTATGCCATACATTAAGGACTATATTAAGTACTATAATATGATATAAGGTATACTTACTACCTAAGGACTGTATATAACTGATTTGATGAAATGGAATTATAGTCGGAAACTCTGTCGTTGATCAAACACTTGTCTCTCTCCAGCGTAATAACCGAGTACTAAATAAGTATTTATTTAGTAATGAATTGTAAAATATCATAAAGAAAAAGAAAATACATATTAAAGATTATCATTATATGTTATTTACAAATCCTCTCTATACATATACAGTGTATAAATGTACTATTTTATGGAGAGAACTTTGATAAAGGCTTAAGCCTGATGTTCAATCAAATTGTTTATCAATAAAATATGCTGAAATGAAATTTGATGAGTAAAATAAGAGATATGTAACAGTGTGTACATTGTGTATCTGTTTCTGCATTAAATAGCTGACAAGAGCGGGGACAAGTGTTATGAGGTACTGTGTGGATCACTGTCGAGTCTGGCACAGATGGACCTTTCTAAGATGATACTACCCACGGAGGTAAAACCCTTCACTCCTATTTAGTGGTATATAACAGTAGAATTATGTAGGAATGGCATTTTCATGGTTTTACCTTTAAAGCCTTTAAAAGTAATTGTGTTGTGTCAAAAACATGGTCGGTGCCATTGGTCTTTCCCAGTTTTCTTTACATATGTGTTATTTGATAAATAATAATTTAGTAAATGGACTATGTATTTTTTTCTTTAGAAAAAAAAAATTCCTTTGTCTTCAGAAACATTATGTTGAACAATAGCAGATCATTTATTGCAGGAATGTATTTGACAACTGATATTTGTTTTGTGTAGGATCAGGAGGATGAGAACACCCTGAGAGAAAACAGAATGCTGCTCAGAACAGTTACTATGTATCTTGTGAAACCAAACAGGTAAACACACTTATTATAATTCACTAATTTGATAATGTAGGGGAATTTTATAATAAGACAGTATATTTGAATGGTCTCTTTTAGTTCTTATGTAATCATTGAGATTTATAAGAACAATAAAATTCCAGTGTACATCATAGTTATATATATATATATAAAACCAAATTATTAAACTTTGCTTATTTCTGTGATCAGTTGATGTTAAAATCGTTTAATGATTTTGAAAGCTAAGTGGCTTTCAGGCCTATATAACTGAGTTCATGGAATTCATACCTCATATGAATGCCTAGTAGTAGAGCACATGCTTTTATTTAAGTTTATCCTTTCACCAGTGAAATGAATGTTTACTGTTTTTAGCCTTGTCAGTGAGAAGGTGCCCTTGTCTATCTTGTGTTCCCTGATTCCCTTGGGTGGGATGCTACTTACGGGGTCGGACAGGGAGACCGCAGGATTCCCAGAGCTGATGATGGTCATGCACACCTTGGCCGGTGCTGGTCAAGGCAGTGGACACAGCATGTTGTTTCAGGCTGCAACAGGATGGCTTGACCAATGGTAGGCTATCTTCATATACCTGTAGTATCCTTGTAGTATACAAACATCTGATATCCACATAAAATTTGAGTGTGTTTAAATTTAGACTTAGGTTGTGAAAAAAATCACACCCCATTATTATACAGCCTGGAATTTACATTCCAGTTAACGTTAAGAATATTTTGATAAACTTTTTAACCATCTTAATTTCTTTTGACTGATTAAATATTTTTTGGATTACAGTACAGTCTTTTTGAACAAAAAAGAAGTCCTGGAAAAGATAACCTTAGAAAATGGAAACACCAACAAGGTAAACACTGTAAATTATATCATAGTTTACAGGAGACAAATTAATACTGTCATGTTAAAACTGGATTTTTTTTATGACATCAAATAGTAAGTAGAGAATAAAAATAATTACTGTGTAACAGTTAAGCAAACACCAACACAAATCCGTTCAATTTAAGGTATGTCATGTGTTTTGGGAGCTTCTTGGGTCAACAAATTATATGGGTAATGATAATATATATTTTTGTTAAAGTATAAGTTGAGGATGCGGAGTAAGGTTTTAGGTGTCATATATTGATTATATCTTACAGTCTATCCTGGACACTTTATGCTGTCTGCTGTCCTACATTGGAGAAATCCTTGGGGCTCTCAAGAGAAGCTCAGAGAAGTACTAATCATTTTCCATCTTATATTTTGTAACATTTTATGATTACCTAATAGTTGTTGTATTTTTACGATGTTTTAATTGGGATGAAGGAAAATTAATGGATGAATACCAGAAAGTGTTTTAAGAACATTTTAGAAAGGATCTATCGGATAATACTCTGAAAGGAACTGAGAATGCTTTTTGTCATTATCTTTTTATTATACAGCAATAATGGAGTTATATCTTATAAAAAAAACTTGACAAGGAAATGTTAGTTAGTGACCTTTAGTGATAACTCTGACAAGGAAATGTTAGTGACTTTTTAGTGATAACTCTGACAAGGAAATGTTAGTGAGCTTCACTGATAACTCTGACAAGGAAATGTTAGTGAGCTTCACTGATAACTCTGACAAGGAAATGTTAGTGAGCTTCACTGATAACTCTGACAAGGAAATGTTAGTGACCTTTAGTGATAACTCTGACAAGGAAATGTTAGTGAGCTTCACTGATAACTCTGACAAGGAAATGTTAGTGACCTTTAGTGATAACTCTGACAAGGAAATGTTAGTGAGCTTCACTGATAACTCTGACCTTTTTTACAGAAGCGGTGTACTGTCACCTCCCATGGACAGTGATATGACCGTGCCACAGGTAAAATTACTTGAACATTTTTAACTTTTCCTTAATTATCAAATTCATTCAAGAACAACTGTCCTATTTCAATCATTATATAAATTACATTCTGTTGTAAAAAAAATGCTCATTAAAATTAATTTCAAGATATTATTGAAATCACATTCTCATACTTTTACTGAGTGTGTGTACCAGTAAACCTAGTGCTAACAGTATCTAATATGTCCTGGTAACAAATTACAGGATGGTGACATGGACTGGATGGAGGACCTAACACAGGAGGATGAAGATTCTGGAGGCGAGGACTCGGTAAATACAATTTATTTGACTGGCTCAAATTAGTAACTCCATGGTTTGAGGATTCAATCCAAACAAAATATAGAAGCTGCTGCTGGTTTATAATAAGGATCCCTTAAATAGAGCTCACTGGTTTACTAGACCATCAGGCCGATCAAATTATTGTGACGATATGTTAAGTTAAAAATGAAAAATGAAGAAAATAAAAGAAAGAAGAGAGATTTTGAGGGTGTCGCAACATTACATTGTTTCCACCATATTAATCTGAAAGCTTCAGAATGTTTTATAGATAGAATTACCCAGCCATCAAAGGTGAGTAATTAAATGTAATATGATTTGACAAGTTATAAGTCAGGAGCGGGTGTCTATATTTGGATATGAATATTAGAAGAAGCTGAGTATTTTTATTTTCAAATGTTACAAATTGAGTACTTTCGCATGAATTTTAGACTGTGTGACAATTCATCTGAATTAATATGTCTATATGTAGTCATTTTCTGTTGTAGGACGAGGAGTCACTTAACAACAAGCTGTGTACCTTTACTGTTACCCAGAAGGAGTTCATGAACCAGCACTGGTTAGTTCATGTCCCAACATAATCTATGATAGAACTTGAGAGAATCAAGAACCACTATTTATGTTATCAGACCATTGCATATCTGGTTCAATAATTATGATAGATACATTTTTTTCTTTAAATTTTCAAAAAAATAAATGTGTCAATACTATGGAAAACTGACATTATCCTTTTATGTAAACAAATATATCAGATTTATTTTTAGCTCACCTGCCTGAAGGGCAAATGAGCTTATGCCGTGGCGCGGCGTCCGGCCGTCCGTCCGGCGTCAACTTTTCCATTCAAGCAACTTCTTCTCAATAACCAAAAGGCCCAGAGACCTAATATTGGGCCGGAAGCATGCTGGGGTGAAAGGCTACCAAGTTTGTTCAAATGAATAACGTTGACCTTCATTCAAGGTCACAGGGGTCAAATATGCTAAAAAAATATTAAACGACTTCTTCTAAATAGCCAAAAGACCCAGGGACTTGATATTGGGTCTGTAGCATGCTGGGGTGAAGGGCTACCAAGTTTGTTCAAATGAATGACCTTGACCTTCATTCAAGGTCACAGGAGTCAAAAAGGCTAAAATCTTTAAACAACTTCTTCTCAATAACCAACAGTCCCAGAGACCTAATATTTGGCCTGTAGCATGCTGGGGTAAAGGGCTACCAAGTTTGTTCAAATGAATGACCTTGACCTTCATTCAAGGTCACATGAGTCAAAAAGGCTAAAAATTTTATATGACTTCTTCTGAATAACAAACAGTCCCAGAGACCTAATATTTGGCCTGTAGCATGCTGGGATGAAGGGCTCTCAAGTCTGTTCAAATGAATGGCCTTGACCTTCATTCAAGGTCACAGGAGTCAAAAAGGCTAAAATCTTTAAACGACTTCTTCTCAATAACCAAGAGTCCCAGGGAGTTGATATTGGGTCTGTAGCATGCTGGGTTAAAGGGCTACCAAGTTTGTTCAAATTAATGACCTTGACCATCATTCAAGGTCACAGGAGTCAAAAAGGCTGAAATCTTAAAACGACTTCTTCTCAATAACCAAGAGTCCCATGGAGTTAATATTGGGTCTGTAGCATGCTGGGGTGAAGGGCTACCAAGTTTGTTCAAATGAATGACCCTGACTCACATTCAAGGTCACGTCGATCAAGTATGCTTAAATCTTTAAATGACTTTTAGTGAATAGCCAAAGTGCAGAGAGACATTATATTGGTCCTGTAGCATGCTTTCAAATAACTGCAGGATCCATATATGAAAAGATCACTGCATTGCAGGTGAGCGATTTGGGCCCATTGGGCCCTTGTTTTTATTTCATTTTGAAGAAATATTCTTTCCAGTTTCCCTGTTGTTTGACCACATGCTAGCTATTTCAGTTGGTTTTTCTGATGTATTCCAGGTACCACTGCCACACCTGTAAGATGGTAGATGGAGTGGGTGTTTGTACAGTCTGTGCTAAAGTCTGTCATAAAGAACACGACTTGACTTACGCCAAGTTTGGTTCCTTCTTCTGTGACTGTGGAGCAAAGGAGGATGGGTCTTGCAAGGTAAGATTGTTGTTTTCGATGAATAAATATGTCATGATAATAAGTGATATGTCCAAATGTATGGTAGAAAAAAAATTATCCTCAAATAAGCCCCCTCCCCTAGTGTAAATGTATTAAAGTTTGCAGAGGACCTATTTGTGACCACTTTTAGCTCACTATATAATAATGTCTCCTCTTTGAATGAAGGGAGACATCTTGTATTTAGTACCAGTTCGTCTTCAGAAATCTGATTCTTCTTCTAGTAGTTTTTTTTGTCAGGACAATAACTTTTAAACTGTTAAAGGTATATTGATGAAACTTGTAGGATACATGCATCATCTAAAGCTGATGTGCAATGCACTGCCGTTAGGTCACTGTAACTTTGACCTCAGGGTCAAAGGTCAAAAAGTGCAAATTTTGAAATATTTTCTTGTCTGGGCCTTAAGATCTTTTGTTCATAAAAACAATCTCTTGTTTTAAATTGATAATTCTGAAAAAATGAAGAGGAAGGCATATTTGTGGATAAATTCATTAAGCAAAATTGTCAATTTGCCAATAAACAACACACTCTGGTTTGTAGCAGAAAGTTTTCTGCTTGTGCAATCAAAATCTACAGGAACATACACATCAACAGTAATTTCTGTGTTATATGTTCAGTCCCTTGTCAAGCGTTCTGCACAGAGTGGACTGGACAGCCTGGACAACATGGCTGGAGCTTCACCATTCTCTATGGAAACCATGCTGCCCAGCAGTCTGAGGCGACGCACGTCTTCTCCTAGTCCACTGGAGAAACAGACAGATGTAAACAAAATGGCTGAACAGGTGAACAAAGCACGGGAGGCTCTGAGTCGTCAAGTTGAGGGCAGCAGGGAGGCCCTTCTACAGCATGTGGTGAGTGTTTTAGGAACACAATAGTATGGGCTCATACAGACATACTCAGGAAGGCCCTTCTACAGCATGTGGTGAGTGTTGTAGGAACACAATAGTATGGGCTCGTACAGACATACTCAGGGAGGCCCTTCTACAGCATGTGGTGAGTGTTGTAGGAACACAGTAGTATGGCTTGTACATACATATTCAGGGAGGCCCTCGATTTTACTGATGTATGTGGTGAGTGTTTTAGGAACATTAAGTGTGGCTTGGAAGTACACATGCTAGGAGGCACCACTTCTGCATGTGGTACATAATTTTGAAACAGATTTTGTTTGCATCTAAAGACAAATTTACACACGTGAATGAAAGCCTAAATGTGCCTCTTTTTTGCTATTATATAATACAAGTAAGTGTTGTAGCTTGTCCTAACCAGCTGTGTTCTTTATGCCAGGAATCCTCCAACACAGTGAAGACCATACTTAACATGCTGGAGTCTATCCTTCCCACACTGACTGACAGCTACCAGAGAGTATCTCCCATGGGTAGTACCCAGCGTGCTCAGAAGGCACTTCACGACCTCCACACCCAGCCCAAGACCACGGAGACTACTGAACAGCTAATGGTAAGTACTGACACATACCTTCTTCATGTAAATCAGATGTCACTTAAAACATACCACTGTTACTTTAGATCACTTTATTTATAATTACAAAACGTGGTTGACACACATAAAACTTAAGCATATTTTTATGAAGTTGCGTATCAATGTACAAAACATAGACCTTATATAATTTGATATATAACAATGGATCATTGTTTGAACCATAGATCCTAATGTCTGTATACAACGTCAAAACCAGAGATACTGTATACTGTACAAAACATGGTTAACGTTAGAGCTGTACAATGAATGAACGTAGATGTCCATAGACCTATATATACCCCATATATAGCTGTGACTCCCTGAACAAACCATAGACTTTACACATAGAGGTACATACTGTGATAGATCATATTGATAGACCTTAAACATGGTAAGTATTAATTGGTCTAAATATATACCTGTTTAACCAGATATTACACAAACTTATTAAGGTAGGTAATCCGTAGTAAAGATAATACATACACAAATGATACTGTTTTGTAATACAGATTTAATTAATTTTACAGACTGTAACCTTAGGATCACAGGAAGGGGCCTTTGAGAATGTGCGTATGAACTATAGTGGTGACCAGGGACAACAGATACGTCAGTTGATCTCGGCACACATGCTGCGCCGAGTGGCCATGTGCGTGCTTGCCTCCCCTCATGGCAAGCGTCAACACCTGGCCGTGAGTCACGAGAAAGGAAAGATCACAATCCTACAACTATCTGCACTCCTAAAACAGGCCGACTCCAGTAAAAAGAAGCTGACTCTCACGGTAAGTTGGTGTAGACTGTTTACCACCTCTCCATTCGTATGCATAAGTTTTTACTTCCTGTAACACCAATGTAATATTAAGTCTAAAGATTGATATAGGAAAAATTTAGTTGAGACTGCTAGATATATCCTGTGAAAACATCAGATGCTGGCAGTAAAGACTTTATTATACCATTTGCTGAAACTTTCTGCTGGAAAAGCTTTCTTTAATATGAGACGGGGATACAGTGGCAACACAATGGGGTGACCAGGGTTCAATTCCCTATTCAGATGTGAACTGGTATGATAGTCACCCATCTGACCATGAGGGTTTTCTCTGGGCACTCTGGTTTCTTCTCCACACTTACTACCCATCATGCTTCCATCCAGGCCAACAAGAGTGATTAATTAAAGTTGACATAGCTTGTTTCACAATTTTTATAAAACTATTTAAAATATTATAGTGATGGTTATATAATACTATGTAGAATTTGATGAATGTTTACATGTTGTGTGTTTATATGTTACAGAGGCTGGCCTCGGCACCAATCCCCTTCACAGTCTTGTCCATCACTGGTAATCCCTGTAACGAGGACTTCCTGGCGGTCTGTGGACTCAAGGTAACACAACCTCAGAGTTGTCATAAATATGACATTGTATTGACAACAGGAAGAGGGCAAGGTAACACAACCTCAGAGTTGTCATAGATATAACATTGTATTGACAACAGGAAGAGGGCAAGGTAACACAACCTCAGAGTTGTCATAAATATGACATTGTATTGACAACAGGAAGAGGGCAAGGTAGCACAACCTCAGAGTTGTCATAGATATAACATTGTATTGACAACAGGAAGAGGGCAAGGTAGCACAACCTCAGAGTTGTCATAGATATAACATTGTATTGACAACAGGAAGAGGGCAGACTAAGAACTCCTAACATAACATGATACTTTAATTCTGTGGTTTATTTTCAGATGATGATACCCAGTTGTAGATAAATGAATTAAGGACTTTTTACATTGTAGGACTGCCATGTACTGACCTTCAACAGTTCAGGATCGGTAGCTGACCACCTGGTCTTACACCCAACACTGCCTACTGGCAACTTCATCATCAAGGTATTGTTCAGGCCTTTGTATATCATGTTGATGACTAATTCAGAATCTCACTTATAACAGCCATGATTATTCAGAAGGAATTGTGTGGAATATTATCTCAATAGAAAGTATATATTATATTGATTTCTATTTACCTGCCAGTATCATTCTGCACCAACTGAGTAACATGATTATATATAATCTAAAAATACTGACTAGAAACTTGACATGGAAGTAATAACTAAAAACGAGATGTGGCAGTTTGGTGGCCAAACAAATGTTTTCTATTGTTAGAAGTTTAGACAGTTAATTGTACAAATTTTATGTGAAAGATTTACTTGTAGGTGGTGTGGCTACCGGGAACCCAGACTGAGTTGGCTATTGTTACTGCAGACTTCGTCAAGGTAAACAGTTCTTTCTTTGTCATTACCTTAACCTGTTTTAAACTTTGATAAAGTTCAATTTTAGTGTGAGGATACTACCTCAAAGAATACACTGTACTTACTATCACTAATATCATTTTATATTTTATTACATCTGAATAATCTATACTTAAAACTTTGAAACAGCATGTTATTATTATAATGATAAATTTTACATTGTCAATATAGTTTGCAGGTTAAGGAGCTTTCCCAGTAATATAAATGATCTATGACCCTGCGCCTGACCTCTATATATCATAGATTAATGACCTTGACCTGTAAATGCTATAGATTCGTATCCGTGGCCTGTCAGTGTTGCAGATTTATGAAGTTGACCTGTATATATTACAGATTTATGACCTTGTTCTATAAATGCTATAATTTGTATCCATGGCCTGTCAGTGTTGCAGATTTATGACCTTGACCTGTATATATTACAGATTTATGAAGTTGACCTGTATATATTACAGATTTATGAAGTTGACCTGTATATATTACAGATTTATGACCTTGACCTGTATATATTACAGATTTATGAAGTTGACCTGTATATATTACAGATTTATGACCTTGACCTGTATATATTACAGATTTATGACCTTGGAACAGATGCCCTCAGTCCTCAGTATTTCTTCCTCCTGCCAAGTGGTAAGATTCGCGATGCGACATTCATCTTTTCTGAGGAGGGACGTCAAATTGTACTGATGTCATCGACTGGTTACATATACACCCAACAGATGGAGGACAGTAGTAGTGCTAAACATGGTCCCTTCTACATCACCAATGTGCTGGAAGTTCAGCATCCTGATCTCAAGGTACATACATATCTCCAACTGCAATTTAGGGTATCCAGTCATAGCAAAATTGTTATGAGGTCTAGTTCATTACATTAATGTAGTCAAGTAGTGAAATCATTACAAAGTCAAGCACTCGACTCAAATTATGTCTGGGATATACACTGAATATCTGTCACCAAACCCCACCTCTTATGCTTGAGAATGGGTTCAAATAAGTTATAACAGCTCGATTTGCAGGTACAATGTACAAGAATGATATGTCAAAAAGCAAAATGAGGAGTACAAAATGTTCATTGGAATATCAATTTTAGCTCAAAATTTAAAAAATGTTTGGAAAACTTTCCATAAAAAAAGCATGTAACAAATTTGACACTTGCCCAAGTGTTTTTAGTATTTAAATGTTTTGTATACAAAAACAAGAACTTTTTTCAAACAGAAGCCTTTTTACGCATTCCATCAGTACTGATTTTAGTGATTCTGTTCAATATTCTTTGAACTGTTTTGTTATCCAGGAGAGTAACGGTCAGATTGCTGGAGGGGGCGTGTCTGTCTACTACTCCCACCCACTTCAGCTCCTCTTCTTCAGTTACACCCAAGGCAAGTATACTAGTCAGTTTGTAGGTCATTTACTGCCATATTATGATGTCAGTGGCTTCATAAATCTCTGTAATCATTTATAATCTTAAAGTATCCAGAAAGATCATACACTTATAAGTCTGATATAAGCAATGTGTAAGAAACTGGGGTAAGATCTTAAATAAATATCAATAGCTGATGTTTCATGCCTGTCTGTCATAAATAAATATCAATAGCTGATTTTTCATACCTGTCTGTCTTAAATAGATATCAATAGCTGATTTTTCATACCTGTTTGTCATTATCATGTATCATAATTTACTATGAAGAGTCACTATAATAATTTCTATTTATAGGGAAGAGCTTTGCTACCTATATAACTGAGGATCCACTCCTGTTCCCTATTGCTCTTAAAAGGTAAGTCTCTTCTTCACTGCTGGACGTCACACAAAGTTATATAGCTCACACAAGGTATACTCTGGTCCATCCTTGGCCGTCTTGTACAGCTGGTTAGAGAAGAACTTCTCCATTTCCTACCACTAATACTTGTTTTAATCACAGTTTTTTGTTTGTATATCACTAAGGTAGGATAATATGTCGTGTAAATTGTCCTTCTTCATGTTATATATATATTTAGTATGTGCTACTTTTTTTAGCAATGGTGGAGGAAAGGGAGGTAGCAATGGTCAGCCCTTGGTCCAGTGGTCAGAGATACCAGGACACACAGGGCTCATGTACTGTATGACCCAGACCTCCAACAACCCAGTTGTCCTCATGATCAAACCAGACATCATTCAGGCACAGGAGATCAAAGTCGTCCCTGCCAAAGCCAAGGTCAGTGGTGTTATTTAAGGATGAAATTGATGTTTCGTGAATAATACTTGGGTTGAAGATCATTTGTTTCATTTACTGTAAAATTTACCTGCTGGGAGTGTTAATTATTCTCAGTTCTCTAAAGCTAGGTTTTTTCTGTGGGTGTTTTGGTGTTAATTGTGGTCCCCATTCCCAACGGAAATTATCTAAATTAAATTTAAGATGTTATATTTAAAGAAAATTTGTTTCTAAATTGGTAATTTTCCCCCACATATATGACAAAAAGGTCCTATCTTATATTGGCTTAAAAGACCTTGAAGACACTATTTATGAGCAGTCATAATAAAGCCTCTTACTATAATGATATGATCTCTTTTTCAGATCCAAGATGTAGTAGCCATCCGACACTCTGCTTCCAATTCGGATCAGGTCTGTTATTACTATGTAATTATAAAGTCTGACAGAATCATATCTGTTTTATCAACAGTTCAGAGTATTGTCCTTACTTGCCAAAACAGGTTTGATGTAAATGTTTCTGTAACTTTGAGACTTAATTGATCTCTCTTTACTTCCTATTTGTGTAGTTTTACCTGGTATAATTTTAACTGGTATAAGCTCATCAATGTTTGTATGTTTTTGTATCTGTGTTACAGCAACAAAGGACTACAATGATTTTGTTGTGTGAAGATGGCTCCCTGAGGATCTACATGGCTAATGTAGACAGCACCAGCTTCTGGCTGTCCCCCTATCTCCAGCCCCAGTCTCCCATTGCTGTACTCAAACCTGCCAAGAAGAGAAAGAGTAGCAGGACAGGTAGGTTTTGTGTACATCATATTGGAGATAGTTCATTATGTTATTGTTCTTTTCACAACAACACTCAGGATTGTTCAGTGTAACAAAAAAAAAACAACAACCAATAACTTGGTTCTCAGGCCATCCCTCACAGAATGTGTGGAAAAAACCATCACCAACAAACCTTTCTATTGTAATATCCATTATATTTAACCATAAAAATAGAGCACATGTTAATTAATGTGAAACAAAGAACCATCGATGATAGATCATTTTTTCCCACAATTTTTGAGCAGTTTATATGAAAATGGATAATGATTGGTTTGAGAAAAAAAAAAACAACAACAACAACAACTAAAAACATGCCCTCCTCTGTTTTTTTTACCAATAAAAAAATGATTCCCTCCATTTCTTTGTAGAAAAATTGGGCTGTGAACCAAATAATTAATTTGAAATAACCTTACATGTAATAGCGCTGGAAATTTGCCACTGTTAACTTGCATGTTTCCATGGCGACAAAGAGAAAAGTGAAATTTGTCATGCTTTATTCCTCCAAAATTAAACAGTCCCTTTCAGAATTCCACCTTCATCATTCACTTGGGTAGGGGATCTGAACGTCTATGTTCTTGTTGACGCTATAAGTTATTGTATTGTGTTACAGGAAGACCAGTTGGCTCTGTGTCCTTCCCCATAGACTTTTTTGAGCATTGCCAGCAGACAAGTGATATAGAGGTATGTCTTCAGAATGTCACAAATAAAAGTACCAAATCTGTAAACTTACAGATTGTCTTCAAGTTGATCAAGGTGTAAAAAGTTTCATGTTGTGAGAAAAAACATATTATAGAAAGAAATTGTAGGAAGTAAAGCTTGTGTGTCATACATGTTATTTTTCTTACACAGTTTGGAGGCAATGACCTTCTACAGGTGTATAACACCCAGCAGGTAAAACACCGACTCAACACCACTGGCATGTACGTGGCCAGCACCAAGGTAAGTAGACATTAACACTTGTAAAATAGAAGGAAATCTCTGATGCTGTAGACTTATCTATCTCCTTTGTGTGGTCAGAACGGCAGAATCTGAATTTTTAAGGAAACTGTTTTAAACTGGAAACCAACTTATTTGAACTTAAATTTTTTTTTAAATGTGCTATAGTCTTTGGAAAAAAACTTTCTCTGTACGAAATGCATATTCTGCATATTAAAGGGTTAATGAGTAAGTCTATTTGTTTATATCATTTTGAAAACTTAGCATGGAAATGCAATATTAAAAACAATGCTACTAGTATGATATCAACTTGCATGGTGTACACATCAGACTTAAGGTAATTAACTGTTACTGTATTCTACAATAACAATACCAAATTAGAAATTGTGTAAAGGATATGCCATACTATCTATATACACCATATTAGATTCTTTATTTTAACCATCTTCATGTCTTGATCAGATTAAATTTTTTTTTTGAATATTTCATTTCTAGCCTGCAGGATTTAACATTGAAATAAACAACACCAATGCAGCCAATGTGATGGTGGGCTGTCGTGTTCTGGCTGGCAGTCAGAATGTACAGAGGGCACCCTCTTACCTGGAGGTGTTTGGGCGAACAACACAGGTATGGTTATGTTTAAATGAAACTTTCTAGGCATGATTTGTAGGAGTTGTGTCCCTTCTCTGAGTTCTTCTGAATTCTACAAGTGTCTTTTAAACTAGGCCCACTTATTCATTACCTTTTATAGATAGTTTCATTATTTAAAAAACTTTTAAAATTGTCTTCTTTTCAACTGTCTTTATAAAGATTGTTGTTCCCTCTTGTGATTGCCTATTGGATGAAGGGTGTATTAATTAGACTGTCTTGTCAACACAGTTTTGGTTTTTGTGTTTCAGGTAAACCTCACTAACCGGTACCGCTGGTTCGACCTGCCCTTCACCAGGGAAGAATCCCTCATGGCTGACAAGAAGTTTACTCTATTTGGTAAGAAAAAGAAGAAAAATATTAAATCTCTGAGAAAAAACAACTCGTAATTGACATAGCATTTGTGTAAAAAAAAAAAAAAAATTAATATATTTATATATAAGTATTATTGTTCTGACTATTGTTGTGTAGTGCGGTTTATATGATACTTATCGTTTTTTGTGTGGTGGAATTTATAAGATACTAACTGTTTGTTGTAGTGGGTGCTAGTGCAGACTCTGCAGGAGTTACCATGGTCGACTCCATCAAGGTGTTTGTGAAGACCAAGGAAGCATTTGGCTGGCCAGAGGAAGTGGATGAGTTCCCAGAATCCCAAGCTGTGGTTAAACCTGCAACATCCACGTCAGCCATAACGAACAGTGACAGCGACTCTGTACCCAATACACCCTTACCTCTAACCTCCGCTGACAGGTACTGTAACCTTCAACTTTGACCCCTATTGACACAATGAATGAATTAACCACTAAATGAATATTGATCTCTTTGATTATGCATAATGTATTATTGTTCCATGATTCCAAGAATGTGTATATGGCTCTCAATTATTATTGTAGATATTTCACATTTGTTCCCTCTGGTGGTCATCTAACTCATTCACAAAATAGTTTACTGATAATTTTATTACAAAACTCAGTGCTCTCTGCAATCAGTTCAGCCAATAAAAAAAATTGCTGCTTTTTTCCAGGCTGCTGGGGAGTGCTTTGGAAGTTTTAGATGGGGCATTTGCTTCATCACTATGTGAAGAAAAGGTAGGCTCTTAGTCATATATAATGTTATTTTTTAACGTCAGGGTGCCTTTGGCACCTGCCGTTATAGGCGTGGTGGGAAAATGTTGTTACTGATAGATCTGTTCCGGCTAACTATTCCTCATTTCTGTCATACAAATGATATACATCCGCAGCCTAATATAGTTCCTATTTTGATAGCAATTATTGACACAATTTAAGTTATGTAAACCGTGTTTACTGCAATTATTTAAAATGAAATGTTAATGTTTGGTGTTCTAGATTATTTTAGAGTATAATTATTAACCTTTTTCCTCGTCAGTATATACAATTTTGTTGGCGTAGGATTACGTAGTTCCGTCTCGATACTGCCTTGAAAACGAAAGTAGAAAAATCAGTTTGATCATCGTAGAAATTTACATGCATTCACAGAGAAACTATCCACATCTGTTCATCCTGAGTTAATATGCAGGAACATTTTATAGCTTAAAACAAATCCTATTTACATAGTCAAATGCACCCGAGCATTCCACGAGATAACTTCAGCTGTCACGTGACTCTTCACGACACTAGTCAGCCAGACTGTAACTAAACCAACGACCGTTCGCAGTTTCAAATTCATTTGTAAGTCGCTAGAATACGCATGAAATATGACCAGGAATTGAGGGCAAGTTGTAACAAACTACATTGCCGTTTTTTGTGAGGATTTTATTAAATAAGGTTATTATTTGTTGTTTGAAAAGAATCTAATGATTATGATCCGTGACTGATGTACTGGCGGTGTCAAAACTAGATATGTCTCGTCGGACAACGCGACCGCAATTTTCTATCAGAGTTAAAATGTGTTACCTAAGGGGTCATAAAATAGATGTTTGATAAATAAAATTTAAAAAACTTCGGCTGTGTACATCTTGGATTTTATCTTTAGTTGTAGTTACTTGACAACATGTTCTGTTAATAGACTGATTTGTCGCTCAGTTGATTCTTTTTTCAAAGTTTACAAGCAGCTTTACTGATTCAGGAGTATATCAATAATCTTCCACAAGCAATAAAGAAATCAGGAAAGAACTATACTCAGCTTTTGTCAGCTGATATATATGTTATACATGTTTTCTTGAATATATATAGAATAGAAATACCAGGCCTAAGCCAGATGAAGACATTTCATCTGATGCAAATGTAACTGTCGGACTATAAAATCCAATTTTAAATTTCTTATAATATGACCTCAGACCCTGACGTTTCTCAGGGCCTTTGGCCCTTTGATTTCTTATTGTTGAATTGGCATTTCTATTGATAACATTTGTCGACTTTAACTGAAAGTTTCTGTCCTTAAATGACCATAGCTGTTGATAGCATGTTTAAAAATATAAAAGCAATCATTGAAATTTCTAAATAATTGGATATGGAGATTTCAGAACAGTAAGACTTATACCGAGAATGTTGTTTCCTTTAGGACCCACTTCACCAGCTAACCCTGGATATTGCCACCAGTCTGCTGACTCTGCCAACACCTCATAGTGTACAACAGCACACCAAGTCTCTCCTGGCGTCACTTTTCCCTAATAGGTTATCCTACTACAACCATAAGGTACATCAGCCATGTTACTCTAGAATATTACAATATAGTCTACAACAATTTTACTTTTTATAATATTGCAATTGTGTTACTGAATCAGCAATATATATATATTGTCATATGATTGATAACGCTATAATATGTTAAGATGCTGTTATTTGATATTGAGATTCCATATTATTAATACGCTATTGATTTGTATGACTGCTGTATAATGTAATGCTAAATATGATATTGATGTTTCATTCTAAATAGTGTAATGCTAAATATGATATTGATGTTTCATTCTAAATAGTGTAATGCTAAATATGATATTGATGTTTCATTCTAAATAGTGTAATGCTAAATATGATATTGATGTTGCATTTTGACCAAAGGACCAGGCAGAGCTTGTACATGTTATGACATTGCTATCCCGCGAGGAGTGTGACATGGATGTAGAGGCGTACCAGCGTCTGTTGGTCACTGCCAGGTCAGTGGCTGTAGCCAGACCACACAACCTTGTCAAATTTGCAGAAAAGGGCTCCATGTCTGTCAGCAGTGAGGAAGGTAAGTTCTCATAGGAAACTCAGGTTCTGGCAAGAAATAATTTAGACTATGACAAAATCAGAGGTTTAGGCAGGACAGAATTAGGTCAAGGCCACTCGGGGTCAAGTTAGGGATAGTTCAGACTGTGTCAAAATCAGATTTGGTCAGGACAGAATTAGGTCAAGGCCACTCATGGTCAAGTTAGGGATAGTTCAGACTGTGTCAAAATCAGATTTGGTCAGGACAGAATTAGGTCAAGGCCACTCGGGGTCAAGTTAGGGATAGTTCAGACTGTGTCAAAGTCAGATTTGGTCAGGACAGAATTAGGTCAGGACCAGTTAGAGTCAAGTTAGGGATAGTTCATACTGTGTCGAAAACAGATCTGGTCAGGACAGCATTTGGTCAAGGCCAATCAGGGTCAAGTTAGGAATAGTTCATACTGTGTCAAAATCAAATTTGGTCAGGACAGCATTTGGTCAATGCCAATCAGGGTCAGGTATGACCGAATTAGTTTAGGACCAGTTAAGATCAAGTTAGGGATAGTTCAGACTGTGTCAAAGTCTGAGTATAATTAAAGGCAGGACATGTCAAGCAAGAAATAATTCAGACTACATCAAAGTCAGAGGTAAGGGCCAGACAGAGCTAGGTCAGGGCTAGTTCTAGTGTATCCCAGCAAATGTACAGGAACAGGTAAAAGTGAAGTGTAGTCAAATGTGTTATCAGTGGTTGGTTATATAGCTTAAGGACTACAGTATATTGATATCTAATGCCAATATTAGTATTTAGCATATATAGACTCATGAGATATATTGATATCTACAGTAAACTGAGATATTTACATCCAACATGCTGAGCTATATAGAGATATATTCATTTGATATTTATGTCATATGTATTCAGAGGTATATTGATATATATCTACACTACATTGAAGTATCATTAACAATTTGATATCTACACATTATTGAAGTATAGCAACTTGATATCTACACAGTATTGAGATATATATGCACTATATCAAAGAATATTGATACCCATGGAATATTGAGGTATATTGATATATATATATTGTTGTTTTGCAGTGTTGGAAGTTACAGACCTTGAGCAGGAGGATGGAGAAGAGAAATTTGATGGTCATTATACATCCAGCCTTTCCCAGCTGGACAGTAAGGAGACTGGACACTTTGTCACACACTTGATGGAGGCCTTCTGGAAGCTACACAGTCTGAAGCCTCCCAACCCAATGCTGGCCCCTGTCTGCCTACCAGGTAAATAGTTTTAAGAATGCCATAATGATATTGAAATTACAGTTCTGAAAGTATGTTTGGGATATCATGATGAATGTTGATTTCTTAGCCAATTTAAAGAGGTGTTGGACTTCTTAGCCAATAAAAAAAGGTAATTCCCCAAATATATTTAAGGATTAAACTGTCTTATTTTTGGTGTCTATTGTCGATATAGATGCCAGAGCTTTGCAAACAACTGTCATATTGTGCGCTAGCAATCGTTTATGATTGTTTATGTTAGTTACAAGTAGTTCCGGTGCGTGAATATATTCATGTGCGGCATGGATTGATGTCACGTTTGGGCGGTAGCGCGCCTCGGAGGATATGTAGCTAGCTACTGGTATTCATAGCCGCAATGAAAATTTAGAAAATCTATTCAATTCATATATTTACATAACCTTGATTTAAAAAATTTATATCGAGAAAACGAGAAATTTTATTAAAAATAAAAATTTGTCATGTATACGACGAAACGCCAAATTATTAGAACAGCCGGGAGATCCCGCCTATGCACCACGCCATTGTTTTAATGCCGTTCCGCATTTTCCGGTCTTTTTTGTTTAATTTTGTATAAAACAAAAAGAAAGAAGTATTAAAGTAAAAATAATATTAAATACAATCATTCAATATTTTTAACACTTATCTTGTACCAACATTATCGATCCAAGGGAAGCTACTCTTCCTGTCTTACTGTCAATGGCGTATTAATATGACCCGATTAATCAGGTGATTTGCACGAGAGACAATGTTTTCATACGGTTTTCATAGTGTATTCATGGTCATATGTTTGTTGTTTTCACTTGGTATGTTCATATCAGCAAACCACATTAGGAATGTAAATATATACATGTAAATACCAATAAGTGTTTGTATGTACAGGTCTGAGCCATGTTGATGCCACAGTTGGTGCCCTAGTAGAAATCATGCACGCCTTCACTGTGTGTGAGTTTGATAACATCTCTCTGGCCACCAAGATGTATGTCCGCCTCCTTCTCTGTCAGGTAAGGCAATCATGTATAAGATTTAAATAATTGTTTTCAAATTTCAAATTTCTAATTAAAAGTTTTTTGAAATTTCATATTTCTAATTAAAAGTTTTGAACCTTTGATGGTTGCCTTAAATTGTTATTCATCACACATGTATCTGTGTAAGCCATACATATATATTATCTGTAACTCAAATTTCAAAACTAACACAAAGTAAAAGAGAAAGGTTATGGAAATCAATGTATTCCTACAGGACCAGACAGTGAGTTTTGCCTGTAAGCAGGCTATGATACGTTGTCTTCGTCCCAGACATCGTCGTCGTCGGGTCTGTATCCCGTCTCCCCCCAGGTGTAGCTCACCAGGGGGAGGAGATGATGATGACGATGAAGACGATGATGACGATGAAGATGATGACAAGGGAGACAAGTCTGCACAACCTGCTCAGCCTTTAATGCAGGAAATTGTCCCAGAGCAGCATGACCAGGAGGATGGAGATGAACACTTTGAGGTGGTGGTAAGTATGAGCACTGTCTGGTGGACAATAATACAAAGTTCTTGTATTGGTTGGTACAAGATACTTTGCTGTGATATTCATTTCCCTAGCCCCACTGGATTTGCAGTGGGACTCCTGTAATGCAGTTTTTCCATGGGAATTCTCAAGTCTGATATGGTTGCAGGCATAATGTTGCCCTTCCCCTGTCTGTCTCTGTCTGTACATCCAAAAATTTGCAGTTGAGTGGGAAAACTAAATTAATCTGACACTATGGAGGATAAGCTAATTACTAAATATTGCTGTCCCTATTGTTAACCAGGAGAACAATGAACCTATGGTGATGGAGCCTGGAGAACAGGGTCACGGGGGACCAATTCCCCTGGAAGCACTGTTTGCAGGTGGTGTAAACTTCCCTCCCATGGTTGACATCCCCCCAGATGCGGATGATGAGACAATGGTGGAGCTTGCTATTGCTCTCAGCCTACAGGATCAGGTAGGATCAACAGAATTGTCTTATTTATAATTCAAAACTACAATGCACATACTAATCATTCATAAATCAGTTGTCAAAATCTAGTTTGAAAAAATCATTTATTTTTGTGAAGATGTTAAGTATATCAAAATAAGGAGCAAAAAAAAAAAATTAAAACATTCTGGTAATTAGTTGTAAAAGTGTTGTAACATATTATAAAACCAGGAGAACTAGAAACTAGACATGAGTTGGTGTGTTACAAAGCTTACCTGTGATACCTTCATTACAGCCTGGTCACAGTGGAGGTCTTGGACTACAGGGCCTAGGCATAAACAGATCACAACAGGTATGCAATTGTCAGAGACAGTGAGAGCAATTGGTTTGTGGAAACATTTTATTTTGTCCCAGATACAATAAATTATTCTTCTAATTAGAAATTATAGGAAATATTTAAACTTTTCCCAGATACAATTAAGAAAATTTGCCTATTTGCTAGTTTAATGATGTGTCTTTCGTCAAAAATTGTGTTCATATTTTTAACACATGACTGTATGAAAGAATAATTCGGAATTGGTTGGTAAAAAAACAACAACTACAGTACCTGCATATGATAGAGTGCCCTTTGATATTTACTTCAGAGTGCAATGTCCCTAGAGGAAGGGCCACTGTCAGACACGACAGCCTCGGCCCCTGGCAGTGATGATGAGATCGGCAGTAATGCTGCAACAGATGGGTCCACACTTCGCACATCTCCTGCAGAACATGCAGGTAGCGGAGGCTCAGAAAGTGGAGGTAAATTTTTTAAAATATACATTACCTGATCAAGTAGGTCTGATCTGTTTGTCATTTGTCTGTACTAGTTCCATATTTATCTAGAAATGTCTGGTAATATACTCACTCTATAGTATTTTAGAAGAAAAACATTTTCATTGTCCCGTAAAGCCAGCCCTCTACTTTAAGTCAGAGATTACGTGTAGGCCCCTTGGCCTGCTTATTGCAGCATAAATACGGTAGTTGGTTTTACTGAACGCATTTTCATGTTTAATGTTTTAGCCAGTGGACGAAGTAGTGCTTATGGGGAGAGAGACCGGGAGAGCACCATGTTTAGTGCCCGTAGTGAGACTAGCAGTGTGGGGATGCACAGTGGCTCACTCCCTCAGGAAACAGAGGGCTCAGAAATGGATGCTGACTATGACACCAGTGTCAGGTATATTTATGTTTCTAGTCATAAGTAAATGAAATTTAGTATCAGAGATTTGTATTTCATTTCTGATATATTTTTTGTCTTTAGAGTGAAGTGTGTATATTAAACAAACTCAGTGTGTTGATACTATTAACTAAATATTTATGGAGATTGAATTTTGAATTTCCATCCAAGTTTATCTATCAGTCCCACAAATACCACAAAAGTTAACTAAATATGACCATTAGTAGCTATACAAAGATTAAACATTTTAGTATCTCCTGTTAATTTTGTCCTGTATAATTAAAGGCCTAATGAAATGATGTTAAATTTAATGCAACTGTAAATCACTTAGATTTTGCAAATACATGTACTATGTTTCGTGAATGCTGATCTAGAAATGACTTTGAATTTGCAAATGAGCTATTAGAGACATGGGTGCTGTAAAGACCCCTATATCAGCATACTAACTGATAGATTGGTCGCTATCCAAAAGGTGTTGCTTTCATCCAAATAATTGCAAAGGATTTGAATTCATGATAGACTCTCATTCAAAACATAAGTGATTTACAGTAATATTCTGTAGTAAACAAGAATAGACAGTATTAAAAATTCACCAGTCATTATTGAGGGTGAAAAGACTGTAGCAAACATGTCCGATCTAGTGGTATACAGTACGAGCCTTGTAATCAGGTACTATTAACTTCACCAGACTAATTATTATTCAGATTGAAATCCTCAGCACGGATAATTTGATGAAAGTATGTTGCTTTCAGACTGAAAAGATATGTCTGTCTGATAGCTAAGAGATAAATGCATTTTGCTGTTGATAGGCTACACAACCTACGCCTGATCCTACTGGAGCGCCTACTTCAGTACATCCCCGAGGTACGTGAAGTGGGTGGTGTCCGTGCTATACCATTCATGCAGGTGCTTCTCATGTTGACCTCTGACCTGGACAGTGATGATGAGAAAGACAAGGCCGCACTGGACAGTGTGCTGACCGCTCTTATCAAGGAGTTGGACCTCTCTGGACAGGTCAGTGTCTTTATTAACACAGCGACCAGATATGGTAATCTGTCTATGGAAATAGATTGATAGGTTATAGAATCAGCAGGTAAAACCTTCAACAGTGTAGAATCATCAACGGCTCATTGTGTGCTGAAGGCTGGTTATAGAGTCAGCAGGTAAAACCTTCAACAGTGTAGAATCATCAACGGCTCATTGTGTGCTAAAGGCTTGGGTAGCATGATATGGGATCTTATATGACTGAATAAGTCACATGGAATTTATTAAACAAGTTCAATGAATTCCATATGGCATAGTCACGAGTGTGAGATACTGTTTGTCAGATATAAAAGTCCATGTTTATGAGTATGTAAGTGAAATATCTCAAATTGATTTCAATGAAGACAGATTAATTTTGATTTAAACACTAAGTGCTTCTCAACTGAGACAATCCTGTGATGTCATTTATTAATTGTTTTGTCACAATACTGTTATCACACATGAGTCCTACAATATTAGCCATGTTACATAGTAAAACAGACCAGTTATGTGATGTTTTATCATGAGGTGTTACCCATGCATGTTACAGGGTCTTGAGAATGTGTCGTGCAGGAGTAAAAACTATGAGGTGAAGTTAGTGTTGCTGAGGTTACTGAGTGTGCTACTGTCCAGGACTAAGGCTGGAACGAAGCCTTCCTCGGAGGTGAGTGTAAAACTTGTGGAGGTGGGAAGGACAAAGAAACAGTTCGGAAATGTCGGGGTTTACCGTCAATGCTAGAAATGACAAATATCATTTTCTGGAGGGAATAATAAAAAACATCACTTTCAAAACAGCAGATTAAAGTATATTACATATTGTAAATTGAATATTGAATGATTATTTAAGATGTTTATGGTATTTAGGATGGTCATTTGGTAAAATTTGTAGATGTGTTCTATTTCTTATTGACTTTATCACAGTCAGATTTTGCCAAACTCTCCTGACACCTATATTTTCAGGTTAAATGTTATAAAATTTTACAAACTTCACAAGCCCTGATGTAAAATCTACATTGTATTGATTGTAGCTCTGATTTTTTGTAAAATAACACACACAAAATAATTCAATTTAATTAAAGAAACTTGTAATTGTACCATTTTCAGACCTCCACCTCCTCCTTCATCAGTAACACATCAGCCTCCGCACTGATCTCCAGCGACGGCATCACCTACTGTCTCAACATCCTGTGTAACTTACTACCCTTCTGGAAGCAGTTCACCTCTCAGGAGGTAAGTGATGACTGTGGGCTGAGGAATACTATTCCCTGGCAGTCACTTACATCTGATATGTAATGGGGGATAATATTACCTTGGGTTGATTAATATTTAAATGCAATATTTTTCAATACAACCACATGGAATGTCACATACCCAGTTTCATGATCTTCATACCAGGATTAAAGTTGAATGTAAGATTTTCTATATAAAATCTCGGTCTAGTTATAGTCTAACTGTTCTGTTAAGTATGATATATTTGTGAAATGTCTGTATATATTTCCAGGAGGGTAGTGCTGTGACCGGAAAATTACTGAAACCACACCCAACACATCCACCCCCAGACATGTCCCCCTTCTTCCTGCGCCAGTATGTCAAAGGTCATGCCAGTGATGTATTTGAAGACTACCCACAACTTCTCACTGAGATGGTTCTACGACTTCCATACCAGGTAATAGATAGAGCTCTTTGAGCAGTATTTAAAACAATGTGTTACTCAATAGTTGTAAGATTAATAGTTAAAACAGAGATCTAGGGTTGTGATATTAGGCTTGGAGCATGCTGAGATAAAGACCTTCAAAGTTCTTTCAAGGTCAAAGGAGCCAAACATGTTGAAATCTTCAGATAATTTGTTTCTGATTGTAAAAATTTCAAGGTTGTATGTGACAATAACTGGAAAGGAAAGGTATGAATTCGAGTTTCACATTGATAACCTAAATCAGCTTTGAAATTCTCAATATTACGTCATGTTAATTAAAATCAATTTAATTAATCTTCCAACAATGTGTTCACTTCATAAGCCCTAGACAAGGTGAACACTACATGCCCATTGTGTCTCATTACATCCACTTTGTGCCAAAGATAATTGACAATGATCTATTGTGTTCCACAGTTAAAGAAGATATCTGACAGTGTTGCCAATGTCCCAGCGGCCAGCTTTGACTATGTGTGGAACACAACACTTGCTGAGGTTTGTACAGGACATCAATACAGTTCAGAGTTCTCAAAATAGTCTTATATAATTAGTGTTTATATTCAGTCATATTATACAAACTAGATCATTTTAAGTTTGTGTAATTCTTTCACAATTGACTCTATAATGTGATTTTATGCTCCATTGCATTTAAATATTTATAGAGGTTCTAACTTACGATTTCTTTTGCAGTACATGATGACACAGCAGACTCCATTTGTCAAAAGACAAGTGCGGAAGGTATGTTATGTACAGTGCTGGAGTATTGTCTGTATTTCTAAATCTCTGAGAACTTAAAAATCATGCACAGATTAAATCACTTATCATTAAATCCCTCATCCTGTTTTTACAGCATACTTTTTAAATGTAGATTGTACTTCTTATACATTATTCTCATACTCTTTTAAATATCTATTTTCAAACTACTTCTTAATCAGTTAACATTTAACCTAGAAATTCAAAACTTTTTAGGGTTCTGTTAGTAATTCATGCCTTCTACAGTAACTGTTAAAGAAAGGTTTACATTCATTTGTTGGTTTGTCAGTCCTTCCGTTGTTTTTAAGGCATATCTTCCCAACTTACCTAAAGTTTTCAAATTTTGTATGGTACTAAACTCATTCCTTGATGATTTATTGAATTCATACAAGTATATCATGCATATATGGTTTGTGTTACAGCTACTACTGTTTATCTGTGGTACCAAGGACAAATATCGCCAGCTGAGAGACTTGTATGCCGTGGAGTCCCACCTATGCACAGTGATGGACCAGTGTCGGGAAGGAGGGCTCCTCATGACAGACAGTATGCCTACTCCCATCATACTGTCTTACGACACGCTGCTTAACATTGTAAGAACCTTATGGTGCAAAAAAAATGTAAAATATTACAGTCTTCATTTACCTTATATATAAACAAGATTTTAAATCAATATCACTAAATTGTAAGGTGATGTGTAGATTTACATTTAGTGTATACTGACTAAAAATTGAATTAATGACTGACAGTGCCATGTATGGTGATGTTTACAGGTTGAGCATCTGAAGATCTGTGCGGAGATTGCCAGTGAACGCCCGGTCAATTGGCAGTTGTATTGTAAAGACCACCAAGGTAAGAGCTAGCCTGTAGGACACAGATGTTTCATTGTAAATAGCATAGTATACAGAATTAGGAATACAATTATCAGTCTGCTTAAATTAATTTGATAAAACTCCCGGAGAAAGTTCAAATTGGTATATTCTACTTTCTTTTATAGCTGGTAGCTTTAGCAGCTATAGATTAGAGAGCAAAATAAGTAGATTACTTATTGGAACTAGCTGGCCTCAGGAATTGTTCCTCTTCTTGATTTATTTGTTCCCCTCCTTTAGTTTGTCAGGTTTGACTTGATTCACATGTTAGATGCAATCTGTGTTGAGGAATTTTCTGTGTAAGCTCTATTTTTAGCTCACCTGGACCGAAGGTCCGGTGAGCTTATGTCATGGCGCAGCGTCCGTCGTCCGTCGTCCGTCGTCCGTCCGTCCGTCCGTCCGTCCGTCAACATTTGCTTCAAATCGCTACTAGTCAAAAAGTTCATATTGGATTTTGACCAAATTTAGCCAGAAACATCCTTGGCAGAAGGGGAACAGATTTTGCATAAATGATGACTCTGACCCCCGAGGGGCCAAAGGGGCGGGGCCCAATAGGGGAAATAGGGGTAATTCCTTTAAATCGCTACTAGTCATAAAGTTATGAATGGATTTGAACCCAATTTGGTCAGAAACATCCTTGGGGGAAGGGGAACAGATTTTGCATAAATGGTGACTCTGACCCCCGAGGGGCCAAAAGGGCGGGGCCCAATAGGGGAAATAGTGGTAATTCCTTTAAATCGCTACTAGTCATAAAGTTATGAATGGATTTGAACCCAATTTGGTCAGAAACATCCTTGGGGGAAGATGAACAGATTTTGCATGAATGGGGACTCTGACCCCCGAGGGGCCAAAAGGGCGGGGCCCAATAGCGGAAATAGTGGTAATTCCTTTAAATCGCTACTTGTCATAAAGTTATGAATGGATTTGAACCCAATTTGGTCAGAAACATCCTTGGGGGAAGGGGAACAGATTTTGCATAAATGGGGACTCTGACCCTGGAGGGGCCAAAGGGGCGGGGCCCAATAGGGGAAATAGATGAATTCCTTTAAATCGCTACTTGTCATAAAGTTATGAATGGATTTGAACCCAATTTGGTCAGAAACATCCTTGGGGGAAGGGGAACAGATTTTGCATAAATGGTGACTCTGACCCCAGAGGGGCCAAAGGGGCGGGGCCCAATAGGGGAAATAGTGGTAATTCTTTTAAATCGCTACTAGTCATAAAGTTATGAATGGATTTGAACCCAATTTGGTCAGAAACATCCTTGGGGGAAGGGGAACAGATTTTGCATAAATGGTGACTCTGACCCCAGAGGGGCCAAAGGGGCGGGGCCCAATAGGGGAAATAGTGGTAATTCTTTTAAATCGCTACTAGTCATAAAGTTATGAATGGATTTGAACCCAATTTGGTCAGAAATATCCTTGGGGGAAGAAGAACAGATTTTGAGTAAATGGTGACTCTGACCCCAAAGGGTCCAAAGGGGCGGGGCCCAAAAGGGGAAATAGAGGTAATTCCTTTAAATTACTACTAGTCATACAGATTTGAATGGATTTGAACCCAATTTGGTCAGAAACATCCTTGGGGGAAGGGGAACAGATTTTGCATAAATGGTGACTCTGACCCCCGAGGGGCCAAAAGGGCGGGGCCCAAAAGGGGAAATAGAGGTAATTCCTTTAAATCGCTACTAGTCATAAAGTTATGAATGGATTTGAACCCATTTTGGTCAGAAACATCCTTGGGGGAAGGGGAACAGATTTTGCATAAATGGTGACTCTGACCCCCCGAGGGGCCAAAAGGGCGGGGCCCAAAAGGGGAAATAGAGGTAATTCCTTTAAATCGCTACTAGTCATAAAGTTATGAATGGATTTGAACCCAATTTGGTCAGAAACACCCTTGGGGAAAGGGGAACAGATTTTGCATAAATGGTGACTCTGACCCCCGAGGACCCAATAGGTGAAATAGAGGTAATTCCTTTGAATCGCTACTTGTCATAAAGTGATGAATGCATGTTCTAAAAGCAATTCTTGAGGTCTTTCAGACCTTAGAGAGTCTGGACTTCATTAATCTGAAAGCAGTTTGAATTACCACACTATAACCATATATAGCATTAAATATTGTTAGAGATTAACAAATAAAACAAAGTGAATATGAACATTATTTTGACATTTGGCCTAATCCAACAGGTGAGCGATGCAGGCCCCATGGGCCTCTTGTTTGTTACAGGAGTATTGGCGTTCCTAGTGAGGGCCAGTATTGTGCTAGATGAGGGAGTGGCTCCAACAGTCCTACAGCTGCTGCAGTGTGCCCTATGTGGATCAAAGGGTCCAGTCACAGGTCACACAGGGATAGGGGGCGGGGCTTCCACCAGCTCCCCAGCCAAACATAAAAAAGACAAGGATAAAGACAAAGACAAAAACGAGGGTAGGTGTACACAAGGTCGCAGATCCATCAGGTTTTCAATAAAAACTTGGCAGTGAGTCCATGCTTATCCCATATCTATAACGGTGTTCAATTAAATGCTAGCAAATGTTATTTGATTGTCCTGCAGTACGTCCACCTCCTACATTTATCCAAGTTTAAATAAATAAGTTGTTGTGTTCGACCCTTAGCTTATTAACAAAATAATGCATGCATGTATAGAATATATTCAAACCAATACTATTCAATTGATTTCTATCTGGAATATCAATAGAAAATTATAATTTCGGTTTTTGTCCAGATTCTGATGATGGCCAGCGCCATGATGAGGCTTTGTGTGTCAATCTGGTACAGTTGTTGAATCGTGTCCTGGATAAAGACCTGATGATTCGCTTCCTGCGCACATTCCTTCTTGAGTCAAATGCCACAAGTATACGTTGGCAAGCTCATAGCCTGCTCTACCACATCTACAAGTAAGTCTTAAATCCACCTATAACCAAGTATATATTAACTGTTTATAATATGGCTTTATCTAATTTAAAGTAAGGGTATTTTCTGTTCTCATATATAATAACTATAAAATACCTGGCATCCAATATTTAGCATAGGTAAAACACACACTTTCAATTTTAAGGTGTAATGTCCGATATAGGAAGAGTTGGAAGGTTGGAATGTTTTTGGAAGAGCTAGGGGTAAATATAGGTTGGTTTGAGTTGGGAAGTCTTAACTTTACACTAGTGCTAGATCAATGTTTTTCATTACCACAAGCATATTATTCAGTGAATAACCTATGTTTTATACATTGTGTTTAAGTGTACTATATCTGATGTAATAATAAACCTTGTGTGACATCATATGATAATAGAATAACATCAAGGACTTCCAGATTTTATTGAATGTATGTATAAATATTTCATCTTTTTCTGCATCAGGAACTCCAGTCTGTCGGAGCAAGAACATCTACTAGAACTGATGTGGAGTCTCTGGAAGGAACTACCCCTGTATGGGCGTAAAGCTGCACAGTTTGTGGACCTGCTTGGATACTTTGTACTCAAGACACCACAAACATCGGAGAAAAAGGTATTTAAGTCGACATGCAGGGTTGAAATGTTAGTGATTTAGGGAAAGGATGTGATTTAGGGAGAGGATGGGAATAGGAGAAGAAAACATCAAGTCCTTTCCTGGCTGTAATCCAGTAATCATACTAAAACAAAACAATGTTGTAGTGCTTCATCTATTATTACCATTGGTACCAAACAGTTGTTTTCTTCATTGTTTAAAAATCATGAGTCAGAGTGAAATATCTGTTCTGATAAAGTTGTTTCAAACTTAAGACATTGTATATATTACAGACCAAGCAATACCTGGAGAAGGCTATATCAGTGCTAAAAGAAGAGAACCAGATCTTGTCAAACCACCCTAACGCCCAGATCTACAAGTAAGTATAGAAATAGATTCTGTCAAATTAGTACAGGTGCAAAGTCTGTCCAAAAACACAGTGCAGTAGCATAAAAAAATCGTGCAAGGTGAACAAGGTATACAAAATATGGCTTCAGGAATTTGTTAATTTGTAAAAGTCTGTTTTCATAAACTATGTTTTCATGAAAAAGTCTTGTTTACATACTTAATGTGTGCAGATTGTAACATATTTATCCTTTAGAAAGTCTGTTGCATTGTAATAAGTCAGCTCATGTCTATCGCAGCTTAATATTAACTTAAGGTATTAGAATTACCAACAATTGCCAATTTCATTGTCCTGTAATAGTCCCACCCCCAACTTTGAGTCAGAAGCTATATGTTAATGGCCCTCTAGGCTTACTGCAGGAATATTAGGAGTATATACTGATGTGTAGGTTTGCTGCAGTATGTTACAGGGACTGGTGGACTTTGATGGGTACTATCTGGAAAGTGACCCCTGTCTAGTGTGTAACAATCCAGAGGAGGAATCCACGGTAATTCTTACCTTAAACTTACGACAAAAAGCTAATTAATAGACAGTTGTTTCATTCTTACCTTAAATTTCTGGCATAAAGCTTATTAATAGACAGTTGTTTCATTAACTGTTACAGTATCATTAGCATATGCAACAATAGATAAACATGTATGTTTGTTATATGATATATGTTGAAAAATGCCATATTTCACAAATTGAAAATGCTATCTTTTACCTAATGACTCTTTTGTGCCTTTATGTTTTTAACTGCCAAAAGGTAAACACACTGATCATGTATCATTGATGAAAAGTGTTGTGTAGGAGTTCATCACTAATTTCTTTATGTTGGTAATGCTTTCAGAACCTGAAGCTGTCAGCCATTAAGGTCGACTCTAAGTTTACGACCACAACACAGATTGTGAAACTGGTGGGGAGTCATACCATCTCCAAGATATCACTCCGCATCAGCGACTTGAAACGCACCAAGATGGTAAGGAGAATTACTTGTGTCAGTGCTCAGGTTTCATTAGCAGTGCAGTATCTCTGTGATGAGTTCAAGGATTTTGTTGTCATGTTTTCAAAACATTTCTTAAAATTCCTGAAAAAATAGCTTTTTTTTGTTTCTTTCTTTACTATGTGGCCAATTTCAGCTATTACTGTATAGTTTGAATTTTAATATTTTCAAACTTATGACATAATGTTTGCAGTTTTCAAAAAAAAACAAAAAACAACATGAATTGTGTAGAATGTACATTCACTGCCCAATGTATATACAATACACCTTTAGTTCAATTATGATCACTGAAATATCCCTATTGAGACATTGTTGATTTTTACTCTTACCACAGGTACGAGTAATGAACATCTACTACAACAACAGGACTGTTCAGGCAGTGGTTGAGCTCAAAAACAAGTGAGTTGTTTACAATAACATCTGAATAATATATCCTTAAAGTAAATATAATATGTACTAGAAATATAAGATCAGTTAAAAACATCTATAATAAAGTAAGTATTGAAAACATTAAGTCATTGTTTATATTGCAGCCACATCAAATTTGCAAATTCAGAATGATGCGTAATGGTGACATTTAAGCCCTTTTTATGATTTTGCAGACCTGGACTATGGCACAAGGCACGAAAGGTGACCTTGTCTGCAGGCCAGACGGATGTGAAGGTGGACTTCCCCATCCCCATCGTAGCATGTAACCTAATGATAGAGTACGCCGACTTCTACGACAACCTGCAGGCCACAGCTGAGACACTTCAGTGTCCACGGTGTAGTGCTTCAGTACCCGCTAACCCTGGTGTGTGTGGCAACTGTGGCGAGAATGTCTTCCAGTGCCACAAGTGCAGGTACACGATGATCATACCAGTAGCTGATTAAATAAGCTGGCAGCTGTAAAGATAACTGTCCACATGACATACTGTTGTAGGTTTTATGTATGATAGCACTGCTCAAGGTTAAAGGTTTTGGCTGTAACACGTTCTAAAATCTTCTGCTATGTATCATTATGTACATGTATGGAACAGAATCTGATGGTAATTAGAAGGCTGTCTTTCCTTTCACACTCTAGTTATCTTACTAGTTGAAGCTTTCACATTGATACAGTAACTATAAAGAATTGTTTGTAAGAAGCACATTTTGTTAGTGTTGTAGTTCTGAATAAGTGTTTTAAAATTTTCAACAGAGCTATAAACTACGATGAGAAGGATCCGTTCCTGTGTAATGCCTGTGGTTTCTGTAAATATGCCAAGTTTGACTTCACGCTAACAGCCAAGTCCTGTTGTGCTGTCGACCCTATAGAGAATGAGGAGGATCGTAAAAAGGTATGTGAGGTCGAGTGGTTTTTGAAGGTCAAATTGTAGCAATAAAGCCTGGACAAAATGGTTAAAGAAAAAGTATTATACATACTATATACTTAAAATATAATTGGTTATGATATTACCTTGACTGATATTTAGGGAACACGATGTAAGGGTTTATTTTATCTATAAATGTACTGAGTTGTGATTTTCCCTGATAGACAATCTCCACCATCAACAACCTCCTTGAGAAGGCGGACAGAATCTACAAGCAGTTACAGCACCATCGTCCCCTGTTGGAGCAGCTGTTAGTACAAGTCACAGAACACAGCTCGGAGAAACTACCGGTACAACACTCAGCTTTTATATCTCTTCTTAACTAAGAAACAGTCGATATAAACAGAACTAAGGTTTCGATGTTCTGACCAAGGAATGGCTGTGACATTGTATTTCATACTCAGAAGCATACACATCCTGTACATAATGTATTTGTATGCTGATCAAGAGAAAAGATTTTTTTTGCCTGCTGTAATATATGTTCATAACAAATGATCATACAAAGGTGTCTAGTGTCATATTGAGTTAATCCAACATTATAGTTACCTTTAATTTCACAGCAGGATGAGGCTGCTGTAGGATCGGGAGGAGGTGGAGCTGGGGCTGCCATTACCAACAGTAGTGTTAACAAATCTATACAACAACTCGCCATCAAGTACTGTAGTGAATGCAAGTCCTCCTTCGACGAACTTAGCAAGACTATACAGGTAATGTAACTCTAACTCTTACTTACAGAACATTACCAATGCTTTGGCTGTGCTTCCTTTATCACAGTCCAAACGGTTAGATTAGTAATTGGGCCGGAGATGTATATTTATGAACAATTAGATAGTGACCAACTTGGATGCTAGCTATTAGGTTAATTGTATGTGCAGTCAGATAATTTTTTAAAGAATTTGCTTTACGCTATACCTTCCATGCATTAACCCAATTAGAATCTTAATCATAGACATGAATGATATTGAGGTGGTAGTATTACAAAACTCAATGGCCATGACCAGAGTTTATATTTCAGACTGCTATATAATTCACCTTATATCAGGTATTTCATGGTTTGGTTTGTCAATTCATGGGTTTCCTAAATTTTTCTCAGTTAAAACCATGAAAGTTTCTACATAAAAAAATCATGAAGTTCAACTTATGTATGACTTTGCAATATTTTAATGGCATTTTCATGGTATTTGTATGGGTTTTATGTCAGTTAGGAAGTGTATTGGAACCAAATTTATATATTTTATTTTGAATTTGGGTGGGTTTTTTTTTACATCTATTCACATTCTGAACAGTGCAATCATGAAAAAGTTATTTGGCAATATTAGGTAAGAGCTCTAGCATTTGAACTATAACTAAACTTGAGTTTTATGACTGACAGAAAGTGCTAGCCTGTCGTAAGGAGCTGGTTGAATATGACTGCCAGCAGAGGGAGGCTGTGGCTGCAGCCAGTCGTGCCTCACCACTCTCCTCTCCCCGCGACACCACAGACAATTCCAAGGTCAGGGAGGTCACCTGTAAACCCAAAGCTACCAAGGACATGTAAGTATGGCCCAAGTAGCCGGGATATGTAATACAGTGGAACTTCGTTAACTTGAACTTGGATAACTCGAATACCCCGCTTAACTCGAAGTACCTCGTCGGTCCCGGCCGAATTCTCTCTTTATCTTAGTAAACTTGGAAAACTCGAACTCGGAAAACTCGAAGAACTCGGATAATACGAAGTGAAAATTTGGTCCCAACAATAAAAATCCTATTTGAAATGATCGAATAACTCGAAGTATAATTTTCGTCGATCGGTGGTGAACGCCGACATTTTTTAAGAGCTAAATTCCGTTTGTAATACTGAACATATCGGCACTACTAACCTAACATGCTATTATAAGTGTTTCATAAATTCATAAAAGAAATTGTCGGTTGAATCTTATAACAACATGTCTTGGTGATAAAAAGTACTGCTTTACCTACATCACGTAATTTCCTAAGGCGGTCGCCGATATTAGTACACACGATAGTCAACAACTCATCTACCCGTTCGCTCAAGCGGAACTAATCTCTGACACACTGGTAGATCTACCCGGCTGATGTTTTTACAGGTGTAGAAATGAAACAGTCACCAGCGCCTATTAAATCTTTAAACTGCTGAAACTATAGCGTAATTACTGCCAAGGTGTTCAGAGTACAACTGTAACGGTCAGTGCTGTCTATTAAATCGGATGAAACGTGGTTATCAATAAAAAGTAAGTAGGCCGATCAAACAGTATTTTATATATCCAATAAAAGGTAATGGTTCTGTTACGTTTTGCATGCAATCTGTGTTAAACTCAAACGGTTACCGGGTATTTGATTTGACATGAATAACTTGTTATTTTGTCGAATTCCGTTTTATCGTTTACCTTTTGCAAACATGACTTGGACATCAGATCGTTCTTGAAGTGACTAAGTGAAAGAAACTTTATCGTGACTGTATATCGGCAAAACTACACCAAATTACAAGTAACATAACGAAACATTACATATATATTTACATGTATTGACCAGTCTTCACACTAAACTGATGAGCGACAGAGCGAAGTTATAATGATTATATAAATTATAATGTTGACAAATATTGACCAAACTTTTCACCAAAAATGATAACTCGCTTAATTCGAACACTCGGATAACGAAGTTCCACTGTATATGTATTAGCTGGATTGTCCTTTTTGTTCACTTATGTGCTGCAATTCTCTGCCTCGTCTACAGACATTTTAAGACAGGGACCTATAGTAGCTCCTCCAAATTGTCAGATATATTGTAAACATGCTCATATCAGTGGTAATTTTACTTCAACTCTTTTGGCATTGAAAACATGGTTATATGCTGAAACATGTAAAGGAAGTCACATACTGCTCCAGTATTAAGAAACTAATGTCAGAAATAACTCAATACGATGAATAAGGCAGTATATTCCTGATTGTCATTAACAGAAGTTATCAAATTAAATTGTTTTCAATACTGTTTTACAGAGGTCGTCCAAGCAACTGTTATGGCTGTGCTAGCTCAGCTGTGGAACACTGTATTACATTGCTGAGAGCCCTTGTCACCAATACCAACCTTCGTCAGATACTCTGTAGTCAGGTAAGTTCTCAATTCAGATGTCGGGTAGACTCTCACAGATGCTCACAAGTTAAGTAGGATCACAGAGAGACTGTCGTCAGATAAGCTATCATATAAATGCTCTGTAGTAAGATAGGTGCTCATAGAAACTCTAACTTGCATTCAAACAGGTTAATAGCATTAGCTGATTGTCTAGTCATTAAAGAGGTAAGTTTTCAGAAATAATTTTGTAAGGGCTATTACATTGAAATATATATCCTATGAGAGAAATCCAGAAAACAAGAAATCCTATGCATGGTGGGTTCTGGTGAAAATGCATCTTATTATAAGGTACTGTTTGAATTAAATTACATCAGTCTGGTGTCCTGTTGGATCTGAAAAAAAATAAAAATGTCACTATTATATAAAATAATACCAAGGCTATGGAATATCTGGAGATGGATGTTGGAAGTAAAGAACATGATGTTTGTGTTTTGTAGGGGATGATCAAAGAGTTGATTGACTACAACTTAAGACATGGGACACTACACGTGAGGACCGAGGTACGCCACCTACTCTGTCTCCTCACAAAGGATAGCCGTCGTGGTACAGAGGAGATGAACAACCTCATCATGACCCGCATTGCTGCTGCCCTCAAGGGTCATTTCTCCAACCCAGACCTGGTTAGTGGGAATTTATTCTTTTATCGTTCATTAGATTGACTATTGAATCTGAAATTATAAATGTTTTGATATTTGATAAAATGAAATTAAAAATGTTCTGACATGTGAGGATCTGAAATCATAAATGTTTTGATATTTGATAATCTGAAATTATAAATGTTCTGATATTTGAGGATCTGAAATCAAATGTTTTGATATTTGATGATCTAAAATCATAAATGTTTTAATATTTGATGATCTGAAATCATATGATCTCACGGGGAATCTTAAAACCGGTCGTTATAGACAGGCAGTCGTTATATACAGGGGGTCGTTAGAGCAGGTTTGACTGTACAATGTTTTGATATTTGATAATCTGAAATCATGAATGTTCTGATATTTAAACAGGATAAGCCATGTAAACTAAAACATATGAAAGCTATTGTTTGTGTTCTAGGGATCGTCAGTGAGACATGAGATCCTTCTATTGGCTCGATCCCTTCAGCAGGAGGATACATGCTGGGAACAGCGTGTCCGATGTGGTAAGTGACATTTAATATTTGTGCTGCTTTGTATTGTTATCAAATAAGGAAAAAGCCAAGTATATGTATGTTTAATTTGCTATTAAGTGATTTAACAACCTCAGTGGGATATTCATATTTGTTTGAAAATGGTTTTAACATTGATGGGGTTAAGTTGATTGATCCAATGGAGATTTGACTTGTTTAAGTGGTAATGAGGCTGTTTTTTATGGGCTTTTAACTCGTTTTAGTGATACGGCTGTTTTTAATGGGCTTTTAACTCGTTTTAGTGATGAGGCTGTTTTTAATGGGGATGCAGCTAAAACAGCCTGTTATCATGGACAGTATTACACTCCCGTGCCTACGAATCCTACAGCATCTTATCAAGCCTTCAGGAGCTACAGTCAGCACCACTGTGACTGTGGTTAATGAAAAGGTATGTACAGGTAGACAAATTCTTACTGATATTTATCTGGTAATAGGCCCATCCCTGGTTATAAGCCCACCATATCTGTTACAGTTCAGTAAAACAGGCAAAAAGGTTGAAGCTTTACTTTAAGTCAAAGTTTAATATGTTGGCCCCCTAGGCTTATTACAGAATACAGATGGTATTCTAAGGCAATGTATATATAAAGTCTATAATTGATGTGTATAGGATAATAGAGGTCCGGAGGTACAGGTGGGGCCATCTAGTGTTGGCCAGCTCTCTTCCGAACTCCATGTCAACAGTAAAGCTTGGCTGGCTGGTGACCCAAGGAACTCTTTCCAGACATGGCGTAAACGTCTTCCGAAGAAAGGTCAGTATGTCCGGAGTTTATTTACTTGTAAATAGACATTGTCCAGTACCTCTATATATAGCTACATGTTAACATTGATATAGTCCCAACATATGGATTTCTTCAAATCATTTATATTTCGTGTGGGATTTATTTTCGCATTAATACAAAAGGAGAGTCAATAGCAAATTTGTAAGAAAATATATAACACCATTGGATGGCAGCCAAGCTGTTGGTTACTGATATAGGTAATTACAGAGTCCATGACTCTAATAGATCATCATTCAGGAATTGAAAGCAATTTCTAGATCAGCGTTCATGAAATCTTGTATTTGGGAATATGTCTGAAGAGGTGGGAAATCTTGAGTGATCTACTTAACAGTATATTGCCATGATCACTTATTTCGTGTTCAGTTTCAGCAGAATCGGAGGAAAAGCCTAAAGAAAAACCAAACAAGAAGGAGATCAGAGCACGCTTCCTGATGGAGAAGTATGCTACTAGATGGCGCCAAAAGATGTGGAAGACACCCGCTGTCCAGCTTAAATTGACTCAGACCACATGGTTGAAAACAGGCCATGTTCTCCCCATCATCCAGATCAGCACGTCAGACAGCTTGTAGCATTGTGGAATCCATAGCACAAATTCCAACCCGCAAGAAAGAGATTATAGACATGCTCACTCTGTAAGTCTCGGAATTTATAGATGTCTTCAGTATAATTCTGTGTAGTGATGACATGCTCTCTGTATTCTTTTGGACAATGATTTTTGATATGAATATCTTTTAGCAAGATTAATATATAATGTACTTGAACTCTATAGGGTTGAAAATGGAACATTAGATAATTCTTAAATATAGCTGATGCCTGGTAAAATTCCTTCATTGTCAAATGAAGTTTAATACAAGTGCTTACAAAATTAATGTTATTTCATGGTCTTTGTCCTTACCCTACTTTGAAGCCAATACTGATGTGGTGTACCCCTATGATTATTACAGGATAAATATATGAGTGTTATTTTCTACCCTGATAGGCAGTAAGACATTTCTCTAATATGTTATGTTACAGTTGCCTGGATGACATCGGTCAGAGTGGAGAGAGTGCTACCAACTTCTTGGTACTGTACAAACGCCTGATAGCACCAGCCTACTGGAAGTACTACCTGGCTATAAAGGGCCTGCTATTCCATATAGGTGAACTCATCACAAAGGCAAGTACTGAACAACCAGGTCCAGGATCAATATCATCGTATAGAAATCTTCCTGCAAACCTCTCGGTGTCGGTGCAGGCAGTTAACTAGTTGATGGATATATTAGTATAGAAATCTTTCTGCAAACTTCTCGGTGTCGGTTAAGACAGTTAACCAGTTAATGTGGATAATTTCATTTATTACAGTCCAAACAGTTTGATCAGTTGTTTAATTATGAAATAATGACAGACCTAGTGATTTCATGTTGCTTTCAAGGCCTTTATTAATATCTGCAGGTCCATCAAGATTTATGCCTGAAATGTTCAATTTAAAAAAAAAAGGACAAATAACTAGTTTGTCTGCAGCATTTCAAAAACAGGTCCCAGTTTTAACAGATGGATTATACTGATTAACTGTCAACCAAAACTGTCTAAGCAGTATTGTCAATGCAGTGAATTTAACCTTGCCCTTACAGGAGGTAGAACAGCTTCAGTACTTGGAGGAGACAACCTTGACCTCTGACCTTGCCCAAGGATTTGCACTGAAGGCTATGATAGAGTTGCTGTCCCTGTTTGTGGAACAGGAGGTGATCAAACAGCACTATAAGAACAAACTGGTGGGATACGTCCTGAACGGTTACCTGTCTCTACGTAAACTCGTCGTCCAGAGGACAAAGCTTATTGATGACACACAAGACAAGTTGCTGGAGCTACTGGAAGAGCTCACTACAGGTACATGCTACATCAACTGGAGGATAATACATTCTCTCGCAATATTTAACATAAATATGTCCCCCAAACAAAGTTTCGGGGGACATATTGTTTTTGCTCCTTTCTTAGTATAGATGAAGTATGACATTACAAACACTATTGCGATATCAACTACTATTAACAACTGTGGGGATCGTTTGGGGGACATAATTATGTAACGATCCCGTTCACTGTAATAAACACTTGTTATGATATCGTTTTCCCTTGGGGATGTTAACTTTGTTTTCTGTATGCTACAGAATCCGAGATATGCTTTACTTTCTACATAGCAGCAGCATACTAGGGAACTGAATAAATATTTCTAGGCATTCGAGCTACAGACGCTTTAATCTCCCAGTAAATGTAGGCTCACTTAGATAACAGGATATAAATAAGTAAAATATTAACATCAGACTCCATACAAAACTAACAATTGTTCTTTGTTTATATACAGGTACTGAGTCTGAGACTAAGGAGTTTATGCAGGTGTGTGTGCAGACTGTGAAGAAGTATCCAGAGGATGACTACCGGTCACCTGTATTCATCTTTGAAAGGCTGTGTAGCATTATCTTCCCAGTAAGTTTGGACAGAGTATCATTCTCTGTTTAAGTTTATATCTCACTTGGCCAAATTGTGAGTTTATTCAATGACACAGCATTGGTCGTCCGTTTTTCTTTTATCAACTTCTTAAAACCATTTGGTCTAATTTCTCAGTTCCATAAAGTTTGGTGAAATGATTACTGGTAGCTATTCTGGGTAAATAATATCTGTTTTAACTTTGAAAATCCCATTTAAGTGAAAAAAATACGGAAATAAAATCTATTTGATGTGAAGAAGAGATAATTTAGTCTAAGCTGTACTGATACTAGCTGTCAGATAGTTGGAATAAAGAAAATTAATTTCAACCCATTTTACAGAGAGAAACTTTTACTATAATCAAAGCTTTGAAAAGTAATCAATTATTGTGTTATTTCACAGGAGGAGAGTGACACGGGAGAATTCCTTATGATCCTGGAGAAAGATCCACAACAAGAGGACTTCCTGCAGGGGAGGATGCTGGGTAATCCCTACAGCTCAAATGAACCAGGTCTTGGGCCACTGATGAGGGATGTCAAAAACAAAATCTGCCAAGGTTTGTACTCATTACGATCCCTTGTTTTGCTTCTAAAGAAGGCGGAAAAAAATTGGATGTAATAAACTGACGAGCTTGGCCATAAGTTTTGTTTGCTCACTACAACATGATCATGATGCTAAGTAGAGGTGACAGAAGGTTCTTCAAATCAGGGATACATGATAATTATATCCTGGAAATGGGTATCAATTTTTTTTTTTTTTACCTGAATTCTGGCTTTGTTCTTACATATAGCCAGAGAAATAAACTTCTGATTTTTGTTTGAAATGGTAATACAAATTTTCCTGTAATTTTATTTACAGACTGTGAGTTGGTTGCACTCCTAGAAGATGATACTGGGATGGAGCTACTGGTGAATAAAAAGATCATCAGCCTTGACTTGCCTGTACGTGATGTGTATAAGAAAGTCTGGGCAGTGGAGCATGGCGAGGTAAGGCTAAATAACTGTCATCAGGTGACATTGGATATCAATTTAAAAAAGATCACTCCAGAGGCCAACTTGATTTGCATCCTTCTCAGAAGAGAAGCCTTCTCTGAAGATCTCATTCTGTTATGTGTAAATTGAGTAAACCGGAAGAACATAACCCAAAACAAACAAATTTAAGTTTTCTCTAACACTGTAACACAAACCTGTGCATATACGTGCCATAAATCCATCTCTAATGAAACTCATCACTCTGCATGTCGCATACTTGAAAATGGTCGCTGCCATCTTGGAAGATAAATCTTCCAGCTTTGAGACAGAAGAGGTCGAAGATCTTCCAGAAGCAGAAGAGCTACAAATCGAGTGACCAAAAGTTATATTCTAGGAGGAGAAGAGTGCAAATCGAGTTGGCCTCGGGGTATATTAATACCAATTAAGATAATAATCTATTTTACTTTGTTTAGTATGTTTTGGACGTATAGGGATACCAATGTATCCAGATTGATATTCTTGCCACGATACCTAATAGTAAATTAAACAGTATACACATACATTTCCTTCAAGCAGTGTGCCATGTGACTCTTCACATATTTACCAAGGTCAAGGTCCTTGTCTAAGATCAAATTCTAAATCTAGCCAAACAATACCCTGGCTTTGCTTCATCATTGATTTAGAGAACTTTACACAGATATGTTTACTCCCAAAACAGTGTGGTTGTACTACATGTTTGAACCATTTGTATTCAGGGAGAACCGATGCCAATTATCTACCGGATGAGGGGGTTGTTAGGGGATGCAACTGAAGACATGGTCAACTCACTGGACACCAGTACAGGTATGTATAATCAAGATTTAATATAACTTTATGTCAAGTTATTGTATTTTAAAGCAAACTTCTGTGCTGTTAATGATAAATAGATAGTACCAAAGGTTATCAAGGAGATATCAACTTTTAAGTGAACACTTCCTGTGTTTAATAATTTAAAAAGAAGTTTTGAAAACCTTTGAAATTTTCCACTTTCTGTGTTTGAAATTTCATGTTACTAAGATTTTCTTTGTCAGACTAAATAGAGTAAATATTTTAAATACAAATATGTGTTACAGAGGAAGATGTTGACAAGGAGGAGGTGTATAAGATGGCAAATGTGCTGAACGAGGGGGAAGGTCTCCGAGTCATTTTACAGAGGTAAGGCTTCATTTCCGTAATACTGTAGGTCGTTTTAAACTGACATAAGATTTTATGTCAGCATAACATAACAATTACTAGTTTTATTTGATGATTTAAAAAAAATTCTTTTGGCAAATAGATGGACTTATAACAATACTTTATAAATTGCATGTACAAAATTAATGATATTTAACAAAGCAGGGAAGATAAATCCCACTTAGTAAACCTTATTCAAATCAAAGTCCTTGTAAAAATATATGCATGGGTCATACTTACTAAAATCAAATTAAGAAAAAAATAATGTGTAAGATATTTTACAAGACATTAATACTATAGCTAAATTCAGATCTTAAAATAGGTAAATTCTTATCCTATTAACAGTAACAGGTAAATTCTGATTTTGCTCTTGACTAGAGTTTTCTGTAACAGTAGTTGATTAAAGGTAATGGTATTGACCAGGTAAATTGTGTCTTACAGTTGCTGATAGTACTATTCTTGACATCATGATAGTAATATAGTACCAGATTCTGTACATCTGATATTTGGATAACTTCTGATGTTTATCTTACCATTCTTGACATTTTTAATATCTTCATACGGTTTTATAAAACAGGATACTAGTTCTAGTCACTGAGACTAACATCAAATCACTCATTATTTGTGTACAGGTTGCCAGCCATCAAGGACTTGGTGTTGGGTAAACAGATGATGACGGTCCTCCTCAAGTTATTTGGGTTTGCTGTCAATGTCAAGGCTAATCGACAGGAGCTCATCAAACCAGAAATGAACACTATTAACATCATGCTTGGGGCCCTCAATATGGTGAGTTTATAACCTTTTCAAAATTTGTACATCAGTTCAGAATTTTAGTCAGAAAAAAAAAAAAAAAAAATCCAACATGAAAATATCAGCATTTAGTGTTTTTCTTCTGCAGTAAATTACTAAAAATGTATACTTAGTAGCAAAGGTATAACGGCAATATTAATAAACTCCATGTGAAAATTGCAACATCTATAAATTCTGTATTGCAGGCACTTTGGGCTGAACAAGAAAGCTCCGCAACCAAGGGACAGACAATCTCTGAGCAAATTCTCCAAATCATGGAAGTGATTCTACTGGAGGCCAGCTCACAGCCACCAGAACAGTACAGGGTAGGTACTGTAGGTCTAGTAATGTTTGCAATGTTCATAATGAAATGGAACACTGGTTTTCCCCTTTCATGATAGCCCTTCTCTAGTTTTGATTTAATACTGATGCTTTTCGTGAATGACTGTTTTTAAGATAGCTGTGTTCTGACAAATTTTAGTATGATCAAATATCAGATTTAAGTATTGGGATTTATTTGTATAGTATCAGTGATATTTAAGACATCCTGTTTGTTTGTGTAGGAGTTCTCCAAGCTTTGCGGTGACAAGGACCAGCTGATGCTGTTACTGGACCGTATCAACAGTCCATTCGTACGCTCCAATGCTAACGTGCTGCAGGGCTTGATGAGACTTATCCCCTTCCTTGCCTTCGGAGAGGAAGATAAGATGCTGGCTCTTATCAACCACTTCAAGCCCTACCTGGACTTTGCCAAGTAAGTATTTCCTCTTCATCGTCTTTATAACCTACATCGCAAATGACAAATTATGTATTGTATTTGTACCTTATCATGTACTTCATGTGTCAATCTAAATACCTTAAATAATTATGTATTTAGGAATTGAAACCCAGACTGCTTATATTTTCATGAATCACTATATTGGCATGTGAAATTGAAGTGTTATGGACCTCATTACGTACCATGTGGCACTTTTAAGACCCATGGGCCTCTTGTACTACCAATTGGATATTGTAAGTTCAGCCCCATGGGCCTCTTGTACTACCTAAGATATTGTGACTTTGCCCCATGTGCTTCTTGTTGTATATTGGATATTTTACCTGTGGGGTAAACCGTTGTATTTTGGTGTTGCTGTAGATTTGACGTAGAACATAGTCAGGATGAACTTGTCCACCTGGACTGTTTCTGTGCTGTGGCCTGTAGTATAGAGGTAAGTAGTATTCCAATATAAACAATTAGCTCAGCATATCATATATGGATCAACAAATCATTTTTATGCCCCAGCCATGAAATGGGGGGCATATAGTGTTACCCATGTCTGTCCTGTCCCCTTGTATCGGGTCCTGTCCGATGCAATATAACTAGCTAATCAGGAACTGCTGATGTGATTCTCACCAAACTGTGTTTCGGGGTGTCAAGTGGCAGCAGAGGCATTTATATCTTACAGACATTTTCTAGTTTTTCTAAATATTGTTACAGTATAGGTCTTTGAACAGCGACTAAGGGCTATTCATGTAAAATTTCTACCCCGCAGGAGGCCTCCAGGTTTGTCAAACAGGAACCACTGAAAGAAATTATTCTAAACATTACTATATAATAGGCTGCATTTTCTCCAGCATCCTCCATGAACAGAATTTCCCTTTTTCTGGAGTCGTCCCGTAGGATATATATTTTACAGGACTAGCCCTTACCTCTGTTAAATCATGCCATTCTTTAACAATGTTTTTTCGTGCTACAGAGTAATGCTAATGGTATCAGGCTGAAGGATATGATTGTGGAACATGGTATCTGTAAGATGGCAGTGGATTACATACTGAAGAACACACCGATGTTCAAGACACTTCTGGCGTAAGTCTCTAGATCCATTGTTGAATCTGACAGGCTTTGTTTCAAGAAAATTTTGGTTTGAAGATTTTAATTGAAATACGTACTCAGAACATTATATTGTTAGCTTGACCATACACTAAACATGATAATTAACTCCTTAATTCTTCAGGCACTTCATTGTGTTTTGTGATTTTTATTTCGGTGGACCTCAAGAAAGCAAATTTTTTTCAGATTTCTAAATGAAAGTATGTACTTGACATTGCAAAAGTTATTATCCGCCAAAATTTGTTTAACTAGTTATGTGTTAATTTTGCGTGATTCACACCCTTTCTAATTTGTCTAGGGTAGTCTTTCCTTCAAGTTTCTAAGGTATTAAGTTTTTGTTACTGGTAACTTTGATGACACATAATGACCGATTATCATGTTTTGTAGGACTGATGCAGAGAACTGGAAGGATTTCCTGGGAAAGCAGGCTCTCAGCTATGTGTTACGACTTCTGACAGGACTATGTAGCGGCCACCCACCCTCCCAACTTTTGATTGGTGCAGAGTGTATCCCGATCCTACACAAGCTTGAGCAGGCCTCTTCAGACCAACACATAGGCACCATGGCGGAGAACCTACTGGAGGCTCTACGTGAACATGATGAGGTGGCAGCCAAGGTAAGTCTACTTATATGACAGCTAAGTGTCGAAAGGAAATACAGTCTTAATGAATTTCTTTTTTTACGAAGAATTTATTGTATTATGTAATTAAATCATTGATTAGTGAAGAAAATGTTATTGTTTTCTATTGAAATTAAAATAAAACTGTTGGCTTATTTACAGATTGAAGATTTCCGACATCAAACAAAAGCAGAGAAGAAGCGATTGGCCATGGCAAAGAGAAAGAAACAGTTGGGAGCACTGGGCATGATGGTAAGACACAATAGTGCAGGTGTAGATTCAGAATGCCAAACCCTAGACTCATAGTTAAAATCTACAGAAAACATGTTACTTTATATTATGTTATATTCTGTTACTGACATATGTATATTTTTCTTACATGTTGCTTTCTTCTGTCATTTTGACGAGTTTCTTTTTGTATTTCAGACCAATGACAAAGGTCAGGTGACTGTGAAGAGCTCAGTGCTGAAACAGATGGAGGATCTGAAGGAGGAGACTGGTCTTACCTGTTGTATATGTAGGGAAGGTTACCGCTACCAACCACAAAAGGTAACAACTGTCAGATCTCTCTTTTAAATAAATAGCGATACTGCTTTTAGCCATAGAAGGTAACAACTGTCAGATCCCACTCTTAAATAAATAGCGATACTGCTTTTAGCCATAGAAGGTAACAACTGTCAGATCCCACTCTTAAATAAATAGGGAAACTGCTTTTAGCCATAGAAGGTAACAACTGTCAGATCCCACTGTTAAATAAATAGGGAAACTGCTTTTAGCCATAGAAGATAACAATATTAAATTTTATACCTTATAACATTATAAGAGGAGAGGTATTAACAAGAATGCTCCCTACCCGTGTTGGTTCGTGTCTCTCGGGAAGTTCAGAAACAGGCCTATCTGTGCTTTTGTGTTTTTGTCCTTGGGCAAGACACTTTACAGTTAATTGCTCTGCATGGCCTGCGACTGGCCTCCTGTATATTGTTCAGTTAGGTAGTCACCAACTCCTACAAGGAGACTCCACCTCAAAATGATCCTGGCTGTTCTTGGGGCAATAAAACCAGCGAACAAACAAACAAATACCATTAAGAACAGTTATTAGTAAAATACTTCAAAGGAAATATGAACTCATCCCGGAAATCTGCTTATAAATTTATGTACATAAAACTGGAATTGTAAACAGTATCTAAATTTCAATTGACAGGTCCTAGGAGTCTATACATTTACCAAACGTGTGAATCTGGACGAGTTTGAGTGTAAGCTCCGTAAAACGCCTGGCTATAGTACGGTATCGCACTTCAACGTCATACACATAGACTGTCACACAGCTGCCGTACGACATGCGCGTGGTCGTGAGGAATGGGAGAGTGCAGCTCTTCAGAACGCTAACACCAAATGTAACGGCCTACTACCACTGTGGGGACCTCAGGTCCAGGAGTCGGCTTTTGCCACCTGTCTCGCACGGTAAGGCCCACATTGTATAACAGTACTATATAACGGAGGTTCCTTCATTTTACAATAAATTATTCTGCAATGTGGTTATTTTAGAAGTTATTTTCAAGAAGCTTTGTATTTACAATTTTCCAGGATATTAACGAAACTGCTTAAATATTTGATTAAGCTGAAAAATTTCAACAATTGGAGAAAACAACTTTTTGTTTAACCAGTTTTAGTGTTCATATGTTTTGAGACTTGACAAGCTGATAAGTAGTTCTAAATGCTCTGCATTTCAGCCACAACTCATACCTACAGGAGTGTACTGGGGTTAGGGATCCTACCTATCTCTACACGGTCCACGACCTCAAGATCCTTCTCCTTCGCTTCTCCCAGGAGCGCTCATTCAGTGACGACAGTGGGGGTGGAGGAAGGCAGAGTAATGTCCATCTCATACCACACATGATGCACATGGCCCTCTATGTTATAAACACGTGAGTTGACAAATTTGTGCTGATAGCCTTATAACATTGTTCATAGAAACGGGGTAAACAGCAAGGCTAGAGAATTTCCATACTTTTACTTATGGGATTTTTGTATCTCGCACTAAAGAAATGATTTACTGAGTGTTAAAATGGTAATCTATAGGTATGACACTACAAAATAATAGTATATCTGATTAAAATTAATCAAATAGATCTCTTAGTACTTTTAACACCAGATTGATTAAAGAAAATAGTTAACGCTGCTCTTTATAATAAAAAAAATTATTTGAGGGATCAGGGACTGCAATTTTTTGACGAAATTAATATGATTTCTGAGAATGTCTCATTATTAACATCCCAAAAAATATTATGATCCACTGATCCAGATTGTAAAGAATAAACCATGATACCTAAATACAAAATGATGATGGGATGTCATCCATGGTGATAATAATCCTTATTGTCCCTTGAAGAAATGGAACAAGTTGTTTACAGGAGTTGCCCCCCTTCCCATGGCTTAATGTGGTAAAATGTCTTCTTTTCCAGTACAAGGTCATTCAGCAGGGAAGAGAAAAACCTAACAACATTTTTAGAACAGCCAAAAGAGAAATGGGTAGAGAATAGCTATGAGGTGAGTAAAAAATGAATGAACTTTGTATATAAGCTGGTTTTCATAACAACTGGTTGCTTCTTAGATAAGGGTACTTTTCAGTAAAAGACGATGATGAATTGCTAAAAAAAGTTGTCTTGTTTTCTTTCCCACCAAACAGACTACAGAATGTAGTACGAACATAAATTGCTATATGACTATTGATTGTGCACTCTGTTTTAGACGGAGGGTGCCCTCTACTGGACAGTGATGGCACTACATGTCATGTCATATGACAAATGGAAACAACACCGCCTGAAGTTTCTGGAGAGGATACTCGTCTTAGCTCACACACGTGCTGTCAGCCCTGGTGGGGCCAAGAGGTAGGAAACCCTGCATTGTATGGCAATTTCAATAAAAAGTGGCTGTTTTAAAGTATGATTCATGAATTAATGGCCAGCTTTGATTTTACAATTTGGATGGATGTATTTCCGTTTTATGAGATTTACACTTGTTTTTATTCAGTTTATCGAACAAGACAGCTAAGGAATATGGAGCCTACAAGCCCTACTTAGTGTTCTATGGTCTCGTCATCGCTCTCTACGACAAGGTGTATAAGGTAAGTCAAGATAGAAAACTTCCACATCTCTCTACGACAAGGTCTGATCACGGCTCTGTAAGACAAGGTCTGGTCACAGCTCTGTAAGACAAGGACTGGTCACGGCTCTATATAACAAGGGTCTGGTCACAGCTCCTTAAGACAACATCTGGTCACAGCTCTGTATGACAGGTTGTAGTAACAGCTCTGTATAATAAGGTCTGGTCACACCTCTGTATGACAAGGGTCTGGTCACACCTCTGTATAATAAGGGTTTGGTCACACCTCTGTATAACAAGGGTCTTGTCACACCTCTGTATGACAAGGGTCTGATCACACCTCTGTATAACAAGGGTCTGGTCACACCTCTGTATAACAAGGGTCTGGTCACACCTCTGTATAACAAGGGTTTGGTCACACCTCTGTATGACAGGTTGTGGTAACAGCTCCGTATGACAAGGTCTGGTCACACCTCTGTATGACAAGATCTGGTCACACCTCTGTATGACAAGGTCTGGTCACACCTCTGTATAACAAGGGTCTGGTCACAACTCCTTAAGACAAGATCTGGTCACAACTCAGTATGACACTATCATTAAGGTAATCTATCAAAGTGTTATCCCTTGTTTCAAGGTGAGATTATGAAGTGTTTATGGTTAAACCTATGAGGGATAAACTAACCAAGTATATTGTTGTACTTTCCTGGGCAGCATTACAGGTTTTGAAAGAGTTACTGTGACAGCCCTTTGTTATACCTTTACCACTTTATGAGGGCTATTTAGTGTTATCTGTGTCCTTGTCCAGAGTCCTCTTTAGTTTTTGTCTAACCACTTTAAAATATGGGTGGTTTAGGTATCATGGCATGTAGGTTTACATTCTTAAGTGGATTGCCATTTGGTCTTAGGCATAGGAAGAGAGTAGGCTCAGATACCCCTGTATAGTAATCCGTGTAAGAAGCTTAATGTTCCTTTTCTGATTTCAATAAGATGATTTTATTTGATGTAAGAACTGCTTTTATGACTTTTATTTTATTGGGGGAGACTCACAGTGTTACCAATGTATTTCTCATCCTGTCCTGTCTTGCCCTGAATCATTGTTATCATTCTAGAAATTTATTTCTTCTTGATTTTGGTCAAACTCCATACAGTGTCTATGTGCAAGAATAAAGCGAATGAGCTCACCTATCAGGGTTCCAAGGTCAATGCAACCCGTAGATATAGTGGGGACATCTATTTACATAGTACGTTTTCTTAATGCATAATTGTGAGAGCTGGTAGATATGGATGATACCATAGGTAGTTGTTTTATATATAGGGGTCAGTGTGGGGAGTCGTCAGTACAAAGACTTCTGTGTATTAATTATCCTAAACTTCCTGGGTCCATCAGTTCAAATCATGAAAGAATTTTAAGTGTTTGCTCAGGATTGCTTTTCAGGTCTAAAGGTGAAAGGTCAAGGTGTTCATTACCAGGTCCTAATTATAAAAAAAAATGATTTACTTTGATTTTCATGAAACTTCCTCAAATTGTCAGCAGGTGAGTTACCTGCTAATTTTGTATTTCTTGCCAGATCTGATATTCAATATGGCCACAAGTGAATATATCTTAAAACTAGGAAAGTGCAATTATTATTGTCTCTTGTTCGATCTACTATAAGGTGACACATCCACTTTTCTGGAGTTCCTGCCTGATACTATGTTAAGGGGTATTAATTACCGGCGGCTTATTTTAAAGTTCTACTTGCCATTAATTATAGGGTTGAAAAGGTAATTTCTATGCTTTTCAAGAAAAATTGTTGTACATTTTGTTACGCCTTGCACATTGTACAAACAGGGACCATGGTTTATTGATAGAACACTTTGATAGTGATTGAAGGATATCACTAGTTTGAATCCTGCAGGGGTACGATCGATAGTGTGTTTTGTTTGTGAACAAGACACTTTACTCTATATGACTCTATATAACACAACCAATATGATATTGACGAGTGTGATGTTGCGATGACACTTTAATCTATACGACTCAATATACCACAACCAATATGATATTTACGAGTGTGATATCGCGATGACGCTTTACTCTATATGACTCAATATACCACAACCAATATGATATTTACGAGTGTGATGTTGCGATGACACTACTCTATATGACTCAATATACCACAACCAATAAATGAATACACTAACTAATGACCAACATGACTCAGCAGTAATTGAGTACATGTACGTGATAAGGTAGTGCTGGAAATTTTGTGCTGAAAAATGGCAGCTCCAGCTGCATGCTCCCCAGGGACTTGTCAAGATAGACAATGGCTAGAAGCTAAATGCCCAATAACCATAGATAAATTATTATCATTGTACATGTTGGTTTTGTTTTGAAATTCTTACTTCATTTTTGAGAATGACCTGGTTGATTTAGCCCTTTTTTGTTTGTTACAGAAAGATATTTTGCATGCAAGTGCTTTATGAATAATTTGATCGGATATGGATTAATTTTTTAATAAAAAATTGAAATACTGGTATTAAAGGATTTCTCTGTGTAGCTGCTGTCAAAGAAGATGACAAGCTGTATACCAGATATGACGTGATGTCACCCACCAACCTCAAGTGCATTAGTGCACTGTATCAAACTCCAACCAATAGTTACATGTAACCCAGTATTAGAGCTGTATTCACTAAATTTAATAAAGACTGGGTGACATTAAGTAAGAGTGTATATGAGGGTACCAATAGATTAACAGGGAAAGGTGTTGTGTGTGGAATTGTGCTATCCTGACAATCAGCGGTATGATCCTGCTCCCCCCTACACAATACACTGGCCTATTTATCATGTCATCTCTAATCCTCTAACCCCTGTTTTGATTAGTTGATGCAGATGTAATGCAGAGGTAAATCTTTTTAAATAGAATTGTGAATGGCTGTATTAACTAGCTCAGCACATTGGGCATGCCATTGAAAAGGGTGGATCAACTAGCCCCTAAACCCTGTAGTGGCGATAATCTGGTACGGTAAATGTCCTAGATTCCAGTCCGTTGTTAATGTTCTTTAACAAATTTATCTATTATTTTTCTCTGCTTTCATTTTTTACAACTTTTTTAAAAATGTCATTATCATAAAAAATTTAAAAGAACATGTATTTTTTGTTTTAAATCTGAAAAAAGTTGATTTATGCAAGTTAAGAATGAATTTATTTGAGCGAAACTTGTGTGATGTTACCATATAGGGGGACATAGTGACTGGGGGATGGCTCTGCCAGGGGAAATGTGTATTTAGAGGAGCAGTCCCGTCCCAGACCAAAGGAGGATTAACAGATAATTTTTTGTTACAAAGAAATCATTCAGATGTCACAAAATTCCTTAGTTGTGACACATAGATCTTTAAATTGTTGCATTGTATTCAAACAACACCAGACATGTTTACATAATCGTCACAACCTGAAAGGGTCAATACTTTAAGGTTATGTGCAATTAAAAGTGTCAATAATTTACAATTGTACATCTTGGTTAGTGAAATAATGCTGGAATTTGAGAACAAATTCTGTGTTGATGACAATTGATCTGATAATGAATTACCTGTAATCATTGAGTCATATTTTCTTTATTTAAAAGCAAGTGATGTTTTCTTGTTTAACTAATAGAGAATATGAAATACCTCTAAAAAAATTAATAACTAAAGATGATTTTAGTTTTGTGAGATGTTTCTTTTACTGTACAGTACTTCCTGAAAATATTTCAATTAATGAACAGACGTGTAATTCAATTTTTTTTTATTATTACATGTATTATTATTTTAATATTCATTTTTTTAAATTCATTTTCTTATGTTCAATTTTTAATCTTTTGTAAATAATGTATAGGGATACTGTATTTGAATATGATTTTTACAAAAGTTTTCTGAAATTGATGTCTGTTATGACTCTAACTTGCTACAAAGTCATAAAACTTCAGGTGAAGAAATAAACAAATGTTTATGAGGCCAGGGTAGACAGCAGGGATTTGCTGTAGATTGTAGGTGGATTCTGGTATGGAGGAGAGGGGGGACCTTACGTGAGTGGAATGGCTATATACTAGTCTGGCTCCCTGTTGAACCAGATCTTGGATTAACGGGGCACAATGGGGGATTCACACACCGTTAATCCCCTAATCCCTGAGTCAGCAGCAGGTAAGCCTGGGTGAGGGGGAGCAGAGCTATTTATCGGTGGCTTTAGTGGAACTAGGGCCATTTATCGGTACTTATCTCTATACACAGGTGTTTAACATGGGTGAGGCTAGATATGGTGTACCGTTAATGCATTAAAGCTATTTATGCTCAGTTTTTCAGGTTTTCTTATATTTTCATGCTTATAAACTTTTTTCCATTTGAAAATGCTATATGTCCTATAAAGCATCTTCTGATCTGCAACTTGATTGAGTTATCTACAGAGCCAAGAAAAATAAGCATTTCAAGAAATGTCAAAAAATGTCAACAAGGACCTTCCAGGAACCCCAGCTCTTATTTGTTTGTGTATTTTTCCAAGGGTCTCCATGCATATCAATATTTTTTACAAGTGGCAGTTATATGACTTACCTAAGTTGATACCATGCTGGCATATTTTTCGTCTATGCTTACCACGTGTGATGAAGGGATAGAGACTTGAAATAGGTGGCGAGCCGCGGGCCAGCGTTGTCAATGGTGTGGGATACCTGGAGGATTTGGAGGTGTTTGTATAGAGTATCTGGCAGAGATTAATACAGGCTATGTTGGGGGATGTGATGTCATTGCACTGAGCATTTCCTGCTGGCCCCTAATTTATCACGGACCTGCCCCTATCTGCGTTAAGTAGATCATGTCCTCACCACATTCTTAGGGGTTTTCTTTTTATTGCAGGAATTGTGAAAATGACCAATATATTTGAATAAATGTGACATGTGTACTTTAAGGATAGATTTGACTGGCTACCTGTACAAATTGAAGTGTAGACCTGTGCAGAAATTGTGGAATTTGTCAATATGTTTAGATAAATGTGAGAATAATAGTGTACATTTTCAAGGTATTCTGCAATGTGCAGTCTGGGTTTGGCCTTCGTCACAAATGTTGTGTCTTACTCAGACAAATATAATAGGAAGAACTTTGATCACTGTTACATAATAGGGTGTGTTTCACAGTGTATTTAGGTGCCTGAGTGACTAGATGTATGTAGCATTGTTACTAAGTGGTGAATACAACATTTAAATTGTTTAATCTGATTGTATTCATTTGTTATTGATAACATTGCGTTGACTTTATGACCAAATCACTGAAAAAACAAACCTTGTTTGTTACTATGAGGTATTACTTATTTTTATAAGTTCATATTAAAGTCTTTACTTATTTTGGTGCACTTGAATGTTTGCATTGACAACCATCACAAGAGAACATCCTTAATGTAAATTAAAAAAAAAAATATCCTTGTCAGTTGATTACAGTTTTGATTATCTGCCCTTGTTTCCATCGTTTACTGATTGCCTGGTTACTCAATATCTCCCCTTGTTTCCATTGTTTACTGATTGCCTGGTTACTCAATATCTCCCCTTGTTTCCATCGTTTACTGATTGCCTGGTTACTGAATATCTCCCCTTGTTTCCATCGTTTACTGATTGCCTGGTTACTGAATATCTCCCCTTGTTTCCATTGTTTACTGATTGCCTGGTTACTCAATATCTCCCCTTGTCTCCATTGTTTACTGATTGCCTGGTTACTCAATATCTCCCTTTGTCCAAGCAGTGTTAAACATGTCCTGTCTCCTCTTGTCACTGATTCCTGTGTAACATTTCCCTAACCCCCACCCTTTCCTTGTAATTCGTCTCCCCTTGTCTTTTGTTCCTTATGTTACAGTTGTTTTCCCTTTTATTTTGTACCCTGTGTTACAGTTATCTCCCCTTGTCTTTTGTTCCTTGTGTTACAGTTGTCTATATTTGTTAGTGGTCCCTTGTGTTACAGTTGTCTCCCTTTGTTAGTGGTCCCTTGTGTTACAGTTGTCTCCCTTTGTTAGTGGTCCCTTGTGTTACAGTTGTCTCCCTTTGTTAGTGGTCCCATGTGTTACAGTTGTCTCCCTTTGTAAGAGGTCCCTTGTGTTACAGTTGTCTCCCTTTGTTAGTGATCCCTTGTGTTACAGTTGTCTCCCCTTGTCTTTTGTTCCTTGTGTTACAGTTGTCTCCCTTTGTTAGTGGTCCCTTGTGTTACAGTTGTCTCCCTTTGTTAGTGGTCCCTTGTGTTACAGTTGTCTCCCCTTGTCTTTTGTTCCTTGTGTTACAGTTGTCTCCCTTTGTTAGTGGTCCCTTGTGTTACAGTTGTCTCCCTTTGTTAGTGGTCCCTTGTGTTACAGTTGTCTCCCCTTGTCTTTTGTTCCTTGTGTTACAGTTGTCCCCCTTTGTTAGTGGTCCCTTGTGTTACAGTTGTCCCCCTTTGTTAGTGGTCCCGTGTGTTACAGTTATCTCCCCTTGTCTTTTGTTCCTTGTGTTACAGTTGTCTCCCTTTGTTAGTGGTCCCTTGTGTTACAGTTGTCTCCCTTTGTTAGTGGTCCCATGTGTTACAGTTGTCTCCCTTTGTTAGTGGTCCCTTGTGTTACAGTTGTCTATATTTGTTAGTGGTCCCTTGTGTTACAGTTATCTCCCCTAGTCTTTTGTACCCTGTGTTACAGTTATCTCCCCTAGTCTTTTGTACCCTGTAATACAGTTGTCTCCCCTAGTCTTTTGTACCCTGTGTTACAGTTGTTTCCCTTTGTTAGTGGTCCCATGTGTTACAGTTGTCTCCCATTTCTTGTGTTACAGAAAGTGACAGTTACCCCAGATGGAGTATGGAGTAACCTGGCTGCAGATTACATTAGAAATAACGATCGTCTGTTGGTGGAAACATGTGACCGTGTCATGTCAGCCTATGAGGAGGAGATGCTTCCATGTGAATCCTTGGCAGAATTCATGGATGTTATTGGTAAGACAACTTGTATTGATTTTGAATTTTCAATAAATAAGGAGAACAAAAAGCACTGTATTCTTTAGATGTTATTGCATTCATTAAATGATCAAAATACTGTGGAGGTTTGAATCTAGCAAAATTTCACAGGAATATAGAACCGGGAAATTTACAAGATCAGTAATAAGATTAAAGTTAGGCCTTTTTACTCATAAGACAGATGACAATAGATGGTAGGTAGGAACATGTTGTAGATATGTTGACCTATGACCTATTACTATTTTGTAGGTTTGTTGGAGGATGTAGCAGACCCTGACAGTTTCCTGTCTTCACTCCTCCAGTCGGTACCCTAGGCTTCCAAGGATTTCCCTTGTGTGGACGCCACACCTTATAAACTATGCTTTCTTGTTGTTTTTCTTAATTGTGAAATTTGTAATTGAACAGTATATCAGCTTTCTTCAGTGATGTTGTAAAAAGTTCCGCAATCCTTAATACATCAACAGCAGCCTTGAAAGTAATGAAGATTTCCATGCAGATACAGACTGTATTTGGAGTGGAATGTAGGAAAGTGAGATATCAGACTGTATATGGAGCCGGATGTAGAAGGGGATGGGAATGTTGGATTTATTTAAAGTAGAGGAAGAGATATCAAAGTTTTTGTAGTTGGATGTAGGAGGGAGAGATATCGGACTGTATTTGGAGTGTGGTATTTGATTTGTTCGTCAATGGAGATTTTGTTGTATGGTGTATCATTTATTTGTCTTTCAGATTGCTTCTTTTGAAGATTCCCTAAAATTGCTACGTTTTGAGAAGATTTTAACATTGCTAATTGATAAACTGCTAAATTATCAGAATAGATATTGTTCCCCTTGTAAGTGTATTGAGGAGGCATAAAAACATTGACTTAATTGGTAGTTTAACAGCTAGATTCAATATGTTCATAGTATTGAAACTTCTTACAACATTTATTAGGCATGAAATACAATGCAATTTTGAAAATTAGAATAATATCAGAGAAATACCAGATAGAATAGATAGTTTATTGTCTTGGACTGATAGGTATGCAGTAGAGATACAAGAAGGCACAAGAAAGGTTTAATTGAAAGATCAGCTAATCAGGAATAATTTAAATAATTTAATTAAGTATATTATATTGGGTAATAAAAAGTATAAAAACAATTTTCTTGGGGGGGGGGGGATCACATTCAAATGCTGAGACGGTCGCAAATTTTTATGTTTTGAAAATATCAGAGAAAAGTGCAAATTATACAGTGAATAAACCTCAATTTTCCTTTAATAAATTAATAGCAAAAAATTCAAACATGTGAGGTACTGTCAGGAAATAGGCATTGAGAGTTGGGAGGTATAGTGACAATATCAGTTGTTTCCCTTTGTGGTGTACTTCCCTTGGTGTAACACTGTATCACATTGACATTGTAACTCTGGTGTGGACTGTAACCTTACTGGTCCAGTTTGTGGTTGTCAGCTTACAGCAATAAGTCTAACAAAATTATCCCTGGTTAAAGATTCACAATTAGAGAAAGATTTTAAGAAAACTTTCAAACACCACGACACCATACATCACAAACCACAGGACCCAGGAAAATCTAGCATACAGTATTTAAAGTAACATTTCCTGTATCTGTCAATATCCGCTTGCACTGGCCTATTACTTACAATGTTATGTAAGTTTATTTATACATAAACATTGCTCCCCCATTAAATGTTAAGTCACAGTAGAGCTATCCATATAATACATGCTTTGATTACAGAAAATATTTGTTGTATAGGAAAAGATGGAGGTTAAACTGTTGGAGCATATCATATTTCACTTAAACATCAGTCAGTATAGAAATGTACATCTTTATGCTCTACTTTGAAAAAAAACCCAGTTTATTTTAAACAATTATGGAACAGGTTATAGAATTTGATTAATTACCAGACTTAAATGATGTCATTTTGTTTTACTTTGTGTCATTGTTGAATTTTAAAAAAGGGTGATAACACATTTGATCAATGTTGTGTGCAGTATTGTATGATGGATATTTGGTGTTAACAAGGGACAACCTCAATAGGGACAAGTGTACCTGACAAATTTCACTTCTCACAACATATTGTGATTTAAAAGGAATACTTTTAAAAAAAATATGGTTATGTGATTTAAAACCATGATGTTTTAAACTTGTAGTCACGCTCTTTAAAGATATTAATGAAAATATTGGTAGAAACGTTTAAAATAAATGAAACTTTCAACATTTGTCTTTTCAGTTTAAACTGATACAAGTAGCCATGTTCTTGTCTAAAGCATGATGCAGGTCCACATCATTTAGGGACATTTACTGTGATTCAGAATATTTTATTTGGGGCATTTTGAATAAGAATCACACTTTTAAATACACATATTTGTATTTACTTGAATATCTACATATTTAGTAAAATCTTAAAGTTACTCATTGTGTAAGGATGTAATCATAAGGTGATTTTATGTAAAAGGAATGGGGTAAAAAAAAAGTCCACAACCAATACATGTACAGTATATGGACTTTCGTAGGTTCTAAAAACATCTCCTACACCAAATATATACCTTCTACCAATGAAATATAAAATAATGTTTCAATCCATGGTGGGCGTTTATTGTAATGTTTTCTTATCTATTAATACAAGCTTTCTGTGTTCATTCGGGTTGTGTTTTGTGTTACAAGTATGTGAAAGACCAGTTAATTAGTTTACCTTAATTAAATATGCAGAGAACGTCAATCAGTGATGGTTGTTTCCCTGTGCATATCAATGTACATTCCTGTTCAAAAAGTATTTAATCCCAGAGCATGAGTACCGAACCCTATCGCAAAGACGTTGGCGAAGTGCTCGATCAATGACAAACTCCCAGCATATAGTGCCAAATATAACTAACACTATGCAAATGATGGCGTGCATAAGTTTCCTCAAGTGCACATCTGAAATCCGTTTTTTCCCCACGTACATGTCAATGCACATACTGGTATCAATATAATGCATTATGCACGAAAACAGATTCAACCGCAAAATACGCAAATATTTTACATTTGATATAACCAAACCTTAATATGGGCCAATATAATTAGCATTTATTGTTATGCATCGAAATAGTACAGTATTCCCGGAATACTGAATAAGAATTCGAAATTCCTTGATACACGGAATGTGTTCGAGATATTCGGGATCGTGAATGTGATATAAGGATCCAATCGATATTCTGAAGGTATTCTAATAATCCCCAGGGTACTATAATGAAATACCAAGTCCCTGGAATGTCCATTATGAAATGCCAATTGCCCAGAATATGTCGAGTAATCCCGAATGTTCCATTATGAAATCTCAAGTACCCCGAATGTTCTATTATGAAATCTCAAGTACCCCGAATGTTCCATTATGAAATCCCTAGTACCCACGAATGTTCCATTATGAAATCTCAAGTACCCCGAATGTTCTATTATGCAATCCCAAGTAAAGCCAAACCTGTGTATAAAGGACACCTAAGGGACAAGGCAAAGGTGTCCTTAATAGAGAGGTGTCCTTTAAATAGAGGGTTCAACGAGTTATGTCCCTTATAAACAAAGAACCAAACCAAAGTCTATCCCGAATGTTCTATCATGAAATCCCAAGTACCCCGAATGTTCCATTATGAAATTCCAAGTAATCATTAATGTTCCGTTATGAATTCCAAAGTAATCCCGAATGTTCAGTTGTGAAATCCAAAGTATCCAGAACTACGACTTTGCTGTAGAAAGATACCAAATTCAAGTGAATCCCGAGTGAGCATGAGTGTACCGCCTACATACCCCTGGACCCTGAGTGTACTAAAACCAAATGAAAAATTGAAAGAAAAAAATATGCAGTTTGCATCCAATCTTTGAATAATGTAGACGGGTATGAGCCATAAATAATGTGATATGTAACCACAATAACAAACTTTATTCTTCACGGATCCCGTTTATGATAGTATGTGTGGGTGTACGATAGGAACAGAAATTAGATTCACGTACCCGTTAAGACTGAATTAGACGGCGCCTCTATGCCATGTCACATTTTACTTTTATTTCGACGGAGAAAACTAGATGTGGTTTCTAGTTGCCATCACCAACGTGGTTGACTGAAGCAGCACGGTTTTGGAGCACCTGTTAGAAGCCAATTTGTTGCCTCATTAGCGACCGAAGGCGCTAACGTTGTAGCACTGCCCCTGATAGCCTGCAGTACTCGGTGCCAGTACTTAAAGTTACATTTCTCTTGTTATCGGGCCCGTCCCTCAGATCCCCTGGGTTCCGTCCAAGACCCGAAGGGACCTTATCGGCGGTAATTGGACGGTCACAATTGCGGGTCGTCCACCTGTCGGAGAACATGGCCGCAGATGTACAAATCTCTCCCCTAAAGTCGAGGACGGCTTTTGATATCGTCATAAAAAATACGACCGCGGCACTGTCCCAATAGATACAGAGTAATAGACGTGGGATCGCCACAAACTTTTGTATCGCAAACGTGGTCTATCTGGGAACGCCAGCACCACTGTCCTACAGATGATAAAACAAAGACCTACGTAACGACAATGGGTTTTATTTTCGTAAACATGTACATTCATTGTTTTGCTATGCATCAAAGATGAGTCTGTCACTCAAAAGCTTTGTGAATTTACAATTGAAACTTATTCATCCTTAAAAACAAAACGAGATTTTGAATTGTTACCTTAAAAAAATTGGGTCATTCAAATAGTATCGAATTATTTTTTCCAATTTAGTAGTTATATTTTTGTTTTATTGTTGTTCAGAGGAACGGCTGGCGGAGTAAATATTTCGGCTCTTTGTATACAAACTTTTATCCCAATGCTACGTTTTATGTAGCGTTATTGTCGATGAGGAAGGTTTGGTTGTGTATTGTTTGATATCCTAACAACAGCTTCGGTCATGCAAGGATGGTGTTAATGAGAATTATAACCAATAACACTGACACTCCAACGAAACTTATTCTTTATTGAACCATGGTCTACACAAATCGAGAAAGTGAGGATGAACCATATTACGTAGAAACACTTGTTTTGAAAATCCGAGTCTTATACGATTAACATTATCAATAGTGGATTTCCGTTACTGTTTGTCATGTGCTGATTACAGATATCACACATCCAGGTGCACACGGCTGTCAATCATATAGTCCCGCCTATTTCACTCTCTAGGGATTCCTGCCCCGCCCCTTTATTAGACGACAATTAGAGTAGGCCGTATCGTCAACTTAACGTGTTTTCTTAATACATGATAAATATGGAAGTATCATATTATCAGGGGGGAAACGGAAGCTTTAAGGTTGGCTGACGTTTTGTAGGTAGAACGGTTAGAGAGGACAAACTACACATCAACACGCCTGCTATCTGAGAATCCGGAATGTTAAACTGATAACAAGGAGGAATTGGGTACTTAAGAAATTTTCGATCGTCTTCAGAATATCTGTTGAGGTTATCAAGGTATATTGACAAAGACTAACAATATGAATTGCTTCAAAAGGACGACCAAATGTTAACAGTGATACGATATCTTAAGCACGCAGAGACACTCCAGATAAGTCCCGATTGTGGGTTGTCACTCGGGATACCCTTTGGAGTTGTCGGCCTTCATATTGCTGTTAAACAAAAGAAATGACGGTTCTTACTTGGTCATCCTCACTTTACGATGTTAATCATGTATACAAAGAATGAATTAGATTTGCATATTTCTTAATTTACAGAGAAAAATGTATACTTATCGCTTTTAAACGTTTTGATGATCATTGTGCTACACCCATGCAGGTAGATATACATTGTAGGTACGTCCTTCACTGTCATTCAAATTGTCTAACGTCTGGTATTGGGGTTAGAGGAAACTCGGGCTAATGCTTATAACTACAGACAACATTGTTACTTCTTAACACTATAAACTAATCCCAAATCTCATCGATCTATTGATGGTGTTAATTATCTGGTAGCAATGAATAAGTAATTTGTTCATAAAAATACTTATAAAATAACAATACTATTGAATTACATTGACAAAAAAACAGTTTAGAGTGAATGGTTACAGTATGATGAAGCATTGTATAGTTTTATTCCCAGCAGATCAAAGATAGCATCAAAAGTGTTCACTGATCAAATTAAACATTAACGGTGAGATATTAGAAATAAACGTTATGAAATATTGACGTCAGTTTCCAATTTTTAGGTAAAAATATTAATTAACTCTGAACTAATTACCTAGCTGCGTTATCAAAGTATAATTTAATACAGGGTCTAATCTATAAGACCAGACATGGTCCACTAAACACCATACATGCTCCACTACAACATCAGATACAGCCCAAGTAAAATACAGGACACGATCCCAATACAACACCGAACACGACCCACGACAACACCGGACACGGCCCCACTACAACACCAGACACGGCCTCACTACAACACCAGTCATGTCCCCACTACAACCCCAGACACGGCCCAACTACAACATCAGTCACGTCCCCACTACAACACCAGACACGGCCCCACTACAACACCAGACACGGCCCCACAACAACACCAGACACGACCCACTATAACACCAGACACGGCCCCACTACAACACCAGACACGGCCCCACTACAACACCAGACACGGCCGCACTACAACACCAGACACGGCCCCACTACAACACCAGACACGGCCCCACTACAACACCGGACACGGCCCCACAACAACACCAGACACGACCCACTATAACACCAGACACGGCCCACATACAACACCAGACACGACCAACTATAACACCAGACACGGCCCACATACAACACCAGACACGGCCCCACTACAACACCAGACACGGCCCCAATACAACACCAGACACGGCCCCACTACAACACCGGACACAACCCCACTACAACACCGGACATGGCCCAACTACAACATCAGACACGGCCCCACTACAACACCAGACACGGCCCCACTACAACAGCAGACACGGCCCCACTACAACACCGGACACGGCCCCACTACAACACCAGACACGGCCCCACTACAACACCAGACACGGCCCACTACAACACCAGACACGGCCCCACTACAACACCAGACACGGCCCCACTACAACACCAGACACGGCCCCACTACAACACCGGACACGGCCACACTACAACATCAGACACGGCCCTTCTACAACACCAGACACGGCCGCACTACAACACCAGACACGGCCCCACTACAACACCAGACACGGCCCCTCTACAACACCAGTCACGACCACCAGACACGGCCCCACTACAACACCAGACACGGCCACCAGACACGGCCCCACTACAACACCAGGCACGGCCCACTACAACACCAGACACGTCCGCACTACAACACCGGACACGGCCCCACTACAACACCGGACACGGCCCCACTACAACACCGGACACGGCCCCACTACAACACCGGACACGGCCTACTACAACACCGGACACGGCCCCATTACAACACCAGACACGGGCCCATTACAGCACTAGACACGGGCCCCACTACAACACCAGACACGGCCCCACTACAACACCGGACACGGCCCCATTACAACACCGGACACGGTCCCACAACAACACCAGACACGGCCCCACTACAACACCAGACACGGCCCCACTACAACACCAGACACTGCCCCATTACAACACCGGACACGGCCATACTACAACATCAGACACGGCCCCACTACAACACCAGACACGGCCGCACTACAACACCAGACACGGCCCCACTACAACACCAGACACGGCCCCACTACAACACCAGACACGGCCCCACTACAACACCAGACATGGCCCCACTACAACACCAGACACGGCCCCACTACAACACTAGACACGGCCCCACTACAACACCAGACATGGCCCCACTACAACACCAGACACGGCCCCACTACAACACCAGACACAGACACACTACAACACCAGACATGGCCCCACTACAACACCAGACACGGCCCCACTACAACACCAGACACAGCCACACTACAACACCAGACACAGCCACACTACAACACCAGACACGGCCCCACTACAACACCGGACACGGCCCCACTACAACACCAGACACGGCCCCTCTACAACACCAGTCACGACCACCAGACACGGCCCCACTACAACACCAGACACGGCCACCAGACACGGCCACCAGACACGGCCCCACTACAACACCAGACACGGCCGCACTACAACACCGGACACGGCCCCACTACAACACCGGACACGGTCCCACAACAACACCAGACACGGCCCACTACAACACCGGACACGGCCCCATTACAACACCAGACACGGCCCCACTACAACACCAGACACGGCCCCACTACAACACCAGACACGGGCCCACTACAGCACCAGACACGGCCCCACTACAACACCGGACACGGCCCCAAAACAACACCGGACACGGCCACACCAAACACCGGACACGGCCACCAGACACGGCCACACTACAACACCAGACACGGCCCCACTACAACACCAGACACGGGCCCACTACAACACTAGACACGGGGCCCACTACAACACCGGACACGGTCCCACTGCAACACCGGACACGGGCCCACTACAACACCAGACACGGCCACACTATAACACCGGACACGGCCCCACTACAACACCGGACACGGCCCCCACTACAACACCGGACACGGGCCCACTACAGCACCGGACACGTCCACACTACAGCACCGGACACGGCCCCCACTACAACACCGGACACGGGCCCACTACAACACCAGACACGGCCCCACTACAACACCGGACACGGGCCCACTACAACACCAGACACGTCCACACTACAACACCAGACACGTCCACACTACAGCACCGGATACGCAAATCACGCTTTGCAACTCAATTCTCGAAGGAAAGATATACTCTATGTTTATTGTAGGATACTGTTTACATATGTCATACAAAAAAGACGTCTTGTATTTTTGTCAACTTACTTCATGATGATGTCATAAAACAGTAGAGTGGCTGTCAAGAACTCTCACTACTTTAACCTTTGCACTCAAGTCTCACCCTGTCCCTCCTCAATCCGCTTCCCCACTCTGGACAGGTGTGACACTCGTGAGACCGCTTATTTGTCAGAACTGTCCTCAGTGTCCATATACTTTCCTGTGCTGGTGTCTTTTTTTCAACCATCAACGAGGTCAGCTAGTGTTGCGTGCCGATATAGACCCCCTTGGTGGCAGTTATATGCCTAATTTATTATATCCAACTCAAAAGACAAAATACATCACAGGTATAACCTTGTACAAACATAAATACAAGATCGAAAACCAAACCTCAATAGGACGGGTCAAGTTTTATTTTCTCAGCCATTTCAATCTCACTCGTATATCACCGAGTATCTTCAATCGCCAAAGCTGTGAATCCTAGAAACGTTCCGAATGTAAACACAAAATGCCTATTTGGCTGCATTAAACACTGATCCTCGCTCTAAATAACCCTGTTAGTAACTTTGATGTTCGAGTATCGGTGATAGGACACTTTTGATCACAGATCAGAGAAACTTCCGTCATTGTTGTTGTCCGATTACTCACTCCATCCGGGGCCCATTACGCCCTCATCGCCGCCTATAAACAATCTCGCGCGGTAATTTATGACGCAGGGAAGGATGAGTTACGGTGAAGATAGAAGTCTACCACAATCATCATGGATACCCGAAAAACTGCTATCTAAGTATTCACTGTCTTTCCGCGGTCAGACGTTAAAAGGTATGGGGTCTCTTGTCCGACCTCGTGGGTTTTTTCGGGTTAACACAGCTGTTATGGAAGGGACCTTAATGTACTTTGACCGAGATTGGTAACACAGTTTCCTCCTTTGGTAAGACCCCTCGCGCACTTCCATCCGTGCCAACAATAGCGATAAATTATATCAAGTTATGTAACTTTTTTCACAAATAAAGTTGCACACTCCTTCAAAATAATAGCAAGACGGACCCGTTCTCTTCGCAAGGCTTAACGCAAAACATTCGTATCCCACTAGTGTGATATTAATTGAACCTTGACGAAACTAAGGGGACAGACAAAACAACAACAACTTGTCCATTCAACGTCTAATCCGACGATTTTCCAAAGTACAAAATGTAGGGCCATGAAATTAACGCCTGTCTCCGATCGGGGAAAATTTTCCATGGCACGGAAACCCCAAATGTTTTATTTATGACACGCTTTCAGATATCAAACTTGCTTTATTTGACCAATCCAGATATGTTTTGTCACATTTCTCTGATTTTTGTGAATATTGTAATACTTGCGGAATCTGAAATTATTCACGGAAAGTACCAATCGGAACACCTCGAACGTAGGCTCGGACAATCGGAACACCTCGCCACCGTCTGCGAACGTAGGTTTCGGAGAAAATGACGAGGGGTTCCGATTGGGAAAGTACGGACGGATCCCGATATTAATATACTCCTCTCATCTTCCGGGCCTTGACTGAATTGGTCGATAAATTTCGATTCGCCTCTAATATCTGACGCGAAGTTTTACCTATTGAAAGCACGTACTGCACATGATGTTTATGGCATCGTCTAAAGCACACTGCCTTAATTGTTGTTAAAATCACTAGATTTATGTGTTCTGTACTAAAAACATGGTATATTTGAACAAGAACATACATCGACGTCACTGATTTGAAGGATGGCAAAACTATGAAACGGGCTGTTATTTCAACCGTTGGATGCTGGCCCAAATTTACCCGCGTTTCTTTATCCGAGGAGAGGACTGAACACAACCTGGGAACCTTGACCAGTGTCTGAGAACATCACACCACGGTACAGGGCAACAATGCCAATTGGACAGTGACATGTCATCAAACTTCTGATGATAACATCATTTTCAAATTACTTAAATAATCGATTTAGCTTAAACTGCACCATCATAGTGGTGTATATTGGAGTTTAAAATCCCCGTCTATTGTACAGAAGTTATTAAATCTTCATTCTTCATATTACATTAATGACATTTCACCTCTGAATGCGCGAGTCTTAAAGCCGTTGATTGGTTAATCGTGGTGAATGGCGAGGTGTCAGAATATTACAGAACGCGGTGTGAAATTACCTGACAGAAAATAGTTCCCCTTGTGTGAGCTGTCTGGGTGATAAATGATCGATACTAAAAACTCGACGATTTGTTTGGTGTGTGTGTGGTTGTCTCCCCTCATTGTCTCAACTGTCATGATTTCGTTTGATTAGAAATTATGCAGTTTTACACACTTGCTATATAATATGTATATTAATATATAAAACACTAAGCTATCACATACAGTCATCAGCGACCCGGCTAATTCAAGCCGACGTCTGCTGGGTTTATTAATTAATGCTAAACCGTTTTTTATAGTCGCCCATTATATACACACCCTTACAGTACTGAAGAGTATGCCACACTCCTGATGGGATGACTGGCCACTTCATTTCTTATTAGAATGATGTCTCCCCCGGGGAGGTGAACCCTCGCCTGTCTCAGACGGAAACGATCTCGTCAGCGACAACGACTATTACCGACCGTGGCTATCAATTGCTGTTTTGACACCTAGATACATGAGTACCTTATGACATAATGTATAGAACAAAAGTCACGTTTCTCTGACTCGAAGTTCTCACATCAGAGCGACACCTGGTGTCATTAGTTTGAAGGTTTGTTTCCCCGGCAGTCACTCGATACCCCCGCCTGTCACCGTCCCGGGTGGGGGAGGTAAAGTCTCCCAACACATACCATGTATTATTCTAATATCTTTACTTTATACCTGGTTTTAAACTAAATTTGATTTATTTGAAATTATCGCAATGCAATTAGAAGGTTTAACGCTCCATGTTCATACTTCGACAGAGAAACGCTTTAAACTATTTTGGGGTGGAATCCTGAATACTCGGGTATACTACTGACAGCGGCGGAAAACCTGGCCAGATTTCGTAGCGATAACACACTTTATCCTAATTGAATTTATCACTTGGAAGTCAAACGAGTAGGTATCGGGTGGCTAACAATTTACTGCCGCGCGACCTATCATTTCCACAAATTACGGCAAATTAACGGAACTACTCTCGAAAGCTAATCGACCCGCGTAAACTTTGGCGTCAAGGGTCAGTTGAGGTTCAGGACTTTTATTCACGAAGTACGGTATAAGTATCTGTCAAAGTGACATATTTCCACGAGTTGCTGCACAGGTAACGTCGTCAGTGGCCTGCACCTCCGGGGTGTAGAGGAGGGAGGTATACGGAGATAGTTGTATGTTGCCTCATTATGAAACTAATGTAATCAATTTGAAATGTAGAGTTATCGCAGAGATTTAACGTGTTTCTAACGATGATGTGCATAGACTAAGTACAGGTCCCGTTGCTATGGGAATTGTTCAATGGTAGTTTTGGTTTCGGTGTTGTATTATTTCTATCGACAGTTAAAGTCATTTAAGGACGGTCTCTCCATGAGGCTTCTGCGTGTTGTGTATTCATGTTTATCTCATCAAGATGGCGCGGAACTGATATCGATTTTATAGTGCTGCCTCACTGAAGCATACTGCCGAAAATCTTGTATCCTTATGGCAATTGTGAAAAAACTCGCTGTGGTGCTTTGGAGATAGTGCAACAGGTGGTGTTTCTTGATAATCGTGCAGACAGATCGTGCTGCTTTGGAAATTGTTCAAACAAATTGTATTGCCTTGGAATCGTGAAAACAAGTAGTGTTAAACTTGGTAGGGAAATTATGAAAACATATGGCGTTGCTATGGATATTGTGTAAATAGGAAGTCTTGTTTTGGAATCGTGCAAACAGGTCTTTATACTATGGAAAGTATGCAAACAGGTCGTGTTGCTTCGGAGTCCAGTGAACAGACCATGTTTCATGAAAGAAACTATGTGGCAACATTTACGTGAACTTTTCCGATCACGGGGTATCTTTTGTTACATAATGATTGGTGAAACCACTTCTCCCCAGGATAATCGATATGAACTTTTGGCTATTTCAAGAACCACTACTCTCCTTGGTATTCACGGTAATAATTTTCCAAATCATTAGTATAAGTTATTGGTTTTTATCGCCTATATGACGGCGCCTATTGCCCAGTTTCACTCGATATAGTATAATAAACAAGACGTTATACTCTCTTCAAGAGCCTCGGTATCACTCGGTCCAATCAACGAAAAAAAATCGTCTATATAAATGATAGAAGAAAAAAAACATCGTAAAGAACGAGTTACAATAGCAGTATGTATCGCTTGAGTGAAGACAGCTTACACACCTTCCCCGGCCGCACCAGCGCTAATGATACAGGCGCGGTCCTGTACTCTGTAATCAGACTGCGGTAAGTACAGCAGATATGTAGGGTCGTCGCCTTGATGAGAAGGAGAAGGACGTTTAGACATTTATCGGATGAATTTAATTTCCCTCGATGCTTGTCTCGTGCGAGGTACCACTACAGATCCGAGGGGAGGGGTGCGGTACGCTGTACCCCGGGGGAGGGGCGAATGCCGATGTGACAGACAGATAAAGGAGCAGTGATTGGTGGATTGATTTCATATCTCCCTAATAAGGATGTGGTCACGTATTGTGGTGGCCCTTGCACGCAGGTCACGTGCAGTTTGGCGGGATTCATTGTGAAATATTAATATTTTTATTAATATGTATCATACAGTCACACTAGTCTCCACATGACTGGCAAACACATTGAACACACGCACCAAACACAAACGAAACATCATATCTTAAGCCATCAGTTGCATTTTTACCTTTGTTGACAATCTTAACGAAACTATCATTCTGGAACATAAATTTTGCGTGTTTACAAAATCTAGCAAGTCACATGATGACAAGTTACTAGGAAATAAAAACTAAGCGCAATCTAAACCGTGTATATAGACCTGCGATTTGTACCTACGACGATGTGACATTTTCCCGACAAGCGCCATTTCTGCCTGCCGTGTATCTATTGAACGCGAATATGATATTTTACTCTGTAAAGAAATGAAAGAGAGGCAATTCTTAAATAAATTAAGCAATTTAGTAGAGGAGAACCGGGCAAGCAGAATCAGGGACAGAAAAGGGCGTTATGTTGATTGTTGGTGTAAGAATTGCGATATTCAACAAAATAAAACATAAAATCTTTGTTAATTAAAACTTCTTTTGGCAAATGAAGTCATTTTCACCAAATAATGTAATTTCAAAGTCGGTTGTGTATTTAGTATTATATTCTCGTCGTGACGAATATGTTACATTCTGTAATAAAAAGGAATAAAGAACTCGAACAATATCCCGTCCGTGCTAGGGCTCGCTATAGCGGCCCCTCGCTCTCAAGGCAGACCAACCATTAGGCCGCTAACTGGAATTTCCCGCTAAACCTGAGCTTGTAAGGTGACCTATACCCTCTTCTTTTACACTACTCCCTCCTTAACAAAGTCTTAGCCTTCGAGGACAACCACAACTCAGGTTCTTTAGCTCCAATGAAGCCTCTCGATAACCTATAGCTTTCACTTGGATTGGTGAACAGCACCAAATCTAGAACAGTAAGATTACTGGAAAGTATTCTACCCGTGCTGGGGCTCGAACTAGTGATCTCTCTCTCCCAAATCCCTGACACTAGACTAAAGGGAAATTCCCGCTAACATGAGCTAGACCTTTACTCTCTATTTTAGACGGCTGGTGCAGGTCGGCCGCTGCCTTTTGTATCGCTCAAGGGTTTCCCTGAACGAGCTCAATGGGTGACGCAAGTCATATGACAGATTAACTGGAATGACACATGATTTCGCGCTCAGCGACGCAGCAGATTGTGTGCTCTAATCACAATATCGACAAGAAGAATCTGGTTTTATCGAGAAATCGCTCCATTTCCATAAAAATGTGACGCGTACCGCACCATTCCCATAAACTTGTTACGCGTACCACACTATTCCCATAAACTTGTGACGCGTACCGCACCATTCCAATAAACTGGTGACGCGTACCGCACCATTCCAATAAACTTGTGACGCGTACCGCACCATTACAATTAACTTGTGACGCGTATCGCACCATTCCCATAAAGTTGTGACGCGTACCGCACCATTCCCATAAAGTTGTGACGCGTACCGCTCAATTCCCAGAAACTTGTGACGTGTACCGCACCATTTCCATAAACTTGTGACGCGTACCGCACCATTCCCATAAACTTGTGACGCGTACCGCACAATTCCCATAAACTTGTGACGCGTTCCGCACTATTCCCATAAACTTGTGACGCGAACCGCACCATTTCCATTCAAATTTCTTATTGGTGGATAGATCGATCAAACAATGCTGTACTTTGAAAATGAATTTCCCTGAAATATAGATGAATGACCGCCATGCCCACCCAACTGGGGTTTACTCCGTACTACCCTAGCTGAGATTGACCCTCTTAGAAGATCGGTCTTGTCAAAACTGCAATCAAACTTACTATTATCTTTCAGAAATAGTCGTTTGATCTTTTACCATATCACTGTAATTTAATAACAATCAAGATTTATTATTTCTTTGTTGCATGTTGACACTGCATATGTTGATACAACACTAAGTCCCGTATCTGATATTAAACTCGTCACGCCGTGCTTGGCCTTTGTAGGGACGTATGCAATACTGATGTCGGTAGACCAGTATGGCGGTAACAACAGCGCATGGATGTTATATGTTTTTTAAAGTCGTAATGTGGCGTCATTTTAAAGAGATAGACAACTTAACCAATGTCGTGTATGACACAGTTTCATGGAGCAATTTGATTATATATTTTACCGACGACATGTTTTAACTGAATGGTCACTTGACTAGAGTACTACCACCGTCTGCATGGTAAACAATAAAGATCATCAAGGTAGCAATAACAATGATGTTTACACTCTGACAAATGTCTTTTTCGTCCAATAGGAACTCGCCGATTGGTTCATATTAAAGGAGTTTCGACAATCGAAACACCTCGACTACGTTTGTCTAGTTTCGTAAAACAAAAAATGACAAGGGGATCCGACTAGGAGTTTCGAGTGACTTTATTTGGCAATCGGAACACTTCGGCTACGTTTGTCTAGCTTCGTAAAAATGACAAGAGGTTCCGATTTGGAGTTTCAAGTAATTTTGTTTTCGGTAATCGGAACACCTCGCACACGTCAAATAAAGCGAAGGCAGTTCGTAATAAATGGCGGAAAGGGTATTCCGAATGTTTCTTCCGGTATTTGTTTATTTGTTTGCTGGGTTTGCCGTTGCATTGACAATATCCATAAGCTATACACAAACATATATAGCCGCTAATATCTTGCCGCGCGTTCATGTTGTCTTCTATTTAGTTTTAGTTTTCAGATGGAGTAGGCTTACCTGGGTTAATCAGCTAATGTAAGCTGCTTCCGTTTCGTCACCTGTATCAAACAAAACGTGGCCCCTTTAGGAGCAAGTTGAAACCTTTGTGTTGTAATTGTGGGCGTTATCTCTGAGTTGCATTGATGTATTTTATACCACAGTGACAATGTTCTTATCACTCAATCCGCTCGTAATTTTACACGATTCGATGATAAAATAGCCGTCTGCTTTGGGACATACAGAGTCGTCATAAAAATACTTGCCGTATCTCTCGGTCTTGTACCTTTATGCAATAAAGTCACACTGTTTTATCCCTTTGTAAACGTGTGGCGAAGCTCGCCGCGATTTTAAAAGTTCGCTTACCTATAAATTTTGTCTGTGTCGAACGATCAAAGAAGGATTAAATCCCCGGGTATGTGTCGAGGGAGGGGGCATCGTTGTTTGCTATAGATAAGTGGGTGGACTATCTATTTGTCCCCACACCTCAACTTCAACATCTTACTGATTATATTCGTTCTTTCCGCCGACACATTACCGTTACATACTCGTCCCATCCTCAACACATTACCGGTACATACTCGTCCCATCCTCAACACATAACTGTTGCATACTCGTCCTAACCTCAACACATTACCGGTACATACTCGCCCAATCCTCAACACATTATTGTCACATACTCGCCCATCCTCAACACATTTTGGTTGCATACTCGTCCCATCTTCAACACATTACTGTTATATACTCGTCCCATACTCAACACATTTTGGTTGCATACTCGTCCCATCCTCAACACATTACTGTTACATACTCGTCCCATACTCAACACATTAACGGTACATACTCGTCCCATCCTCAACACATTTCTGTTATATACTCGTCCCATCCTCAACACTTAACTGTTACATACTCGTCCCATCCTCAACACATTACCGTTACATACTCGTCCCATCCTCAACACATTACCGTTACATACTCGTCCGATCCTCAACACATTACTGTTGCATACTCGTCCCATCCTCAACGCATTACCGTCGCATACCCGTCTTCTCTTACACATACCCAGAACAATCTCGTCCCATCCTCAACACATTACCGTTACACACTCGTCTCCTTGTCAACACTTACTGGTACATACTCGTCCCATCTTCAACACATTACCGGTACATACTCGTCCCCTCCCCACACATTACCGGTACATACTCGCCCCTCCCCACACATTACCGGTATATACTCGCCCCTCCCCACACATTACCGGTACATACTCGCCCCTCCCTAACGCATTACCGATAGATACTCGTCCCCTCCCTAACACATTACCGGTACATACTCGTCCCCTCCCCACACATTACCGGTACATACTCGTCCCCTCCCTACACATTACCAGTACATACTCGTCCCCTCCCTACACATTACCGATACATACTCGCCCCTCCCCAAACATTACCGGTACATACTCGTCCCCTCCCAACACATTACCGGTACATACTCGTCCCCTCCCAACACATTACCGATAGATACTCGTCCCCTCCCAACACATTACCGATAGATACGCGTCCCCTCCCAACACATTACCGATAGATACTCGTCCCCTCCCTACACATTACCGGTACATACTCGTCCCCTCCCAACACATTACCGATAGATACTCGTCCCTCCCCAAACATTACCGGTACATACTCGTCCCCTCTCTAACACATTATCGGTACATACTTGTCCCCTCCCCACATATTTCCGGTACATACTCGCCTCTCCCCACACATTACCGGTACATACTCGTTCCTTCCCTACACATTACCAGTACATACTCGCCCCTCCCCAAACATTACCGGTACATACTCGTCCCCTCCCAACACATTACCGGTACATACTCGCCCCTCCCCACACATTACCGGTACATACTCGTCCCTCCCAACACATTACCGATAGATACTCGTCCTCTCCCCACACGTTACCGGTACATACTCGCCCCTCCCCAACACATTACCGGTACATACTCGCCCCCTCTCAACACATTACTGGTACATACTCGCCCCCTCTTCAACATATTAGCGTTACATACTCGCCCCCTCTCAACACATTACTGGTACATACTCGCCCCCTCTTCATTACATTACCAGTACATACTCGTCCCCTCCCTACACATTACCGGTACATACTCGCCCCTCCCCAAACATTACCGGTACATACTCGTCCCTTCCCCACACATTACCGGTACAACATACTCGCCCCTCCCCAAACATTACCGGCACATACTCGCCCCCTCCTGTTATATCTTCATGTGATATCGGCTACATACCCGTCATTTTTCTGAGGTATTAGACCATTCAGACAGTCTTCGTCAAGGGGACTTCTTATCAGCCCATTGTTTACCGCTATACTGGGCGCGTGAAGAAGCCCTTAACCTCGTCACCATGGGTCACAGCAATGTCGAGATTCCAGGGTAGATAGTAAAAATCTCATCGCAGATGTAACTGCTCAACTTATGCACTACAGTGTGGAGGTACAGTGTGTCCGTCACTGTCCTGTGCCATTGTGTCATATATACCATAGATATTTATATGCTCTACGCTGAGGTCATCACGACATACAGTCAGACATGTCTATCATCAGTCTAGGAATTAACCACAAGAAATACAGTATTTCTAACTAGTGCTAAGCATTAAAAATGGTATACAACATGATAGGCCAAAAGACGTCTGGACAGACTCGTATAGACCCATAATTTTGTGTGTTTGTGCTTAAAGGTCAAATATCTCTCAAATAGTTGTGAAAACAGCATTTTATCATGCTGATATGAAATTTAAAATGGCGATATCTTCAAGTTCCATTCGTCTTTCTTTGGGAACGTCTCAACGGACGTGACGCTGAGAAGTATGACGTCAGAACTAAAACAAGAAACATGGTGTTAATAAAAGAGTTTATGTGATGGGTGTTATAATACTGATAACAGGGTAGTTATGTGATGGGTGTTATAATACTGATAACAGGGTTGTTATGTGATGGGTGTTATAATACTGATAACAGGGTAGTTATGTGATGGGTGTTATAATACTGATGGCAGGGTAGTTATGTGATGGGTGTTATAATACTGATGACAGGGAAGTTATGTGATGGGTGTTATAATACTGATAAACTGATAACAGGGTAGTTATGTGATGGGTGTTTTAATACTGATAACAGGGTAGTTATGTGATGGGTGTTTTAATACTGATAATAGGGTAGTTATGTGATGGGTGTTATATAGTACTGATAACAGGGTAGTTATGTGATGGGTGTTATAATACTGATAACAGGGTAGTTATGTGATGGGTGTTATAATACTGATAACAGGGTAGTTATGTGATGGGTATTATAATACTGATAATACTGATAACAGGGTAGTAATGTGATGGGTGTTATAATACTGATAACAGGGTAGTTATGTGATGGGTATTATAATACTGATAATACTGATAACAGGGTAGTTATGTGATGGGTGTTATATAGTACTGATAACAGGGAAGTTATGTGATGGGGGTTATGATACTGATAACAGGGAAGTTATGTGATGAGCTTCATAATACTGATAACAGGGTAGTTATCTGATGGATGTTATAATACTGATAACAGGGTAGTTATGTGATGGGTGTTATAATACTGATAACAGGGTTGTTATGTGATGGGTGTTATAATACTGATAACAGGGTAGTTATGTGATGGGTGATATGACACTGATAACAGGGTAGTTATGTGATGGGTGATATGACACTGATAACAGGGTAGTTATGTGATGGGTGATATGACACTGATAACAGGGTAGTTATGTGATGGGTGATATGACACTGATAACAGGGTAGGTATGTGATGGGTGTTATAATACTGATAACAGGGTAGTTATGTGATGGGTGTTATAATTCTGATCACAGGGTAGTTATGTGATGGGTGTTATAATACTGATAACAGGGTAGTTATCTGATGGGTGTAATAATACTGATAACAGGGTAGTTATGTGATGGGCGTTATAATACTGATAACAGGGTAGTTATGTGATGGATGTTATAATACTGATAACAGGGAAGTTATGTGATGGGCGTTATAATACTGATAACAGGGTAGTTATGTGATGGGTGTTATAATACTGATAACAGGATAGTTATGTGATGGGTCTTTTGGAAGAATAGTTATTTAATGACTGTTATAACAGTATAATTTTGCGATAAATGACACGGCATATTTTTCCTGTGGAGTTACTTTTGAAAACTGTCGGACACGCACACGTGTGTCAATGGCTATACCGACAGGTTCTTGAGAGAACGGGTGTTTTGAGAGAATTCCCAACAAATGTCTTAGTATGGTATCGACAATAACTGTGTATCGTGCTCGATGTGGAAACAATCTACTTGAGATCACACAAACCTTGCTATTCCCGAGATCACAATGTATGGGAGTTCTTTCAACTGGCGGATGATCTGATATGCGAGTTTATATAAAACTGCAGCACCCTGTCAATCCCACAAAGGTGCATGTGACGAATTGTCTGTTGGAGGACAACACTCCAGGACGAGATAGTCCCTTTGTATACATATATGTACAGGTATTAATGCATATCACTGGAATCGTTCGATAACCGTCTCAAGGCTCCCAAACACAACAGTAAATATGTACCTGTTGTGGGCTGGATTGTTATCGATAGGTGACTCGGCCTAGTAGGACCACACAATGGCACTGGGTATCACAACAAATCAACCCCAACATTGGGGGGCTAATATCACTAAACATTGATATCTTACTGGTATTTCCCACACAAAGATGGCTAATGGAATGGATATTAAACGGATATTGTCACAAAATAAGACAAATCAATCTCGCTTTCAGTCTGATATGAAAGTCAAAATGCTAATGTCCACGCATTTCTGTCTAAAGGAAACATTTGGCGAAAATATTGGTTCAGATTTCGTGAAATTTACTCGACTTATTTTGATCACATCTGGAATATCTTTCAAAACATGGGACTGTACACCATCCACTCAGTAAAATAGACCACCCATTTAGTACAGTACACCATCCACTCAGTACAGTATACCATCCACTCAGTACAGTACTCCATCCACTCAGTACAATACACCATCCAGACAGTACAATACACCATCCACTCAGTACAGTACACCATCCACTCAGTACAGTACACCATCCACTCAGTACAATACACCATCCACTCAGTACAGTACACCATCCACTCAGTACAATACACCATCCACTCAGTACTCTACATTATCCACTCAGTACAGTACACCATCCACTCAATACAATACACCATCCACTCAGTACAGTACACCATCCACTCAGTACAGTACACCATCCACTCAGTACAGTACACCATCCACTCAGTACAGTACACAGTCCACTCAGTACAGTACACCATCCACTAGTACAGTACACCGATCCATCAGTACAATACACCATCCACTCAGTACAGTACACCATCCACTCAGTACATTACACAATCCACTCAGTCAGTACACCATCCACTCTACATACACCATCCATCAGTACAAGTACACCATCCACTCAGTACAGTACACCATCCACTACAGTACAGTACACCATCCACTCAGTACAGTACACCATCCACACAGTACAGTACACCATCCACTCAGTACAATACACCATCCACACAGTACAGTACACCATCCACTCAGTACAGTACACCATCCACTCAGTACAGTACACCATGCACTCAGTACAGTACACCATCCACTCAGTACAGTACACCATCCACTCAGTACAGTACACCATCCACTCAGTACAGTACATCATCCACTCAGTACAGTACACCATCCACTCAGTACAGTACACCATCCACTCAGTACAGTACACCATCCACTCAGTACAGTACACCATCCACTCAGTACAGTACACCATCCACTCAGTACAGTACACCATCCACTCAGTACAGTACACTATCCACTCAGTACAGTACACCGTCCACTCAGTACATTACATCGTCCATTCAGTACAATACACCATCCACTCAGTACATTATACCATCCATTCAGTACATTACACCATCCATTCAGTACAGTACACCGTCCACTCAGTACATTACAACGTCCATTCAGTACAATACACCATCCACTCAGTACATTATACCATCCATTCAGTACATTACACCATCCACTCAGTACAGTACACCATCCACTCAGTACAATACACCATCCACTCAGTACAATACACCATCCACTCAGTACAGTACACCGTCCATTCAGTACATTACACCATCCATTCAGTACAGTACACCATCCATTCAGTACAGTACACCAACCACTCAGTACAATACACCATCCACTCAGTACATTACACCATCCATTCAGTACAGTACACCATCCATTCAGTACAGTACACCATCCACTCAGTACAGTACACCATCCACTCAGTACAGTACACCATCCACACAGTACAGTACACCATCCACTCAGTACAGTACACCATCCACTCAGTACAGTACACCATCCACTCAGTACAGTACACCATCCACTCAGTACAATACACCATCCACTCAGTACAGTACACCATCCTCTCAGTACAGTACATCATCCACACAGTACAGTACACCATCCACTCAATACAGTACACCATGCACTCAGTACAGTACACCATCCACTCAGTACAGTACACCATCCACTCAGTACACCATCCACTCAGTACACCATCCAGTCAGTACAGTACACCATCCACACAGTACAGTACACCATGCACTCAGTACAGTACACCATCCACTCAGTACAGTACACCATCCACTCAGTACAATACACTGTCCACTCAGTACAGTACACCATCCACTCAGTACAATACACCATCCACTCAGTACAGTACACCATCCTCTCAGTACAGTACATCATCCACTCAGTACAGTACACCATGCACTCAGTACAGTACACCATCCACTCAGTACAGTACACCATCCACTCAGTACACCATCCACTCAGTACAGTACACCATCCTCTCAGTACAGTACATCATCCACACAGTACAGTACACCATCCAGTCAGTACAGTACACCATCCACTCAGTACAGTACACCATCCACTCAGTACAGTACACCATCCACACAGTACAGTACACCATCCACTCAGTACAGTACACCATCCACTCAGTACAGTACACCATCCACTCAGTACAATACACCATCCACTCAGTACAATACACCATCCACTCAGTACAGTACACCATCCACTCAGTACAGTACACCATCCACTCAGTACAGTACACCATCCACTCAGTACAATACACCATCCACTCAGTACAATACACTGTCCACTCAGTACAATACACCATCCACTCAATACAGTACACCATCCACTCAGTACAGTACACCATCCACTCAGTACAGTACACCATCCACTCAATACAGTACACCATCCACTCAGTACAGTACACCATCCAGTCAGTACAGTACACCATCCACTCAATACAATACACCATCCACTCAGTACAGTACACCATCCACTCAGTACACCATCCAGTCAGTACAGTACACCATCCACTCAGTACAGTACAACATCCAGTCAGTACAGTACACCATCCACTAAGTACAGTACACCATCCACTCAGTACACCATCCAGTCAGTACAGTACACCATCCACTCAGTACAATACACCATCCACTCAGTACATTATACCATCCATTCAGTACATTACACCATCCATTCAGTACAGTACACCGTCCACTCAGTACATTACAACGTCCATTCAGTACAATACACCATCCACTCAGTACATTATACCATCCATTCAGTACATTACACCATCCACTCAGTACAGTACACCATCCACTCAGTACAATACACCATCCACTCAGTACAATACACCATCCACTCAGTACAGTACACCATCCACTCAGTACATTATACCATCCATTCAGTACATTACACCATCCATTCAGTACAGTACACCATCCATTCAGTACAGTACACCAACCACTCAGTACAATACACCATCCACTCAGTACATTACACCATCCATTCAGTACAGTACACCATCCATTCAGTACAGTACACCATCCACTCAGTACAGTACACCATCCACTCAGTACAGTACACCATCCACACAGTACAGTACACCATCCACTCAGTACAGTACACCATCTACTCAGTACAGTACACCATCCACTCAGTACAGTACACCATCCACTCAGTACAATACACCATCCACTCAGTACAGTACACCATCCTCTCAGTACAGTACATCATCCACACAGTACAGTACACCATCCACTCAATACAGTACACCATGCACTCAGTACAGTACACCATCCACTCAGTACAGTACACCATCCACTCAGTACACCATCCACTCAGTACACCATCCAGTCAGTACAGTACACCATCCACACAGTACAGTACACCATGTACTCAGTACAGTACACCATCCAGTCAGTACAGTACACCATCCACTCAGTACAATACACTGTCCACTCAGTACAGTACACCATCCACTCAGTACAATACACCATCCACTCAGTACAGTACACCATCCTCTCAGTACAGTACATCATCCACTCAGTACAGTACACCATGCACTCAGTACAGTACACCATCCACTCAGTACAGTACACCATCCACTCAGTACACCATCCACTCAGTACAGTACACCATCCTCTCAGTACAGTACATCATCCACACAGTACAGTACACCATCCACTCAGTACAGTACTCCATCCACTCAGTGCAGTACACCATCCACTCAGTACAACATCCAGTCAGTACAGTACACCATCCAGTCAGTACAGTACACCATCCACTCAGTACAGTACACCATCCACTCAGTACAGTACACCATCCACTCAGTACACCATCCAGTCAGTACAGTACACCATCCACTCAGTACAGTACACCATCCACTCAGTACAGTACACCATCCACACAGTACAGTACACCATCCACTCAGTACAGTACACCATCCACTCAGTACAGTACACCATCCACTCAGTACAATACACCATCCACTCAGTACAATACACCATCCACTCAGTACAGTACACCATCCACTCAGTACAGTACACCATCCACTCAGTACAGTACACCATCCACTCAGTACAATACACCATCCACTCAGTACAATACACTGTCCACTCAGTACAATACACCATCCACTCAATACAGTACACCATCCACTCAGTACAGTACACCATCCACTCAGTACAGTACACCATCCACTCAATACAGTACACCATCCACTCAGTACAGTACACCATCCAGTCAGTACAGTACACCATCCACTCAATACAATACACCATCCACTCAGTACAGTACACCATCCACTCAGTACACCATCCAGTCAGTACAGTACACCATCCACTCAGTACAGTACAACATCCAGTCAGTACAGTACACCATCCACTAAGTACAGTACACCATCCACTCAGTACACCATCCAGTCAGTACAGTACACCATCCACTCAGTACAGTACACCATCCACTCAGTACAGTACACCATCCACTCAGTACACCATCCAGTCAGTACAGTACACCATCCACAGTCATGTAATGTTCGTACTGATCTGATTTGTAGTCAGTCAGATTGTTATAGATCTTTGTCCATTGGAATACACCAACACAGTCGTGATTATGTCACAGAGTGCGTTTGACATGTGATAATGTTGAATTAATTGTTATCTGCAGGTGTGACTATTACAGATATAGTGGGGACTTTGGCCCTTTAAAGAGTGTGCCGATACCATACCGTCACATTGCTCGGCGTTACTAGGTTGTACGAAGGAAAAGTTCCTATCAATGTGCATGCAATTGTAAGTAAAACTGTAGATATGTCATTGTCTCGTTAGAGATACATGTAGATTGCTTTTCCCGTACTAAATGCAGCCACGAACACCTGTTGATTAAAAGTCAGAAAGGCAAAAAATAAAAAAAAAACGTCGGGCTTTGTCACAACTTGTCTGTTATTTGGTGGTTTTGTTTCGCTTCCTCACGGCGACAGAGCTTGAAAGAATCGCAAAAGTACCTATACATATCGTCACCACAGGAGAGAAAGAAATCCTTGAATTCAGATTTGCGCTGTAATGGGGCACATCTTTACCATTTGAATGGATTTCCTGAAAAAAGAGGGGTCCTGCTTCAAAAGGCTATAGGGCAACTTCAACGCAATCTCTTATTTGAAACACTTGTGATAATGGTATTTAAGCATTTACCAACTATTTATAGGTAAAAAGGCATAAACGGAACAATGTCTGAATTTTGTGTAACAGAACGGCACTCCTTCTCCAAATCTTAGGGTGTTGTACGGTCGTCCCGGAACAACTAAGCATGATATCGCTAGCGAAATCATATCGTGTAACATATATGTACCCAAATTGTATAGAATGCAGAGAATATCAATTAGTGTCTATCAAAGGGGCAGAAAAAAATACATATTTGTCATCTGTTATAGAAAGGGGACATCAAGGTATACGTGGATCTCTGACATAGCACATCACCCAGTGTAGGAAACCCGCTAGACTATGCGAGGTATCATGGTACAGTAACTTTTATAGGACAACATATCTAATGAATATCCAGTACATTCAATCTGTCGTGTATTGGAGAGACAGAAAAGATATCACGATTCGGACATTTTGAGCACCGAAATCCAACAGACGGGGTGAGATTGCTTACAAGCGCCCAATCTTGTCCACCCTCCCTTATGTTTACCTTTGTTTTATATACATGTATGTCGTTCCTTACACGAAATTTCACAGTACCTATATAATCATCCCATAATTTTATATGTACATCATTGTTTGTCCAACATTACTTTCTATCATTACTTGTCCATCATTGCATGTCCAACGTTAGTTGTCATTAGTTACCCAACCATTCTGGTCTATCATTGCACGTTGATAATTCAAAAACAATATTTGTCCAACAATATAGAATTAGCAAATTACAGCTTACTGTTTCATCTATGTACGAAGACGGTTATACTATGTGTGACTCTGTGTTAATATATGATGTCTTTTTCGAAGCACTTCTAGGAATTTCGTTTTCAACAGCTGACTATATGCATATACTGCAGCACCAGAAAATTTCATTTCATGAAGAATAATCTTAGAGTAACTTTTTATGATCTTGTTATGACTTTTTCAAATCTTAGTCATTTTCTTTTTTGCAAATATTAGTTATTTTCCTTTTTGCAAATAAATCTTGTGGTGGGCCACTAAAATATACAGTTCAGTTGCTGAAATGTACATTTTCAAGAATAAAAGTCAATATCATTGAGTTGGAACCCTGTGCCATAGAGGTCCGAGTTACATACACTTCATCCTGTACTCTGAGACATTACAACACAGACAAGAGTGAAACATGAGATAAGTTTATTGCGATGTAATGTATTATAAATAAATACGATGTAATAGTATGTACATGCGTGTTTTACACGTGCGAGCGATATATGGACCACATACATCCGGGGACAAAACGCGACATAAAAATCATGAATAAAAAAAATATCGACAATTTTATCGACAATTTTTAACGATTGGCGAGAATATTCGATAGACATGTTCAGACAATAAGCTTGGCTCAATACATGTAAATGTCACGGTTTAATGTAGTCGCCACGGAATGGATAATAGAAAGTCTATCATTACAAATGACGAACAAAAAATGTTTTTTGATTTTTAATAAGATCAACGATATTCCTCTAAGCCTATTTAGACATAATTTAGACATGTCCCGACCATGTGGAGACACGAAACCATGATGGGGGCTATTGGATAATAGAACAATGAAAGTTGATTTTAAATTATTCAAGCAGTTCATTGTTATGTATATTTTAAGTTTTACAGAACACGGAACTTGTTTGTACAAAAACAGCTTTTAATTTTCAATGTGAAATTTAAACATTGTTAAATACCTTAATAAAATTTATTTAGAATCTTTTTTTATTAAACTGAAGAAAATGTAGACAAGAGTGGTAACGAGTCATCTTTAAAATCAAAATATAAATAAGATGTAATTATGAATGAAAACGAGACCGATTTTCGAGTAAAGGTATTTGATTTCAGTAGCCACATGAACATAGTGCTGTCGCACACAGTTCCATAGAAAATAAATAAATAATTACTTTTATACAGGAGTACTATACAGTATTTCTAAACAATAACGTTTGTTAACGCGTTATAAAACTTAAAATTAATCTTCATGTATGATCATTTATCGATTCCAAACTAATCCTAAGTCAAACGAATCTGGGAGATGAAAAGCAAACAGATTTCTCAGTACTGGACGAGGCACGGACATCAGTATAATAGTATATACTGTCAAATATTGTACTGAAATGTACTTGCAATGGTATTCTGATGATTGGACACACGTGATGACACGTGTAAAACATGTGATCCATAATGATGATGTGATCTTCTTTGTAAGATATAAATAAATAAAATTCAAAAATCGATGAAGAGGTTCTGTGAACCACCCAGGAAGTAAAAATAATTCTACGACAATGAATAGAGTGCTACATGTTCAGGTACGTGCTGTGAATAAAGTTATCAAAATAAAACAATAAGTATTGCTATTTATCCGTTTATGTCATTTGCTTACATGCCAATATTGAATTATTGCTATCATTCATATTATTTTTGTTTTGGTTGGGTCTGCATCATTCATTTTTGCCCAAGGAAATATCTGAAAAGCAATTGATAAGTTTAAACTTTTAATGAGCGATCGGTGTTGGGCGGTGCTTAATTTTCACCTGTTATATACTAGTCACCACTTACTAGACACAAAGCATTGCGCAATAATCTGGATCGACTATATCACAGCACTGTGTCTGTGCACAAAATTGTCAAATTTCCAAATCCAAAAATGTCATGTAATAAAAATGTGAAGTTATTGAAACATATACAGAAAATACATGTAAATATGATACGGCATAATATATATTGCTGCTATGTTATTCCGTGTGTTTATCACATCGACGAGCATGCGCACTGCCACATGAGAAGGACACCGCCACACATATCTGTAGAAAGTACACGTGAACCTTTCCAATGAGTACCAGCTAGTTGTCCATAGACACGTCACTTTCTGACAGGTTGTCGACAGACCTGCCATGGCGTCATCGGGTAAAGCAGTCTTCACACTATTTCATAGTAAATTTTTTGAAGGCTTTTAGATTCTTGTCTCCAGTTTGGGCGGAATAAGAATGATTTACAAGTGTTCCGTTTCTCCTGTTGACCGTTGATACGTGTACATCCGACAAGGAATGTCGTATACTTGACTCTATTTGTTTCACACTTAACCTGTCGTGTTGTAGATTCGCTCCTCGGAGTACAAAAATATATCACGGTCGGCGTCAGAACCAAAACATAGCCAGAGACCTTTAGCTAGCTGATGTAGGTACAGGCTGTACAACAGTCCCATTCCAATAACAAAACAACACCTCAGAGACGGACCATAAGTAAACTTCATATTGTATCATTATCACTCCGCACAGAAGTACGATGTCTGCATTGAATACAGTTTGTTTATATGATTGGTTACACATCCGTTCTTCATTCCATCTTGCGCTCCTTCCTGTGATTTTTGTTCCGGTGAACCAGCTGAATCATCCGATGATGTCGGCATATCCATGAATATATTAGGGTCCGTCTACACCGGGAAACACAGTCCCTACAAAGACAAAGCACATTATCAATGTCTGAATTGTGCTCGATCCCTTCTGGTATTTAATCACGTGGCAAAATTGTTCTACTATGTCAACAAATTTATCGTAATTCTTATTTTAGAAAATTGTTGAAAGTCCGTTTATCAGTAATGCAGGCATCGATGTAATGAAATTACTTCAAGATAATTTGTACTTATTATCAGGAATTTCAGCTCCACGTATATAAATAGTACTTTAAGGACTTTGATACTAAAAGAAAAACGTACCTTCCATCTCCGAGGAAAACATTTTCCTACTTTCATCACCATCTTGGACCGGAAATCGGTCTGGATCTATATCAGAGTTTTTCCCCTTCCGCTTCCGGTCTTTACCGCATGAGTCTGGGCTCTGTCGCCTTGACATTTTCTTCACCTGGTCAATAAAGGTCAAACGTTAAGTTGACCAGTATGTCAATCATACCTTCAAATCACACCCTAACGTATTACATTATTGCATAAGAAATTATTTATTTTCAATCAAGACACATGAAACTACTTCAGAAAATATTTTGAAATCTATGTCTATGTCATAACAAGCATTGTCATCTACGTGTCAACATATCAGCGTAATAAATTATAATATACAATCTCCCTTTGTCACTTGTGTAGAGAAATAGACATCATGTATTGATATCTCGAGCCCTAACGACATCCCTTCTAATCACGTGGTCAAAACTAGGACATGATGTACGGAACAACGTGTCAAATGTCCAGATTTCTGTCTACTACATAACAGTGAATGTACGACAACACCTCAAACTACGACACATGTACTTTTAACACTCGTCATCAGCACGTGAACATACTGATGAATTATTCATGATTCTTACCATTATAGAACGGTGTGAATATCAAATCTTTATGTTCTAAAAACTCCAAACACGACAGATGAAACGACAAATACAAGTTGATGACTATTGTATCACTACAAAAACTTTGATCAAATTTGACATGTTTTCAGAGACTGCCTAGCACTTTTGGTAAAATTTCCCGGTTCTATTTGTAGGGCACGTCATTGATGTTTGTTGATGAAATGCTAAGTAATCTTCGGACGTAGATCCGTGTTGATCTTGACAGGTGTTATATAAACGTGTTCGGCAATGCAGGAATCAATTAGATATCATGCATACTGATTAAACAGCATTGAAAAGTAGAAGGAAAATTCGGAATGGAGAAACAGGTTTAAATGTTTTGGCAGAGTAATAATGTACCTCCAGAACAATTGAAAATGGTTGACCAGGCGCCGCCATACACGTGTCAAATGACAATTTCAAGGTCTTCGCGGTAATTGTGGTGTGGATTACAGCCATGCCTTGACCAAACTTGGAACACGAGACACCCGAGGTATTGTTCCCAGAGTGGTACTCGCCACGTAATAAGGCTTTGGTGAGACCGATATTTCCATAACTGTCCATACCCCATACAAACTCTACAAAGTGCGTATATATTACGTGAACGGGCATGTAATTACCGTCTTTAATTATTTCAGGGTACGGGTAGTGAAAAGGTTCATTGTGTTTTTTCCCTTAAATAGTCCTGTCGACATGTGAAATAAAACTCCTACATAGTTTTACTCTCCGTGACTACAGATTCCTTCTCGAGTCAAAAGTCTTACTCATTTTATGAAGTCAACCCATGTATATTTATTATCATCTTAGCGATATCTAAATATTTCCCCTTACTACATTCCCATATACTGTATATCTACATCATTCCGGTCTCTTCCATGTCTAGCATGTCCTTTGAAAAGTGGCATTGATCAATTATCAGCTGTGGTTCCCTTTTTATATCTCCATTGCTAGATTCGCTTCCATGTCTCCCTTTCTTAATTGTTGTAACGCAATTATCTTTTATGTTAAATTTTCTTTAAAAAATGTTCTAGGCCTACTACTTTTCTTAATGCTCGTTATCTACAATGTCTGCACTCCTAAAAACGACTGATAATTTTTTCCAAAACGTTGGTCCTTCATTAAAATAAATTTTCTATATTCTATCTCGTCTGTCTTTTTAAACTCTATCATTATTTCATCTCGTAAGCCATGTCCGTCCACCACCGTAAGCCATGTCCGTCCACCACCGTAAGCCATGTTTGTGACGTCTTTAAAACCGTCTCGTTAGGGCCTCAGTTGTCGCGAGGATTTCACACTTTGGGTGTCTTTGAAGTTGGCCTTTTCCTGCCTTGACTGTTAATATTCTTCCTGTTAAAAGGTCGTTTACCCTTCCTGTGAAAACACTCGGCTATATATATATATCTATGACTGTTAACTCTTCCTCTTCCTGTGAAAACATCCCAACATATTTCGCCACGACTGTTAGCTCTTTCTATGGAAACATCCGGCTACGTATTTCCATGACTGCAACTCTTTCTGTGAAAACTACCTTCGTTGATCTATTTCCTGACATATCTTGCCAAGACTGTTAACTCTTTCTGTGAAAACTTCGTTGGTTTATTATTTTACTCATTTATCTCACCATGACCATTTTTCCTGTGGAGCCTTGGCTGCTATCCTTGTGAAAAAGCTATTGACTTATATACCATGCCTCGCCATGGATGTCCTTACTGCCAAAACGTTGCCAAGTCTGTTTTTCTAGTGTAAAGTCATTTTGTCAATTTTACATCATGGCACATCTGTCCTGTGAAATAGTTCGATGGTACTGCTATTTTTTTGTAGACATTATGATGATTTTGTCTTTCATCGGACCACCATGTTCCCTAACCTTTCTCATTCATATTCCCCCTCTCTCATTAAATCATGGGGCCGCGGTGGCCGAGTGGTTAAGGTATACCGACACTTAAACACTAGCCCTCCACCACTGGGTTGCGAGTTCGAAACCTACGTGGGGCAGTTGCCAGGTACTGACCGTTGGCCGGTGGTTTTTCTCCGGGTACTCCGGCTTTCCTCCACCTCTAAAACCTGGCACGTCCTTAAATGACCTTGGCTGTTAATAGGACGTTAAACAAAAACAAACCAAACTCTCATTAAATCTCTCCACTTCCCACTGACTTCCCACCAATAGCACAAAAATGCCTGACCTGACCCGGCCTGTATACTCTGGTCAAACTTACCTTGGCTCGTTGGTTCTGGAACCACACCTGTACAACTCTCACAGTAAGTCCAGCCTCAGCAGCCAGCTGTTCTCGTATCTACAGGTGAAATATTCACACATTAGCAAAACAGTCTGTATAAATTGAAAAAAAGTTTATCTCCCAACCCCAGAAAAGATTAATTGGCTGCCAGTATCGGGGTTACTGTAAAGATATCTATATCAGGTAATCTTATTTTAGCGGTTTTCGCCGTGAAAGTATTCCGTTAATTCTAGTGTTGATTAGAGTTTCTATCTATTGCTTTATACGACAAGTACAACGAGAGCCCCCAAAACATTATCGCGCTAAAATAAGAATGTACCAAAAACAAAATACATTGACAGTTTTGGATATATTTTCATGAATTATTGAAAAAGTACGACTAATGTAGCTCGTCTATACTTAAAAATCTGAGTTCCCTACCAAGATCAAGAAATTCCTCGACTGGTGAAATAGGAAGTGTTTTCTATCATTATTTTGATACTTTGACACCTCTTAAGTAACAACTGCCTTGTCAATTTCTAGTTATTCATTCTAGTTTTGAGTCCTAAGCAATGACTACTTGTCTGATCGAGTCAAACCGAAGTTCGCCCTTTGCAGTTAGCACTTGTCGTGCTCTACTTGACAATCTACTTTGGATATGGGAATGGATATTGTGGCCCCAAGCATTTAAGACACCTACCCCATATAGATACTTTATCATTATAGGTACTGTAAGTATCGGGTCGATCTTTGGTTAACTTGACTCTGGGAGATATTTTAAGTGAGTTTTGTGCAGATTGATGATAGCTGTATGACCCTAAAGAATATGTGACCTTGAACTTGTTCGACACTCACCTTTCTACATGGTTTAGGGTTAATCTCAAACGCGGCCTTGAACTTGCGGCGTTGACTCGTTGTTAGTATCGTCCTTGGCCGTTTGGTGTGTCTCTCATTGTCGGTATCCATGTCTTCATAACTGTCGCTATCATCGTCCATCGCATCTGGAATTAGAAGGAAATTGATGCAATGATTCAGTGAGTAGATAATTCCATCTATTTGATCTACATCATAAGATGTGAGGCTGTGGATTCAGTACCGCACGTCCAGAGTAGATACTGATATTTTCATTATTCAGAAATTTACACACTGGATAGGCAACTCATTAGTTAGGTAGAAATAATGTAGATAGGGCGATCGGGTGGACAGCAAGTTCACTTCATCAAGATTGCTGACTACTTCCCGAGCGGTTTGATAAAGCATTGGGGTTTTGCAACCAAGTGTTATCATCCTATCATTTCATACTTTCTTTAATAGATAAAATATCCTTATTATTATCATATTGATTTTGATGTGTAAAAAGTTGTGTTTTTAACATCTGCAAATGCTCCATAAAACACTACACTGGTGTTCAAGCACAATCTTCTCCTGGAACACCAACATTGCTTCCCCTGCACGCAATGTATACAAGAATCATCGCTTAACTAGTCTAGCCAAGCATTAGCTGTCCAGTTAGTTAATCTATGTGGAAGTATTTCAGTTACGAATCAGGTTAATATTTTCTTTTTCTTAGGAATCGATTATTTCCTTGGTTTCCATTGTGAGGACTTGTAAGATTAACTAAAGCGTGAGCTATATAGGATATGTCAGATTGTTAACTGATAACTGTACAAAATCTGTATCGATATCGGACCTATTCACGTAAAACACCTAGATATGTGTGGAACATACACATCTCCAGGTGAAAAGTTGTCCTGTGTACCTTCTATACTCCTCACCTAAGTGCGAGTAAATACTACGACCTTACAGTGAGGCAACATTATGTAGATTCTCAGGTCATTAAACAATCCTTTTTGGTTCAATCCTATGTACCATATAGAGGCTGTTCCGAAAAAAACCCAGAAGCATGTTCTATAATAATGTGTATTACGTTAACGTGGCGGTATTTTTGTGTTGTCAATACCGCGGTGTCATATACAGGGTGCGGGGATATTTTGATGTTTATAATATGAATATATTCTGATTATAATTTTTTGGGGTGTTACAAAGGGTTTAAGAATAATGATGATGGCGACAAGGCGCTGTAACAACGAGTGCTTGGCGGTACGTTATGCTGCAGTACTCGAATATCACCGGTTAGAATTTCTAGTGCAGTATTTAAGAAAGTCAACACAGCTCTACAGTATTGCTTTGTTTAAATGCTTGATGTGGATGGCGGTCTGGCCCTTTTACTGAAGAGTAAGGAGGGATATTATGTTACTGCTTTGTTTAAATGTCCCCGAATGTACAGCGATCCCTGCCAGGGACAAGGTAGAGTTACAGGACAGCTATTTGTCACCGCAGTAACAATGCTCCCTACCTGTATTATGGCACCTGTCGGGGACCAGGTGAATCTCCCACACACAGGTTCGAGCGGCCCAGCACACACAGGTAACACCACAGGTAATTCAACACGGTTTCATCGGCCTATTTTATGCTTCATTGGAGCAAGGGGATGTATACCTGTGTGACATGCCTGATGCTTTTCTGGACCGCAGCCCTTTACGTAGTTCAGTCGAACTAACATTTCATAACATATATTGAAAACTGACAAAAAATCCTTTTGATATTGTTCATATTCAAAATATGCATGTCGCTTTATTAAAACAAAAGCTGTTTAATTAATATTAGGAACGGCACGTTGCATGAACAGTTGGTACATATACGTAATTAACTTTTACCTTTGAGATCAGACGAAGGATAAAACGTTAGGTGTCTGGTAAACATATGAGTATAACGTGGCAGATAGATAATATACAGAGAGAGGTTTGCCATAAAGTTATTATTTATAAATAGCTAGGTAAAATTTATTGTCGAGAAAGAGGGTTGCAAATATTTAAACATTCTCAAATAGCAGGATGATATAAAGAACAGTTATGGGACTAGGATTTAGCCAAGCGCACGAGATAAACTACATTATTATTTTGATAAAGATATTTAAGAAAATATAAAGTAAATGCATTTTAACCATTTTGTAAATTGAAAAAGTAAAGCGAAGAAAAATTAAAAAATGATGTTTGACGTTATGACGATAACTTAAGCTAGACCGGTAATATCTAACTTTGAAGCGTAATTGTAATTTGTATTTAACAAGTCCTTGATATAAAAGTATGCCCTTTAAAATAACTTTTTTTGAGGAAAATCACTCCAAGGTGAAAGTGCCCAGAATAATGTAAAACACAAAAAGGTTTTAAAGCCACAAGGATATTTTTAATGTAATTGTTTTGCGGCTTGAGTGTGATTTGTGGTCTAACTAATAGTGCACGAGACAAATAAACATGACAGCTTTGGTTAGAGTGACAATACTACTTGTTTTGATATAGCTTTGTCGTGATCCGTTTTATCTTTATGCCTTTGTTTTATTCTTATTTGTTTATCAATATATTCAATACTCGTAGCAAACTAAGTGCGGGAAATCTTTTTTTTCTTTTTTTTCTTGTTGAAATAACTTTCTTTTGATGTGTAAGCTAACCGAGTCACATAAACAAAGACCTGGCATGAAAGTATTAACACTATGGGTCCGTGAATTATCACTGAGGATTAACACTATGGGTCCGTGAATTATCACTGAGGATTAACATTATGGGTCCCCTATCACTGAGGATTAACACTATGGGTCCGTTATCACTGAGGATTAACACTATGGGTCCGTTGTCACTGAAGATTAACACTATGGGTCCGTTGTCACTGAAAATTAACACTATGGACCCGTTATCACTGATGATTAACACTATGGGTCCGTTATCACTGAGGATTAACACTATGGACCCGTTATCACTGAAGATAAACACTATGGGTCCGTTATCACTGAAGATTAACACTATGGGTCCGTTATCACTGAAGATAAACACTATGGGTCCGTAATCACTGAGGATTAACACTATGGGTCCGTTATCACTGAAAATTAACACTATGGGTCCGTAATCACTGAGGATTAACACTATGGGTCCGTTATCACTGATGCTTAACACTATGGGTCCGTTATCACTGAAGATTAACACTATGGGTCCGTAATCACTGAGGATTAACACTATGGGTCCGTTATCACTGAAAATTAACACTATGGGTCCGTAATCACTGAGGATTAACACTATGGGTCCGTTATCACTGAGGATTAACACTATGTGTCCGTTATCACTGATGCTTAACACTATGGGTCCGTTATCACTGAAGATTAACACTATGGGTCCGTTGTCACTGAAAATTAACACTATGGACCCGTTGTCACTGAAGATTAACACTATGGGTCCGTTGTCACTGAAAATTAACACTATGGACCCGTTATCACTGATGATTAACACTATGTGTCCGTTATCACTGATGCTTAACACTATGGACCCGTTATCACTGAAGATAAACACTATGGGTCCGTTATCACTGATGATTAACACTATGGGTCCGTTATCACTGAGGATTAACACTATGGACCCGTTATCACTGAAGATAAACACTATGGGTCCGTTATCACTGAAGATTAACACTATGGGTCCGTTATCACTGAAGATAAACACTATTGGTCCGTAATCACTGATGCTTAACACTATGGGTCCGTTATCACTGAAAATTAACACTATGGGTCCGTAATCACTGAGGATTAACACTATGGGTCCGTTATCACTGAGGATTAAAACTATGGGTCCGTTATCACTGAGGATTAACACTATGGGTCCGTTATCACTGAAGATTAACACTACGGGTCCGTTATCACTGAGGATTAACACTATGGGTCCCCTATCACTGAAGATTAACACTCCTTGGTCGTTTTGTGTATTATTTCCTCACAGAAAACTTGTCTGTTAACCCCCATTTTAGTAGGGAAATGACAAATCTGTTTTTACCGGGGTAGGGTTATGATGTCATAATGATGATTTGTAAACGTGACATTATATTGTTTCTCAGGCTTCATACAATTGTTGTGACCGTATAATCCAATGTTTCCACCCAAAGGTTTTGGTTTTTGGTGAATGAAGTAGATCGATGTTTATAAAGATTCTATGATTAAAAACAATCAAGCATATGCCTGTTCCGTTTATAGGGAAATTTCAACACTCGTGTAAAAGTATGACTGGTCAGCACTTCAGCCCTCGCGCTGACCAGCCAAACTTTAACGCTCGTGTTTAGAGCTATCCCTGTCCACGGAACAGACCAATGTAAGATTCTACTAATCTTGTACATTATATCTTGGTTATATTTCTAACAACAACTGTTAAAGCTTGGATTTAATATTGTGAGAAAACGGTTTGTCACGTCATCTGCACCAACACCAGAATTACCAACTGCCTTGACATATATCCGCTGTAAATCGTTCGCAGGGGTGATATAAAAATTACAGCTGTGTTGAATGGCGCTGGGCAGGTGAAAACATAAAAAGCAACACCGGAATATTATATTTATTGTGTACATCGATACATATATCTATTAACGCTGTAACAGAATGGGCGAGACCACCCAGTCACATTATAACACGCAAGAAAACCCACCAATGAATGCCGAACTCTGTCGCTTGGTCGTATTGCCCAGGTGAATCAACGTTTAAGTATTGTTGTAAAGATGCTGAACAGGTGAAAATGAAACCTTTTAGTTCATTTCCCCAGGTGTAACAAAACCAAAAGTTCAATTTTCCAATCGATAAATTACTTTCTATTTTCACAAAATATCCGAATCGATGACCAATGCACCCACTGCAGTGTCACCGAGAACTGGTAGTCGTAGAGAACTGACATGTTAGATTTGCGGATAACGGCCCGCCTACCTGTACGGGGCCAAGATCAAGGCTATGAATGGTTTTGTACCTGTATATCTATAGGTAACGTGTAATGGTATATCCGTGTGTGATACGGTCACATGCAAGGTAAAGCAGTGGTTTGTCTTTACAAGGAATCACGTTTGCTACAGTGTCCATTTGTTCTAGTAGTTACAGACCGATCGGGGTTCGAACCCACGGTCTTTTTTACTTTTATAAAGACATGCTCTACCAATGGAGTAACATTTTTGGACAGACTGTCGACCCTGAAACTTCACTTAAGTGAAACGAAGGACTAGATTCTGTTTATTGCCTTCATAAGACTTATGCTGCCCTTAAACACTTTAAAAGGAAATAAATAAACAATATAAAGCTTCTGTTCTGGCAAAAAAAAATAGAAAAATTAATGAGATTGTTCTTTTCCGCTTTTTTCCATTGAGGTTTCGATTGTGATCCCTGAGTAAGTACGAGACTGTAGACAACACATGTTTGTTGTAATCACCTCTGGACGTCAGGGACATTAATCGGACTCCTCCCTGCCTATTTAAGAGCCCAATGTAGAATTATGTTTTTAACAATGCCAGGAAGTCGTTATCCTGATGGGTGTTATTGTTACATATCCAGGTAACGAAAAATAGGTTGAATTGCAATACGCTTACATATATTTTACTTAAATGGTCATTTTTTAGATAAATTCTACCACTGTGCGATTATAATAAATCCGATGTGCCTACTAACATAGCACGTTCCATGTTTCGGTTTTAATGGCAGTTGACCCTCTGACCTTGCGTACATTATCCACTCGGAAGAGCCATTCTGGACACGCCGTCCCCTTATTAGCATATCATTTGCATGCTAAGTGCGGTAATTCTTGGCACACAGAGAGAATTTATGGTAAGCCATCCGTCCCAGTCAAACGCGGATGTATCCTTACCATACAAATGGTCGTGTTAGGACCAAGAGCCAATGCCATCAGTGTAAATCGAGAGGGCACCGGATCCATCTCCATGCGGTAGAGGTACATTGTGTGGTCTATATCGCATGCGCCGTTAGGCTAGGAAATAATGTGTTTCCTAACATTCTACAATGTACAGGCTCATTTGGTCAGATTAATGTATGTCGTACACACTGACGTATAGTTTCATTTCGTTTGCAAAGGTTAACATTGTGCAACGTAAATGATGAAAAAAGCATGACAGTGTCTACAGGAATATTACATTTTGTCTCCGTGTATGGTTACCTTCGACTACCAGTTAACTGGTAGGGCTCATTTCATAAAGGTCTTAACTAATAAAGCGAAGTGCATCCCTCATTAGGCCAAATGTGACACGTGCACATGATTTTAGCATGTCCTATGTGTTAACCTGGTCATTTGTAATAAATACTTGTCGTGTGAGGCGTGGCCAAATAAGGAGTTTCTATTCATAAAGTCTTTAACACTCTTTCACATTAAAGTAAATCACAAAAAGTGTCTATGAAGTAATTCAAAGTAGTTATTTTTATATATTCATTGTACAAAAACGTCAGAATTTATATTATTATATCTAACTGGCGAAATGGCTTAATGTAGGTGTTCTCGTGGTATTTATGTCTTTGTTATCGGCATTGTTTTAATGTGTTTTTTTAAAACTTGGAAATGTTTTAGTTTGTTTGTCTGTTTCAATCGAAAAGAGATCTCGATGATGAAAGGTTATCCATTGTTAATGGAAAGTAAAAATAGTTTCGATTTTTTTTTATCTAACGAGGAATACAGGTTTTGGTATTTGGCTATATTTTGACATTTTTCCCCTAAGGGCACCTGCTATTATTATCCTGAAATATTTTTCAAACTCTTCCTCTCTTTTTATTGATATTATTACATCGTGGTTTTGGGAGATAAAGTTAAGTTTTACATTCCGGTATTTTTTTTGTTTAAAGTGTATTTGATGAAGAACACTTACCTTTCGGACTGTAGGAGAGAACACTGAATTCTTTGTCGAAGTCAAAGCGACAGAAAAGTTGACCATCTTTGATGACGAATTGGTCTCCCCTTTGTAGGATCTGTCGACACTCTATACAGCGGAAGCAGTGAAGATGATACACACTCCCCAGAGCCTTCATTACTAGTTCCTCCGAGGATATATTGTAGCCACACCCATTACATCTCCCCCGGAACAGTCTGGGGAGGAAAAACAAAACATAACTCAGCATACTGAACAAATACGTATGAATTCTGTGGATAGAGGGCCGAGGAAGGTAGCAAAATGGGTATGAGAATGTATGCTGTAAAGCTTTGATGGTATATTTGATTTGGATACAAGTTTGCAGTTGTAGAAAATGTTAACCAAGTTTTGGAAACCGTCTAAAGCTTAGAATTACAGTGTTTGAACTTTATGTTACACGAAAAACGCTAAATATGTCAAGGTTGAGGATGTGGGATGGTGGGCAACATATATGTTCTTTCTCATATATTGCATGGTCACCATTCGTGGAGCCACTCAGCCGTCTTACGTGCTAGAATAGTTTACGGACAATGCCGATCCTACCCGAGATAGGAGACGCTAAAACAATGAGTGGATGAACCAGTGTAATCGGCCCATCAGGAATGTCCTGTCGATCGTCCGATAATCCGCCTGATCTACTGCCAACGACCCGGTAAAACGGTTTGGGTATGGTCTCACGACCAGCATTCTGTATATATAATCATATATGTGGTGACATATAAGTATACATACAGGGAGACTGGCTGTACCGAAAGTATGGTTTACTGTTATGAATGCATTTCCTTAATCTTATACTCGATACTATTTTACATTGTCGCGATGTTCCGTCCGGGACTAACATTTTAAGCCAATTTTGTTACCTTGACAACCACAGGCCTCGACAAGGTCATCAAGTATATATATTACTGGGATGGTTTGCTATACATTGCAACTTTTACTTATAAATAATACGTTAGGTTATAACAGGTAATTTATATCATGGCACAACTAAATTTCGGTAGCATTGAATTACTACTGGTTCATGATGTTCAAACTAGATCACCTGATGTTAAATGTGTTGTTGTTACCATGGTGTCCTGACCTTTTGACATTTTTGGTTTATTTTCATAGGAAAGTGATTTCATGAATTCAAAGTATAAAATCACAGATGAATCAAGTGAGATTAAACAATAAGAAATATTGTTTATTTTCAATAATTCGGGTGAACTGGGATGTTGTCGAGAAAATGTTGAACGGAGACGTCTCCCGAAGTGACTGAAAAACTGGAAATTGAGATAGTAGTATTCTATAGTTTAAGATAGATTTTTAGCCTGACATATGGTTTGATTTAGGAATAAGAACACTTGAGGATAGTAGGAGTCACTTGTTTGTCGTGTACAAACGGTAATTGTATAGGCATGGATACCTGTACATCCTACTGTTACTATATACGCAAGTCGGACCTGCCATGCCAGCCTCGTTCCAGTGACAGCTTGTTTGTATTCACCACGAAACACATTCCTCCATGCTGTTTCGTCAAAACCGCCATATTGACAGGGGCGGGTAAACCCAGTAGTGCTATTCACAGACGATTCGAATGTCAACATTAGCAGGCACAGGTGAACAAAACTCGGGGCAAAAATAAATTATTGTCAAAAAATTAAACACAATATGAATTTGTTTGAATAAAGAATAGACCATTATGAGAGAGAAGGAGAACGTCATTGTGTCACTGCGCACGCTCATAGCTACAACAAATAAAACCGCTGAATAAAGGTGTCTGTTTCGTGTACAAGTACATATATGTTGTGTTATTCTCGGAACAGCGATAGTGACAAGAGATAGAAAATATTCTACTTTCCTTTTGTTCATTACCGGGGATGGAACCAAAGGTGAATTTCATTGACATCGTAGTAGATAGAACTTCATATGCGACCTTCAAATGAAAAAAACGGAAACCTCCTTCTGTTTTTAAAGCATGTCAGACAAATAATAGAATGTTGACAATAGCGTTTTGACCCCTCCTTCTCCCAGCGGGGCGGGAGCTAAGTGTTGATACACTTCTCGAGAGGTCAGCTCGGGGCAGCCTTCGTGTACTCTAAAGTTCGCTACTTACGTTGTGTAACAATGAGTACATAAAACCGCCGTATACAACATAAGAATAAAACTGTTTAATTTATTATGCAATAAATGTAGGTTCAACAAGTTTTATAACGGGTACGTATAGACTGAGAAAAGAGGTAATGTCACAAGAGGTGCAGTAAAGAGACGAGTTGAATGTGACACCGGTGGTAAGCTTTTTACGATTTAAGTCCATATAGAAGTAGTGGGATAAATTCCCTTTAAATTCTGTATCATGATTATGACTTCGATTTTTACTTAATCCTCCAATGTTTCCTTAAAGTCTATTCTCTCTGTGAAACAATGTTCAAATACTTCAAGTGTAATAGTGCAAAATACTAGCCTTTTGTGTCTTTATCATCAATTTGCCTGAAATTGTATGCCACTAATAATAAGTATATATTTAAATACAATACAATGTATTTCTAATTGTCAATTCGCCTAAGTTTATTCCCATTTCGCCTGAGCAAAGTTTAAAATGTGTTGATCACAAATTCAGGCAAATTCACAGTTCCATCATGTACCAATACCTGGCAGTTTTCCTGTGTATGATACAACTGTCTACCCATGGCACTAGTTTTATTGGGTACTTCATCTCTCTAAGTTGTGTGTCGTGTATGGCTTTCAACAACCTATCATATTCCCTTGATTACTAACGTTATTCTTATCATCACAGTTGTGTGTTAAATGTGGAACATAGAGAATTGTTTATTGTCACCTGTTAGTGTGGCAATTGCGTTAAAACGCATTTGTACAAGAAACATTAAAACATATCTTATGTACTAAAGAGAACATAAAAAATAAGAATGTGCCTTTTCTGACAAACGTCTTGTAATGCTTAGAGCCACACACGACTTTATATTTAATATGTAACAAATTGGTAACTTTGACCAGTTTTATGTACAACTTCATCTTATCGCCCCTTAACATCTCGGGTAGCATTAACAGACATGAGGTATCACAAAGGACCATCTCTCACATTAGTGACAGACCCACACCCCGAAAACAAATGTCAGGTGTTAAATGGAAGGTTACTGACGGCTACACAGCAGGACAATTGTCACAATTTAATGCTCAAAATATCAAAAAATATGGAGGCCTTTTCTGTTAACGGGGTCCTTACTGGTCTGTCCGATGGGCTGGAGGAGAGAGTAGCTTAATAACATAATTTTAAACCAATAGCATCAAGGGAAATCGATATATATATAACGGATTTGAGCTAAACCTATCACGGATTTGAGTAAATCACTACCTGTTTAAGGTAGATAGTTACACGAATTTGAGTCAATTACTCCCGGGCAATGGCAGATAGTTACATAGCACGGTGATGAGTTAATTACTCCCTGACTAAGGTAGAAAGTTACGTATCACGGATTTGAGTCCATTACTCCCGGGCGATGGTAGATAGTTAAATAGCACGGTGACGAGTTAATTACTCCCTGACTAAGGTAGAAAGTTAAATATCGCGGATTTGAGTCGATTACTCCTTGCTTAAGGTAGATAGTAAATAATAAAACATATAACGGATTTGAGTCAATCGCTCAGTTTCTAGGCGGGGAAAGTAATCTAAGAGAATCGCCCAGCCGATAAATTGGAAGCTACAATTTAACATTCATAGTCAATCACCCCGTCTGAACAATTGCTTATGTAATTCGATGTCTTACATTGCCAATGATACCGACGAAACGACACGTCAAGAATGAAAAAAAAAAAAACCTGTGCATTTGTCACGGAGAATAAATATATATAAATATATATATATACGTAGGTTATGTGTTCGGTGTACATCTTAGATATTGTTCGGTAATGGTATGTAGTATTTGATGTTAAATGTTGTTCTCATGTGTTTTGATTTCGGAATACCTTTTTGGCGTTAAGTGTTGTTCTCGCCACGTGTCCAGTTGTTTTGTGACGTATATTCTAAGTGCTGTAATCACATGCTGTATGCATTTTTTGTTACTTTTGATGTTGCGGAATCTTTCTGTGTGTTAGGTGATACTTTTTGCGGTTTAAGTAGTGAGATTTGTCAAGTAGTGGTATTTTATTACGTTTACTGTACTCACTTGTCATAGTCATGTTTGCAGTAGAGTTGTTGGTCCTTGACGAAGCACGATCCAGACAGAGGATGTCGACATATGGCACAGAGCAGACACGTCTCGTGCCAGAAATGGTCCTGGACTTTCAGTAAAAACCTGTCCTCAATGGGGTGCTGGCAACCTGCGCATTGCTCCATGTCCAAGGTAGGCATCGCACCTGTAATCAAAGCAACCCAGTTAGCAACAGTTCGTGGCCAAACGTTGAATCCATTTTCAAAAGTACAATATTTGTTAGATATTCACATAAACACATAGCCTCTCAGGCGAGCGTGCCATCCAGTCATCAGAATGGCTGTCACTACAACAACTTATACATAACAGATGAAAAAGTGCGACGGATCAGAACCTTGCTTTATCGGCTCCTCATTAATTCATAGTAGCAAAAAATGTGGTTTTAAACATTAATTCCAAGGTCAGCTCCACGATAGTATGTTATATGCGTCAGAGTATGGCCGAAAACACATAGAAACTATTGATTGATTTGAAAATTAACGCGTCGATAGAACCACTCAAACCGTGTAACTAATGGTTCCGTAAAGCTATACATAAAGAAATCCGCCATGTCCCAACTCTAGAAACTTCAAAGTATATCCGAACATTTACAAGGCTGATATTTGGAGTAACTCTCTGATGAAACATCAGAACGTCATACCAGGAACAATGTCGGTTATGATAATACAAATTCATATCGGAATTACTTACGGGTTGATGACAAAACTCTAACGAAATACTCTCGTGATGAGTTCAGATACCATGTACTCTGGGCAGCGGCGTGGATGGAGCGACTATAGCGGGCAATATGTCTGTTCTAACTAATACTAAATTAGGTACTGCTATATAGACTTACGTGTGTTATTGTGACCAAGTATCGCCCGACATAATTTGCTAGTCATCGTGCCCCATTCATTTGTTCTTACGGTGGACGCAATTCGGAACAAAGAAAGGTGACATTCAGATGGGAGAATAAGGTTTGTCTGAGTTTTACCAACTTTCTCAGTGAATACCCTTATAGTACTCGAGTGATATACAACACCAGCCATTACAACTCTCAAACTGTCCTGCTTAACAAAATATAATATCCGCAATTAAAGAAAAGTGAGTCTGTCGCCAAAAAGCATTGTGACGTTGACAAAAGACAGTCCCCGCCAATTGAGAAGCCCACGACTTGCGGACAAAACTCGTAATTATCCAATCTATTTTGTTAAAGCTGTACCTCTTGTTAAATTTTGTTCCTGTTTTGTTTTTCACAGTTTCGCACATTTAAAACACCTTATCTATAGATTTCCTTTATCGGTGAATCTGCCTAGGTTTCGAGCAATCAGCGCCATTTTCTCATTGTTGTACAGTTTAGTGGCACGCTCACGATGTTCCTGATAAATACTAGAACTATGGTTTTGCTAATCTGTTAGTTGTAATTAACATGTCAACAATAATTTCACGCCAATTATCTCGCAAACACGTTAACATTTCAATTTTTGAGAAAAAATGACGAAGAGAAGTGGCGAATCAATGTTGATGTACACATTCCATTGCGTCAAGATTCATTAACTTAAATAACCAAATAATGCTTGATTACTGACAAATTAATTACATATTAACAATATCTTAATGTAATAATTTAGTGCAACACTTTCTCCATAATTGAAACCGTTTAGTTTGTTCTACGATACAATCATAAAAGTTGGACTGAAATAAGAAATTAAAGTTTAACAATTATTTGTTTTGAGATAATCTAAAGCTTATTAGTAGATCTGAATGCGTCTAAAGCTACCAAGTTACCATGAAACCCCAGTGTCTCCATATCTTCATCCCTAACTTCTATCAGTGTAATAGATGGTATATTGACATTTGTACGTTATTGTAATATCCAATATATTATTGATGGAGATCGTATTCTTACCCTTTTCCTGGTAATTTAAGTATGTGGAGATATAGAGTTATATATATTGATGGGCATTCGGCTGAAGTGATTGTAGAGAACTGAAAGCATAAATATTTACTACGAAAGCTTGGTCTACCTGAGCGCGTGCAGCCGTCAATCATGCTCCGTTTAGCGATAAATCGGGTGTTCGTTGATGACTCTACAATACATGTCAGATGGTTTGTTTTAACGTCGGGGAATGTGCGTGATGTAAGTGATTACACTGCCCTAGTCATTACACACGTAAACAAATCTATCAGAGTGACAGGGATACATCAGGCACCCCGTACCTGTATGGACCAGAGAAACACATGGTCAGGAGCTTTTGTTTATGCAAATAAACTAGCCATTCGACTCCTAAACAAAACATTTAAGTTCATCAATAAATCACAACATCGTCATTTAAGTTGTTTTGTAAAAATGCATTTTAAATTCAACTTTCTAAATTCAATGAGCGTAAAAATTCTGTGGTTAAGAATCAATGCAACATTAAGAAGTAAGCTTGATATGATGTGTATTCTAGTTGAAATAATAGGTGAATAGTGATTACTGGAGCAATGTCATACATACAGCTTCATCAACGGGAGGAAGTCAACAAATCGTCCCCACCTTTATCAGAAATTATCAACAAGTTTATCCAATTTTATTAATAAAGGTTCACCTAATTTTGTCAGCAAACAGTTTACTCGACATTGTGAACGAAAGTCTTACCTATCATTGTCATGTTAATGGACATTGCCAACACCAGGTTAAATCGACATGGTCAATACTAGGTTTACTTACTCGACATTGTCAACACCAGATTTACTCGACATTGTCAACACCAGGTTATCTCGACATTGTCAACACCAGGTTTACTCGACATTGTCAACACCAGGTTTACTCGACATTGTCAACACCAGGTTTACTCGACATTGTCAACCAGGTTATCTCGACATTGTGAACACCAGGTTTACTCGACATTGTCAACATCAGGTTATCTCGACATTGTGAACACCAGGTTTACTCGACATTGTCAACCAGGTTATCTCGACATTGTGAACACCAGGTTACTCGACATTGTGAACACCAGGTTTACTCGACATTGTGAACACCAGGTTTACTCGACATTGTCAACACCAGGTTTACTCGACATTGTGAACACCAGATTTACTCGACATTGTGAACACCAGGTTTACTCGACATTGTGAACACCAGGTTTACTCGACATTGTGACACCAGGTTTACTCGACATTGTCAACACCAGGTTTACTCGACATTGTCAACACCAGGTTTACTCGACATTGTGAACACCAGATTTACTCGACATTGTCAACACCAGGTTTACTCGACATTGTGAACACCAGGTTTACTCGACATTGTACACACCAGGTTATCTCGACATTGTGAACACCAGGTTACTCGACATTGTGAACACCAGGTTTACTCGACATTGTCAACACCAGGTTATCTCGACATTGTCAACACCAGGTTTACTCGACATTGTGAACACCAGGTTTACTCGACATTGTGAACACCAGGTTTACTCGACATTGTGAACACCAGGTTTACTCGACATTGTCAACACCAGGTTTACTCGACATTGTCAACCAGGTTTACTCGACATTGTCAACACCAGGTTATCTCGACATTGTGAACACCAGATTTACTCGACATTGTCAACACCATGTTTACTCGACATTGTGAACACCAGATTTACTCGACATTGTCAACACCATGTTTACTCGACATTGTCAACACCATGTTTACTCGACATTGTCAACACCATGTTTACTCGACATTGTCAACACCAGGTTTACTCGACATTGTCAACACCAGGTTTACTCGACATTGTCAACATCAGATTTACTCGACATTTTCAACACCAGGGTTACTCGATATTGTTAAAACCATGTTTAAAATTCAACATATGTAATGGCATTTCACCAAACCGTACCATTGAGAGTTAATCAGCAATGTTGTCAATGTCAACCTACTCAACTTCCAAATTAATTGTTTCATCGACATTTTCATGTTATTGAGAATGGAAGCATTTCTATATTTAAAAAAGGGGAAAAAAGAAAAAAAACTTATAATTTTATCCATGGCAGATGTAAACTACAAAGGCGATGACGAGTATTTAGCAGCCATTTTCCCATATGACAGTTTCACGTGGCATTCGTGTGCCAATGCCATACATCCCGACCTTTCTGATGACAGCTTTATCCTTTACTGTCCCATACAGCTTTGCTCTGCTGTCGACTTTTGTCCATGACAGGTCGGTTACTACCGATGACGGGTTTATCCAACCTTAACCAGCCTTGGGTATGACAGCCTGACTCTTGCCTGTTGACAGTCCTTTGTGTAATGTACGGGTATCGTTGATACAGAAAGCATGGTCACGTCTCTACGATCAGCAGACCTTTCAGAACATGGCCCTTTAATGCACAACGGGCTTTTAACTCCCGATCACGAATTCACTCTCTGCACACCGATTGGAAGAAGTGGAATGTAGGAGTGGGAGGACGGTGGGGAGCTAACAATGCCGAGAGAGTTAACGTTAAGAAACCTGCCTTTGATCAGGGACCGTGTATTTTGATGGTTTTAATCTTAGGTCATTAGAAATTTTGGTTTATAGACAGTTTTTCAAGCGTTTACAAAACGACCCAGAGAACATACGTTTATGCTCATAAAACCCAAAGACGAAGTACTGTATCTTCTGTTCACCAACTACCGTTTAATTCTCGCTAAACACTCACACCTGCATTGCGCACGCGTGAAAATTCACACGAACTTGCTCAACTGTGTCATTGCGCTTTGGTGTGAAATGGACTTCATTTTATATGACGAGTTTATAACTCTGTAGCTCCCGAACTAATAGCGAGGCATATAAAAGGAGGGTCCGCGGTAAACGAACTCTCTACAAAAGTGCTCGTGGCTCTCCGCATTCATTATTTGCCGGCCACTGATTCTATACGAAACTGGCATTTGAACTTACTTAACTCGGCCAAAATGACCATCAAATTGACCTCGTGAACAAAAAACAAGTCACGTGCATCTTTTGATTTAAAATATATTTGTTCTCTGATGCAGTATGCCCCTGATTTGAACCTCTATTGTTGTAGTATGGAACAAGGTCCCGAAGACTGTCTTTTAACCGTCACTGAATGACATGTCGTACATTTAATGAATTAACAACAAACACTAATGTTCTGCTGTTACACTTATATCTATTCCTTATCATGGGCAAAATAAATTTAGTACGTTTGAAACGTAATTTCTTATAAAATAATAATTAATGTTTAATATTACATCATGACTAAAATGACATATAATAATGAACAGGTTTCCAGAGGTAGATATAGACATTCGTTTTAGGGTTGGATGTTTCTATCTACACGTTCATCATATTAACTTAAAAAATCACATTATAGTTTATATTAACACTTATCATGAAAGGTATAACTTATGTCCAACGTTTACGTTGTAATTACAGAAAATCCTGCATGTCTTTTCATTTGAATTTCGACAGAGACATATCGCATGTCTAGTTTTATATACCTACTTTAACGATCAACAGTTCTAAACGTCTACATCAATGTCAAGAATACCTCAAAATATTTTAAAATATAACAGAATGAATAATCAGAGAAAAACAATGGTGCTTTTAAATCCTAATTTGACGATTTTAGAACTGTGTTTTGAAACATTATATCCATTGTATGTTAAATTATACAAATGTGCTAATAGGATGAAAGCCACAAGCTGACGAGCGGAAATGATTGCTATGATGTTGTCGTGACGGGGGTGTCATCTACGGGGATGCAGTGCTAATGAAGTGCACACAGCCGCCCATAAATCTCAACTCCGTATAATCAGCAAAGTTCCTGGTCTTATCGCAGTTCAGGTTATGTAAAACAACTTACAATGGTGATAATTACACATATCTACTACACTTACAATGGTGATAATTACACATATCTACACTTACAATGGTGATAATTACACATATCTACACTTACAATGGTGATAATTACACATATCTACACTTACAATGGTGATAATTACACATATCTACACTTACAATGGTGATAATTACACATATCTACACTTACAATGGTGATAATTACACATATCTACACTTACAATGGTGATAATTACACATATCTACACTTACAATGGTGATAATTACACATATCTACATTTGATCTGAGTCTTCTCATTGAAATGTGTAAAGTATGCAATACGTGTTTCTGAAACGTGAAGTGATGCTACCAGTAAGTCACCACTATGATTGTGACAGCGCCGACTTTTCTCCTACACGAGGTTCACAGACGCCAGAGGCGTTAAATATCTATATTAAGCCTGACTATCTCATTAAAATGTAAACATTATTAATGCCTGTTTCAGTAAATTGTGTTGATTTTCTCTTGTATACAGAACTGATATCTAGGTCTTCCATCGACAGTGATGAATGTCACCAGACATCAAAGGATGTATCTAGGTCTTCCATCGATAGTGATGGATGTCACAAGACATCACAGGATGTATCTAGGTTTTACATTAAAGGATGTATCTAGGCCTTCCATCGATAGTGATGGATGTCACAAGACATCACAGGATGTATCTAGGTCTTACATTAAAGGATGTATCTAGGCCTTCCATCGATAGTGATGGATGTCACAGACATTAAAGGATGTATCTAGGTCTTACATTAAAGGATGTATCTAGGCCTTCCATCGATAGTGATGGATGTCACAGACATTAAAGGATGTATCTAGGTCTTACATTAAAGGATGTATCTAGGCCTTCCATCGATAGTTATGGATGTCACCAGACATCAAAGGATGTATCTAGGTCTTCCATCGATAGTGATGGATGTCACCAGACATCAAAGGCTGTATCTAGGTCTTCCATCGATAGTGATGGATGTCACAAGACATCACAGGATGTATCTAGGTCTTACATTAAAGGATGTATCTAGGCCTTCCATCGATAGTGATGGATGTCACATACATTAAAGGATGTATCTAGGTCTTACATCAAAGGATGTATCTTGGCCTTCCATCGATAGTGATGGATTTCACAAGACATCAAAGGATGTATCTAGTCTTTCCATCGATAGTGATGGATGTCACAGACATCAAAGGATGTATCTAGGCCTTCCATCGATAGTGATGGATGTCACAGACATCAAAGGATGTATCTAGGTCTTACATTAAAGGATGTATCTAGTCTTTCCATCGATAGTGATGGATTTCACAAGACATCAAAGGATGTATCTAGGCCTTCCATCGATAGTTATGGATGTCACAGACATCAAAGGATGTATCTAGGCCTTCCATCGATAGTGATGGATGTCACAGACATTAAAGGATGTATCTAGGCCTTCCATCGATAGTGATGGATGTCACAAGACATTAAAGGATGTATCTAGGCCTTCCATCGATAGTGATGGATGTCACAGACATCAAATGATGTATCTAGGTCTTCCATCGATAGTTATGGATGTCACAAGACATCAAAGGATGTATCTAGGCCTTCCATCGATAGTTATGGATGTCACAAGACATCAAAGGCTGTATCTAGGCCTTCCATCGATAGTGATGGATGTCACAAGACATTAAAGGATGTATCTAGGCCTTCCATCGATAGTGATGGATGTCACAAGACATCAAAGGATGTATCTAGGTCTTCCATCAATAGTGATGGATGTCACCAGACATCAAAGGATGTATCTAGGCCTTCCATCGATAGTTATGGATGTCACCAGACATCAAAGGATGTATCTAGGTCTTCCATCAATAGTGATGGATGTCACCAGACATCAAAGGATGTATCTAGGCCTTCCATCGATAGTGATGGATGTCACAAGACATTAAATGATGTATCTAGGCCTTCCATCGATAGTGATGGATGTCACAGACATTAAAGGATGTATCTAGGCCTTCCATCGATAGTGATGGATGTCACAAGACATTAAAGGATGTATCTAGGCCTTCCATCGATAGTGATGGATGTCACAGACATCAAATGATGTATCTAGGTCTTCCATCGATAGTTATGGATGTCACAAGACATCAAAGGATGTATCTAGGCCTTCCATCGATAGTTATGGATGTCACAAGACATCAAAGGCTGTATCTAGGTCTTCCATCGATAGTGATGGATGTCACAGACATCAAAGGATGTATCTAGGCCTTCCATCGATAGTGATGGATGTCACCAGACATTAAAGGCTGTATCTAGGTCTTCCATCGATAGTGATGGATGTCACAGACATCAAAGGATGTATCTAGGTCTTCCATCAATAGTGATGGATGTCACCAGACATTAAAGGCTGTATCTAGGTCTTCCATCAATAGTGATGGATGTGACAGACATCAAAGGATGTATCTAGGTCTTCCATCAATAGTGATGGATGTCACAGACATCAAAGGATGTATCTAGGTCTTCCATCGATAGTGATGGATGTCATAAGATCACAAAACCATATTGTAAAACAATCAATGTCTAATTTGGTCACATGATAATGCGCTGTCTACTACATGTTACGTCAAGTAGCATTGAACATTCTGACGTCATATATCTAGGCGATTATTTATGCATGTGACGTTAAGCATCTTGGTGGTGTGCACTATCTGCGACGTCACATATCCGCGGCATTGACATCTGTCTGTGACGTCATATATCTAGCTACATAGAAAATCTAAGTCGTTATCACTCTTTGTGACGTCACATGTCCAGCTGTTCATTACTGGCGTATCAGGACGAATTTCTCTCTGCATGTGACGTCACGAATCTACAATGTTGATCACTCTCTGTGACGCCATTTGTCTAGGCGTTGGTAATTTGACATCAACTTTACGACGATGCTTGTTGCGTGCGCCGTCGGAAAGAGTATTGAAAGATTGGAATGGAAATGTTTTTCCTACCTTTGTTGTGGATTTTCCCATTTATATGGTTTGGTAAGTTGTTATAATTTGTGATTTCTTTTTTTGTATATTAACAAACTTCAACAGAAATAGTTGGCGCAAAAAGATAATATATTTCTGAAGGCCGTACTAGGATACGAGTTGATACGGATTTGACTGTAATTTTTTTGCTTTTGTTTTACAGAGCCCACTGTAAAATGTATTGTTAGAATTAGAGGATAAATGAAATTAATCATGCTCTAGTAAACAATAATGATATGCATAAAACTATGACATATGTATTAGTAAAAGCCTCGTTAGGCAGTAAACACCACATACTAAATATAAGCCTTGCCTTATGAGAATTCAGCCAATCTTGCATATATGGAAATGTGTTCTCAACAGTACAGTGTCATTCATGTTTTAATACAAGCAACTTTACCTATATCATCCCGCTATAACAAAACTATCCATAATCATTGCAAAGAAGCAGAAGAAATTAATAATAGATTAGTGTCATACAGACATATTTCATTCAAAAAGGAAAAAAACGAAACTTGTCTCTATGGTGACACAAAGCTACAGTGTAAGTTAAACAGGGGAAGTAAGTGTAATATCACGATAAGATACAGAATCTTAGAGTGCACGGGACTTACAAAGCCTACCCACTCACAATACACTCGTGCACATGCATGCAGTCTGCCACATTGCATGCTTATCACTAGTCTCCAACCCCAATCATAATGATGCCGATTTGATTCAAACTACACAGAAATGCCTTGTTAAAATTTCGCATGACTAGATCAAAGAAAAAGTCATTTTACTTGTTTTATTTAGAAATCCTAAAAAAATAGGCGAACAATTATATGATAGAATCTACGAAAACAAACAAAAAATATCCGACATGTTTTCTGGCCTCTGATATCATCAACCTGCTGGTTAACGCTTACTTTTCCTCATTCTTCTTTTGAGATTTAAAAAATTCTTAATCGTGATTGAAAATCGGGGTCATCTAAAGGCCCCGAGAACATAGCTTTTAAAACTGGAGACGAGGAACCAGGTGGGGGAATATTGAGGAACTATCGAGATTTTCTAAAATATATATATATATATGTAATTGTAAAATAAATGCACATGGTAAAGCTGCTTTGGTACGTAAAAAGAAGAAATTGAGAATGTAAATTTAATGTGAATGAAGGATCATGCTCCTATCTTTAATCTTTGTGTGTTGGCCTCGATGTAAAATCGACAGTTTTTGATTTTATCTTGCCGTCTAGCCGGAAGTGAAATCATTGTGGGTGTAGCAACGTATGGAAATGTACGTATGGAGATGTTCGACCTAGCGTACCACACTCATGTTTTAATCATATCGTATGAGCTTAGACAAGTCCCCTAGCTTGATGTTTGTAATGTCTTATTGTCCATCGTCAAATGATAAACGATATCCGTCGAAATATTCTTTCTTAAACAAACGTTCCGGAGGTAGTTTGTGTATAATTAGTCAAATAAGAGTTTTAAATACTAACGTTACTGATGTGGTGTTACATAAATATGGACTTGTATTTGATTGAGGTATAAATGATGACGTCAGTATGATGTTAATATTGCTGACTTATATACGACAATGTCGACATTACCTAAATTTAACAAGTCAGCTTGACGTTAATTTTACAGAGATATGAATAATAGACAGATATACGGACGATACCAAGCGTACTCCGGGATGTCATCTAAAATAGGATGATGTAGGCCCTACATATGACCTACGACCTACACAGGACGTACATATGACCTTCAACCTATATAGGACTTTCAACCTACATAGGACCTACATAGGATCTACAACCTAAACAGAACCTACATAGGACCTATATAGGACCTACAACCTACATATGACCTTCAACCTATATAGGACTTTCAACCTACATAGGACCTACATAGGATCTACAACCTAAACAGAACCTACACAGGACCTACATAGGACCTACAACCTACATAGAACTTACATAGGACCTACAACCTACATAGGACCTACAACCTACATAGGACATAAATAGGACTTTCATAGGACCTACATTGGACCTACATAGGACCTACATAGGACCTACATTGGACCTACATAGGTCATACATAGGCCATACATAGGACCTATATAGGACCTACATAGGACCTACATTGGACCTACATTGGCCATACATAGGCCATACATAGGACCTACATAGGACCTACATAGCACATACATAGGACCTACATAGGACCTACATTGAAAATACATAGGCCATACAGAGGACCTACATAGGACCTACATTGAAAATCCATAGACCATACATAGGCCATACATGGGCCATACATAGGACCAACATAGGCCATACATAGGACCTACATAGGACATACATAGGACATACATTGGACATACATTGGACATACATTGGACATACATAGGACATACATAAGACTGGGGTGTAGGTAAAGACAGTATACAGACACACATATCATCAGTTTTTAATAATGACTTGACGAATTGAATCAACACGGACACTTAAGTGTATGCCCTGGTAGATACGATTGAATTATGTAGGTAACCGACAGGAAAGTCCGAAAACAGACAAAGTGACGAAACACATCGAAAGAAAAGACAGAAAAAAATAATGCATAGAAGGGGTGTAGACAACAGATCGATAACACGACAGACAAAATGGCGGAAAGGATGTACGAAACAGACAGACAAGATGACAGAAAGTATCATTAGGACACCCTAGTGACAATCTATGTGACGGATTGTGATGACCTTCACCTTACAATCATGAATGAAAGGTAAACTATATACTACGCCCGGATCATCCATCACGCCGGCGGTGTAGTTGTCTCGTGTAAGAACACACGTGTATTCTTTACTGTAGGAAAGACAGAAGCAATAATGATGTCAGAGCGGCTCCTAATGAATTGATAGATATGTACATAAAATTTGTAGTAGTGAAAAACGTCTTCTGTCAAATATCTGTTAAGTCGTAATTAACACCTGTTTGACGTTCTTCATTTAACCGATGTGGCGTTTTAGCACCTCAATGCTAAAAAACCAGGCGACAGGTTCAGGCAGAAATATAAAAAGTACATCTGGGTATTTTCCAGTTCATTTTCGAAAGTGCGTACTAAAACTTTGGCTCCGTGTTAGATGGAATTAAACAAGTATGGTAGACATTACAATGTCGTTCCCACAACCGGATAACTCTGTTAGAAATTTGGTTTTGTTCTCACAAACCTGGGAGAGAAGTTCAGATAGTAGGAGGGTCAAGGTTACTGAAATACATGCACGTGTTTCCACTAATTGTCCTATCATACGTCTTAATTAACCCATCGGATAACATCTCCCTTGCCTTACAAGTCCCCGCGACAGTTTGCACATACACGTGTTGTATTCTCATTGACCTTGGTTTTAAAACCTGTACCAAAGAGGAATGTCTGGTAAAGTAATATATCAATACATTTACCTGGTGATGTATCCAGTAAATATCGATAATGTATATCTTCAATACCACATAATAACAGAAGTGACTCACGAAGATTCTTACCCCGAAGTCCGGGAAGAAAAATAGTTCAACAACAGATACTTAGTCATTAAGATATTCTAACATTGGTATTTTTACCCCCATAAAGGCCGTTCTAAAAGTAATAAAACATCATTTGATTAAATTTAGAAGTTAGCACTGTAGATAAGTAAATGACTCCAATTTTTAGTATTCTTTGATGTCTATTATAATAGATGTCCACCTATTTTGAACCTTCCCAGTAAGGTAACTGAAGTACACTTGAGTGTCTTGTCACATCAATAGAATTCGACGAACTGCAATTTTATACAAGGTATGAAAAAACATAAAAACTGACAATAGGTTTTACATCTTATCTTTTATTTACAGGTCCTCGCGACCCATATTAACGTTCATCCTGTACGGGAAAGCACGGGCACAATGCCGTAGTATCCTTTCCTAAAAAAATATATATCATCTATGTATAATGAAAATATTATACAGGTCCATTCAACAGTCATAAGGACAAGTGGATTAGCGAATTTGAAATTCAAATTCTTGTTAAAATTATGCAAAACACAGGTACACATTTCACATAAAGAGGCGTCGAAGACATAATCCTTCAAGCGTTTGCATTGTGTGTATGCTTCAGTCTTTCAAGATATCAATCGAGACAGATTCGTCTGTCAATGCTGTGTGGCAGAGGGCAGGTGCAGTGAAAGAGATTGTGATCTGGGCTGATACAGTCTCACCAACCCAGGTAAAACTCTGAAGCACACCAGCAAATGTAGTTCAGTAAAAGCTACGCGTAGTTACAAGTTATACCGCAAAACATTGAAAGTAATTTATACAATGTAGAATCACATTATTACACTGTATAAATGAAGTAACACACATGTAGTATTACATTGTATGTAATCTAGTGCCACAGTAGCATACTGTATAAATATCACTGAATATAATCTAGTCACACAGTATAACTATGTAAACATTATACAAGGTAGTTTAACAGTATTACACTATATAATAATATATAATGTAGTTTTACAGTATTACACTGTATAAGTGGCATTATACAATGTAGCAACACAGTATTACACTATATAATAATATATAATGTAGTAACACAGTATTACACTGTATAAGTGGCATTATACAATGTAGCAACACAGTATTACACTGTATAATAATATATAATGTAGTAACACAGTATTACACTGTATAATAATATATAATGTAGTAACACAGTATTACACTATATAATAATATATAATGTAGTAACACAGTATTACACTGTATAATAATATATAATGTAGTAACACAGTATTACACTATATAATAATATATAATGTAGGAACACAGTATTACACTGTATAAGTGGCATTATACAATGTAGCAACACAGTATTACACTGTATAATATTCAGCGACACAGTATTACATTGTTCCAGAAACTGTTCTAGCCGTACGTAAGCATATCAGTACAACTGTTATACACTTCATTCATACATCATTACATTGTATGAGTAACTTAGTGACACAGTATTACATTTTGACCGTTGTCAATATATTGTGACATTGTAATAGAATACATTGTATAACTAATTGTAATATTGATTCAATGGTATGTTATACGGTCTGTTTAAGTATTAATTAACCATTCTCGACAGCTATTATGGTAACCCCCTTTTTGGATATTATTTAACTTTTAATTGCAATGTACATTTCAAACCATTGGGAATACCTCAGGTAACTGTTGTGTGTCATACACAACTGACCGGTGTAAGTAAAATAACAATGGTAGATGAAGACAAGTATCACGTTTAAACTATTTCCTAGATTTATTTATATATTCGTATTTTGATCTGTGCTGATCTCTATCCCCTGACACATGGACAATCGACGATACAGAGGGTGACCCTATTCTATCACTCCGACAGCGCTTGATGTATGAATCGTTGGAACAAACATGACACGCTTAATAGTAGCTCATAACGAATAATGCATATATTATATAACAATGGTAGATTGGACTTCAGGAAAGACGTTTTGATATCTAACAAATGGATTGAAGAAGGAAACATATTTAACAGGTTGTAACTGTCCTGACATAGGTAAAAACTCTCTTTCAACGTATTGAGTAATTCCATATGGAGTAGATACTCAAGCGATGAGATTGGGTCAAAGGATTTCTTGTTAGTCGATATAGCAAGACACTTTAAAATAAAGCAAAATTCAATATATATATAGAGATCAAGAAAAAATATATGTCGATATAGGATGAAACGTTGACAAATAAATATCAACACATATATATATATATCGAGGTATTTAGTCTAATTATTTAGTCATGATTTAGAAGAATAAAAATACCTCGTATAAATATAGCTATATTTGATTACAATGGATATTTGTAAGATTTTAAAAAGACTCGCAACGGACCAACACATTTAATCACAAGTAATAGATACTGTATGATTTTATGCCACTGTTTCGTCCGTCTAGGACGAGAATCGTAAGTGAGTTTATTTGTCAAATATACACCACTCTTGGAAATGATGTTTGTCAAAATACCATGCTCGATACACAAACATAAAATAAGTAGAAAAATACTTTTCGTTGATTCAGCATAATCAACATGTATTTGTTTGTACATAATGATGTACATTGTGATATAATTAATTTTGATTGATCATGTGTCCATACATTCAGAATGATAATATAACTGTTTTACGATTACGGTAATCATTATCCATAAAATAAAGCCAGTTTGTTATTGACACAGTATGCTCAATTATATCATCCTTAAAAGTGTTTATCGATCAATTTTAGCAGCATGCTATATTAGAATGCTATTGAAAAAGTATGACCACACTTTTACGTATTTGTCAATAATTTTTAGTAAAATGCTATATTGATAAAAAATATTTTGTTTGTAGTTATAGGCTGTTAATCAAATTAGAGTTAATTTAGTTAATAGACTTGCAGTATGCTGCAATTCTGCAATTGCCTGGTCACTGGAGCGTGGCGCCAGGAAATGAGCACCACATTGTTTATAGATGCATTAAAATACAATGACATAAGAGTTGACTCTATTTAGGAACACTTTGACGCATGAACGAGTTGTTTTGGCTCAGTAAGTTTTGATGTTAATAACATAAAACGAATTGTAATTATTTTCCTATAATAACATAATTTATATTTTAAATATTGGCGACAACTCCTGTTAACTACAATAAAATATATATTAATATTTACACATAATCATTGGACGATACAAATCTATAAGGTAGATTACATGTGTTATGTATTATTTATGGCGAGATATAACTATATTTCTGTAAATGATACAGTAATAAAAGGCCACCTACGAATATAACCCCTGCTTTATATGTATATGTGATGTCTAGCATTGCCATATTGAAGTTAAAGGTAGGATGATTGATTTTTGATTATTTGAGTGATAATGGTTATATACATTAGATTACTGGTAAACAATTAAAATGCAAAATATCTTTACGGTGACAAAAATAGTGAGCATAAAAGAAATGGAGAGAGATAAAAACAGGAACATGCTTACTTTATGTAGTATAGCTATTCATGTAAACATAAACTGCAACAGGATAACTGACACTACCAAACCTTCAGAGATATTCCAGAATTACTTATAAACTTCCATAGCACTACTATGTAAAGCATGGAATATTAATTATATAAAACATCCAAAATTACATTCTATTCTTCAGTCTAAAAGTGATTGTTTTTTAATTATGTATTCTTATTACTTTTTCCGAGATTTATTTCTTCTTTATTCACATACGACATTATTTAGTCTGGGTCTTGTGTAATGTGTCTACTTAGCTTTCTAAGATAATCTTGTTAAAGAAATTCTAAATGACCTAGTTAGAGTAATTCTAAAAACCTAGTTACAGCCTTTCTTAAACAACTTAGTTAAATTCTGTCTAAAATAACCTAGTTAGAGTCTTTCTTAAACATTCTAGTTAGATACTTTCTTAAATAACCTAGTTAGAGTCTTTCTAAAATAACCTAGTTAGATACTTTCTAAGATAACCTAGTTAGAGTCTTTCTGAATTAGGGACATTCTCAAATCAACATCAATAGAGCCTTTTACAAATCAATCTAGTTAGAGCCCTTCTTAAATAAACCTAGTTAGAGACATTCTCAAATCAGTCTAGTTAAAAATGTCGTTCTGAATCAACCCAGTTAGAGCCATTCTCAACATAACCTAGTTCAATTCGTTTTTAAATAACTTTGTCAGTACAGAGGAGTCATTCTATACAATAAAAACCTACCTAAAAGAGTAGACATGTCACCAACATGATTAAAGGATTCACTCTTAAATCAGTCTCTTTTAACGAGTCATTATATAATCAGTCTTCTCTAAAACAACAACCAAGTGTAACAGGTTCACTGGTAATGTATATTAGGCTATTTTCTGGGTTTAAAAAAAATATGATATAATTTTCATTAAGAGATATATCTATGATTTACATGGAAAACTGTTACAGTTGTTCCAGGTTATGGTCTATGACACCCAGCCTTACGCTGACGGCGGGATTCCTGTCAATTTACTATTGTATACATTTATTAAATTACTACCTACAAGTTGATATATTATGTTGTTATTTTTGTTTGATATTGTTTCATTTATCTTATAAGGTATGGTTTGGTATTAAAGGGAAGTGATTACTACTTTATGGGATGGCAGATCATTATAAAGTAGTAGTCATCGGATAGTATAAGTCTAGGCGTTGTAACTCAGCCTACAGATAATACCGTATAAAGTTTCATTGGGGTAAATTATTGTTTTAATTAAATGCTCGACAAATGTAACTTTGAGACATATATACTAGATAACGTTGGATAATATTTTAAAATAAATATCAGGTGTTATATACCAGACATAAATTGTACAGAATCAAAACGAGTTAACAACATATTTTAACAAGAATTAAGAAGTGCAGAATATGCAGATACATACATACAACTGCACGCTACAGCTGTAAATGTCCCAGAGACCTTAACGTGAGGAACCCCAGAAGGGGAAGAACCCAAGACAATAAAAAACTGAATAGTTCATAAATAAAGAAGAGGGGATAAACCCAAAAAATTAATCAATTTTGTGATTTTTGAATATTGGTAGATTTCAATATACGTGTTTCATGTCAAATCTATTTGATTGCTATTTAATATTATATACACAATGTGTTGTTAGATAGGAATTATAATGTACATTGTTCAGTTATACGATAAACATATTTGTAATTAGAATTAAATATGGCATTATACATAGTCCTCTAATTGATAATAAGAAATAATGTTCCCTACTAAATCATCTTGCGCCATTACAGGTAATACTTAAATAGTGCAATAAAAATAAATATTTCATGTTAGTATGATGGAGTTATTTAATTGATCTGTGACAGCGGTATACCCGCAAACATGGCTGACACCTTTTTGGTTAATCCATAGAATTTAATAATCCGATATATTTTGTCACTTTGTAAAATTTCCTTTATAAAATATATTTTGATATAAACTACATTAAGATTACTTACGGTTCCATTTGAGTTTAATTTCGATCATTCGACGACTATTTAAACTGAATGTGAATGTTCTTTGTATAGTGTGACAACTCGACAGATGTATCGGCTTTGATTAGGGCTATGTGCGTGCGCGTGTCAGCAGGGCCCGTCAACAGCTTCCATAGAAGAGCAAGCACGTTACACAAACACAAAACCATACCATTCAAAATCCATAAAACACAGCATTCCATTGGTAATATATCGTAACGTTATGTATAATACATATGGAAAACAGCCATTTATGTAGGACTAGTAAAACTTCCTATAATGTTGATACTCCACTTTTCAATAACACCTCCGTTTCCAGTTCAATATCCTAACCATTGTGATTCCTTTAGTTGTAATATACATATTGATTCTTATGTCATGGAAATATTTTATGGAGCTTTATAGACAATACAAGTATTAAAACATGTGTTGGGTATAGAGAAATGTACGCGGAGGCTTGCAATAACTTATCTCCAGACAAATCGAAGATTAAAACATCATAACTCTCAATATGATCTATAGTCATTTTTAATATTCCGGACACAGGGACGAGTCTAGATGAGTTACCCAAAGGTATATTATTTTTAATATAGACAACATGTCGTTCATAGAAACATATGAAAAACAAGATATGTGTTGTTAGTGTTAGCGTGTTAAATACAGGAAATTTGTTGATATTTGAAATATTTGAATACAATACTAGAAATATTGCTTCAATGCGAAACACTGGAATTCGATATGCATATGTAGTTAAATAGATAGCATTTAAACATCCGTCTCCTATGTAATGCATAAATCATCTAAGGTCGAAATGGACTATATATACATATGCATAACAACTGATGACAACAATAGATCTGTACAGATTTCAACTAACTTCGTCAAAAGAATAGGTTCATTGGAAACAACAGTTACAAGTACGTCATGCTCGTACTGTGTCTATCATGAGACGCCTCAAAAACAAACAAAACAACAAATAACAGTGATAAATTAAAAATAAGGAATGATTTAAACAGTTATTCCAAACCACACCAACTGTCAGGTACCCGAAGTGGGTATCGAGACTTAAATATGATTGGCTGATTTTTCAGATCATCGAATAATACAGCCACCGTGTACCTTTTATGACACATTAAAAAGTCAAAATATTGTCACTGTATGTATTTGTATACTGCTATTTTTCTGTGTATTCACGAGAATTTTCTCTATCTATTTCTAAACATAATATCCCTAGATGTGTTCTTAGTTGTTATAAATCTGTTATAGCTTCTGGTACCAATATGACTTGCTTTTAAGCAAAAATATCCTAATATTATTGAAAACATTTTATTCAACAAGCTTGTCAGGTGTTATATTAAAAAAAAATACAACATTAATAATAAACAATTAGAATTTCGAAATAGATAATTAATGGGCATTTTCTGATAGAAAATGAAAATGTATGAATTATCAAATGCTGAATTTGGAGTCTTCAGTCAATCCCTCATCTTTAAAAAATATATATGATCATCACAAAATCACAATATAGGTAACACATTTTTATATTTTATAGATAATTAATTCAAATTAGGCATTTCCTGTTTATATAAAATTTTCTGGTGAATGTCTAATTTTACATACAACGGTATTCAGAATTGCCTATCGGGAACGCTATAAACTTTTTTTATTTTCATATATTCCTAAAATACTCACAATTTTCTGTCCCGGACACTTAATTATTTAACATAATGTTGTCAAGATGAACATAAAAAGCCGAGATCAACAAGGAAGTGACGGTTGTATTCGCACGTTATTGTCATTTACACGTGTTGTCAGCCATGTCAGGGGCAGTACGCAACGACCATGGTCCTACGGCTATGGTGGCGTTATTAATCAGGCCGAAGGTAGGGTAGAAACAGTGATGATGGTCCATAATAGACCAGGTCATATCTAATCGTATGTCGTATAATAAATATGCCGACATAAGATATTTTATGATATATATGGGTCGAGCTCGACATATCTAGGCGTCGAATAAGGAAGATATCATGTTATAAGATGTCGAATGCGGGAATATGAGGTTATATATGTATAAATGTCGAGCTCGAAATATCTTTGTGTCGAATAAGGAGGATCTCATATTTTAAGATATCGAATGAGGGATATATCATGTTATATATGTGTCGAGCTCGACATAGCAATGTGTCGAATTAGGGGGATCTCGTATTGTAAGATCTTGGACGAGGGGTATCTTATGTTATATATATATATGTCAAGTTCGACTTATCGAGTATACTCAATGTCTTTTATTCAAACTCATATTTAACATGGTGTTTACTAAGTGTCGATGTTAGATATACATGTCGTGTAAGAGATGCCCTATAACATATTTATGTCGACCTTGGGATATATACTAACTATGTTGAGTAAGATTTGTTAAGTTGACGAAACAACTGTATGGTCGAGTTTCATTCATTATTTGTTATATGTATCTATTACTAACTTCACACCTAAATGTGTCATTTAATTTTATAGTGATATATAATCCTTTGATATAGATGCTGTTTTTACTATATTTTATAGGTATATTGAAATTTGAAATATTTTAAGATATGCCAATACATGCAAATCAGGTGAGAACCTATTTATGAAACCAATGTAATTCGTTCGCAATAAGCTATAACTTTTAAAAAATTATATTTGAATATAATAAAGTTAAAATATGATAACATATCTTATCATTGGTCGAATCAATGTTTATAACATATTTTTTCAAAAATATATTGATGTTCATAGTGTTATGAAATGATTAAACTTTGCAATTTAAACACCAAAAATGTATATAATCTGATATACATACATATTAAATGGAGAAAATATCCATGCCTATAATACAATACATGTTCAACAATGACAGAGACATAAACTTTTTATGGGCGATAACACCTGCCTATATGGATGTATAAATTCCCATTATCATAATTGTCTCTGAGGATTCTGCTAAATAATCACATAATGGACTTATTATGTTTTGGTGAGATAATATTAGTCTAACTACATAACATATCTACTGACATACATAGTTTGTTTACAGTTAAAATACATATTAACATATATATCTTTTGCCACTAATGGTATGATAATAATTCGCTGTTAAATGTACCACAACTTTTCCCAGTTATACATACTTCTAACAGAGGAACATTTGGATCATTTACCCTATATTCAGATTCTTCCATTTATAGTTTCTCTACAACAAAATCAAGTCTTATTTTGTATGTGTAAGTAACAATAGGTAATATAACAATAAAAAAAGGGGAAAAAAAAGAAGAAAAAAAAAGAAAGAGAAATAGTAAAACAGTAAAATTGAAGCAATGAATTATGTAGATCTTGTTAATTATCTAGATCCCAGATCCCAGATCCCGGATTTTGTAAAAATGTCATTTAAAAAAGAGCTGACGACGTATTAAATATTTCACTGTTGTTTTTGTTGTTTTTATATATTTTCGATACTTGTTTTTACAGCACGGATTTATAGAAAGAGATAAAAATATATCAGATCGTTAATATATAGGTAATCATATGCTATGTAACCATGCTATAATGAATATATAATATGGCGTTTGCAATAGTAAGTTGTCTCAAAAGATTTTTAATTCTAATCATTAAATATTATTGTGTTACTATGTTTGTATAATTCTTCATATTAATTCAAATACAAACAGCTGATGATGGGGCTATGTATAGTAGACACCACATCTCAGATCGCTGTCATATTCGTCCCTTTAACACAACATACCACAAGCCCTCGACAAAACCCACCATAACATTTTATCAGTATATATATAATAAAAAATAAAAAACCTAAGTACAGATAATATAAGATATAAAATATGACTTACCTTTGTGTAGGATCCTGTGTCCTATGTATCCTGTATATATTTCCTATATATGTATGATCACCAGTATGTCAAGCTGTCATTATTTTACCTGTACTACAGGTGTGTGTCAGTGTGTACAGACTAACTCGCCACGCTGAAATGCATGTTTTAAATAGGTATACGTAGTGAGTCCTGGTCCAGGCGAGCGTGTGTCCTTACCGGTCCGTGTACCAACCACACATGTCCTATCGGGCGTCCCGGTCCCAAACAACCCCTAACCGACCCGTCAGTCAACGTTCAGTCTCCACACTGAGGCATTTAAAGCCACGACAGACCTTTTATCGAGATTCAATTCGATCGTTTCTACTTCTGATATACAAATTTAAATTCCAAGCAGCTCCAATAGTTTTTCACGGAGAGATTATATTTCAACATATTGTTTATATCAACACTACTAAATAGTCGGCTGCACATAGTCGGACCGCTTTATCGACAGCTAGTCAATCGTGAAGAAAAGAAAAAACTAGCATTGCACCCTACCATAATGGAAGTTCCCTGATCCGTGAAGACTCTTGCATTGGAAAATACAATTGAACACATATGATAATACACTACGGCCTTAGTCTCGCAAACTGTCGATTAGAATAAAAGTTTGAGAAGGTATTGTGAGATTGTAAATATGAGTGAATGGGGACTGGTGACAGGTATTGTTAATATAATACGTACGACATGCAGACGAAACTGAGTAAACCTGTGGTTCTAACAGCTTCAATACGTCTTAAGTAGGACTTCTAGTGGGATAGTGACATTTTTCGCGTTTTAAATATTATACTATGGAAGTTTCTTTGCGTTTCTTTCTAAATATTTTTATTATTATAACAGCAATGTAAATAGATCTACATTTTTACACGTCTATTGCCAATAGTTGACTAGTAAGCTGACTGAACAGGCAGTGTGTTACAAACATCGCCTGTTTAATGGTAATCACAGACAGTAAGCACGTCCTCTAAGGAAAGTCTATACATGCTAATAAGCTTAATTAGAGCTCAGGAAATCTTAAAAATAGAACTAAAGACAAAGATATCTTAGTAGTGAATAGAATGGTTGGGGCTATGTGTGCTTGTGTGAGAGAATGGATATCTCCTAAACGACACTGGTGATACAACCTCAGATATTCGCTGTGATTGGTTGGTAGAGAGTACTTACCACAAATGTTAAGTTTCTCTGTGGAATATCATGAAAACTCTTCCAAGCGCACATAGGTGTTTAGAAGACGTTTACCTGCTTTGTATATTAAGTATCTAGTGATATGTATGGCGCATGTTTTCAATTATAGTCACTCTAGTGAAATGTATTTCTTCTTAAAGGATACACTATCGCGTATTCGCCATAAAACTAGTATTTTTATGGGTTTTTTTTATGAAGCTAGTGTTTATAACACCAATATTTGTTTTTGTACATTGTTTATTTTATTTCATTCTTGAATATACATATGACGAAACATATAGGCAATAGAGCTTTAGATTACATTCCTTCCCACATTTTAAACATTTGAGGCATGAACATTTCGTATATATATATATATATATATAGATATATTATTATCATTATTAATTACATTCCAGGACACACAAAAATACAGAAACTAGAAAAAAAATGATTAAAAAAAATGATATCAGCACATAAAACAGTGTTAAAATGAGGAATTGTTGCACTTAAAGTTTTTACTTGAATCCATTAGAATATATGGCAAATGTGCTGCTGTTGTTGTCAAGGGATTGAAGACACACGTGAATAACATCATAAATATGTCATATAGTATATATCGAATATTGAATGCTAAATTACATCATCAATCAAATGAGGTTTAATTTAAGTGTCTCACATCAGAATATCAAAACATAAATAAAGTACGACTGTTCTTGAAACTGATCTAATTCTGGCCTGTTGTAGTAATTGATAGCGAGACTTATCAAGCGTTCCCCTTCACGCTAATAAACAGTACCATGAGAGGGTTAGAGAAAGTCTTCTGTACATAAGTACGGTAAAATGTTTAATCTGATCCACTAACCGCACGCTATGTACTAAATAAATTTGTTAATTTTAAAGAGCTAAATAAGATTAGAACGGCTCTACAATGGTGTATAGCCTTGTAAGTATGCTGATCAGTCTAGACAGCGAGGTGTTTAATGCACAACATTTCGTGTCCGAAATGTATGATAGACAATCCGATATTTATTCTTCTTTTGGAAAGTAAATTAATTTACATTTGTAAAACATAGTATTCAATTCGAAGTCCTTGCGTTGAATTATATGTTTAAGCATAAAAAATACAAACAAAAAACAGAAGAGAGTATGCAAACGAAACCGTAAAATCAATGGAATGAGTGAAAAATATATCTTTACATACAGGCCCTGGAAATTATGAACGTTTGCTTCTAGTATGTGTCCTTGTTTGATCTGTAAACATATATTTTGAGTGTGCTTACTAACAACGATACTGGTAGTTCGCATTCGTTTATTGACACAGAAAAAGGTTGGTTTTATGATGTCACATAACCACTGAAAGTTTAGGTATGGAAGGGAAACTTGGAGATCAATGAAGCGGAGAGAAGTATTTAGGTACTATCAAAATATCTTTTAAATATGCAAAGCACTTAAAATAAGTGTGATCATGGTACTGGCTTTTCTAGTCATGCAGTGACTAATACATGCAGGATCTTAAATGAAATTTTATTTCATATGAAATATTACGAAACGAGTCTTGTAAGTTTTTATTTTTGTGTGCCTTTTGGAGCATTAAATGTAACTAAGAGACGAGTTTTAGAAAATCTCATTTCAGATGAAAACAAAATTTTATCACATAACTCAGTAAACTGACATTTTGACAGGTTTTAAAGTCAAAATATGGCGGACAGAATCTAGTGACATCAGCCATTTTGAATTTCTGACGTAACGTAATTGACCATATTAAAATATATGACGTCACCATGGATTTCTGACTACCGTAGCCATTGAAAACCGCTCCAGCGTATATGATATAAGTTGCATATGAAAACAATTTAATTGGTCGAATTAACTGAATAACAGGTAAATTATGTGGTGAATACTCTTCTTCAGATCAATGTGAATGATACAGTATCACATGTAAGGAAACAACCAAACCGGGATTGATAAACAAATTGTAGGTTTACCCCTTCTATTTCACTCTTTTTAAGCTTTACGGATTTGTTTATAATGTATTGAAGCAATGTCCACTATAACTGTATATGTATGTCACGATGACCAGAACAACCAAACTACGTATGAATATTCACGGACGTGTATACTAATATACACTGTACCTGATTAGTCATAAGGCTTTGACTGTGTATCCGACAAGAATTTGTATTAGCTGTACCAGAATGCACTTTAGACATATAAGATCATAATTTGGCGTCCAAATTGACGCTTGCATATACTCTAAATGATTAGGCACCTCGTTGATACAAAAAAAAATTAATAAAAAAATTAAAAAAAAAAAATTCTTTGTTGTATTCTTACCTTCGATACTCCTATGGTACATTTACTTTTTGCTTGTTTCCATATTTTTTTTTACAAACTCGTTATAATTCTTCCTTTCCCAATAACACGTTTCTTATTACGGCAATCAGGTTCGCTTCAAGATTCAAGATAAACTAATATTTCCTTATCTAAATTGTTGATGCGCTCCTATGCAGTCAGACCGTTAGGAACATGGTTTCGGCATGATTTGAGGAATATCAGAATACAAAAGACCAAGGAAGTATTGTTGATACGGAAGAGATATCAATGCACTAATGTTGGAAAAAATTCTACTTGTGAGTTTCTTTGAACAACAGACTTAATGATGCCCCGTTATTTGATATAAAACAACATATATTTATCTTTGTTGAATTATTTCCTCATTTACAAGAAAGGGATGATTGCAGATAGACTAAGGAATTCTTCGAAATAAAAAGATTGTACAAAAAGCGTACAAGTGAATATCACTTTAAATAGTTGTGAATTTAATCAAAGATACAATGCAAGATAAAAAAAATGAAAGCAAAAATGTTTTAGTTAAATCTCCGCTAAATCTCAAATAAACGACGAGCATTTTAGTATTATCGTTAATGCAGATTGAGGTACAAATAATTTATTTGCCGTCTTATTCTTGCTATTTAAAAATGGTTCAGAAACATTAACCGTCTTAAACCCGTTAGTTAGAACTATTTCGGAAGTACTCTCCTTTTAAACATAAAAAGTAGCCATTCGGACACAACCCAAACACAAGGTCACTGTCGGTTCAAGCTGTATATACTATTAGACTCACGAAGCTGTATATGAGTTAACACGTTGATATGTGTCACCTCATGTGATTTCCAGGTTTTCATCCTGAAATAGGTAATCTAAAACGAACACAAACTTAATTGGTATCTTTATCAGTTGGTTACGTATAGAAAGATTATGGTAATGTATCTAAATATCTTCCATTTATTAGTTTTAATTTTTCCTTCCCTTTTTCAGGTATCGTTAAGTTTGTATTTTCTTCCTCAGATATATCTTTCTTCCTGTAAGCTGATCATGCAAATCATGACGTTATTTGTTACACAGGAAAGCTTATCGAGCGAAACATATTAATTATACTTATTACCAGCAATGCCGAGGTCTTCTGCCAGAACATGTTTGTACAGAGAGGCACGTGTTGTTTATACGGGACTTTTATCGACAGTCATGTAGGAAAAATATTAAATCTTAGTATTTTTCGATACTGTAACAATGGTAAGCAATGAAAGCGCATCAATAAACACGCTAATTCGTCTCCGGGACGACATGTTTGAATTTGATCCACTATAAATCTACATATGCAGGATTTGCTAGGCATTGCTAATGTGTTATTTTATTATGTTATTTCTATTTTGGTGGCAATAAATCGATGATAAACCCGATGTTTTGATGTTTAACAACTTTAAAGTCTGTCAATAATGATATTAACACCTTTTTACGTTGAACATTTTTCTACAGTTACATGTACGATTTAAATAAAGTATTGAATGTTGAGTAAAGTATTTATTGCCTTGGCGGTAATAACGGTGTTCAATCTCAACTCGTTTAATATTTAATGAGAAGTAGGAAAATTGGTCGTGTTTGGTCCCGATTATACAATTAACACATATTGATATGCGCATGGCCACTTGGTACTTGTTCCTGTCTTATGATATACATGATGCACTAGCAATTGTTCTTTAATGTTACAATAATGAAGTCATTATATTAAAATGTTACGCGAGAAAAACTTTTTCAATGTGGAGGAAATGAATTTATAGCAATAGTTTAATAACAATAGTCATCTTCTGTTCATTATAAGTGTAGTTAAATTAATTACATCTTATGTCACACTACAGATTTCATCACCTGGTCGGGGAACACTATTGATGTCAACATCTGACCGGGACACACAGTTGGCGTTATAACCTGCTCGGGACACACGATTGTCGTCAACACTTGATCTGGACACACTTATGACGTTATCACCTGGTCGAGACACTATTGACGTCATCAATTGGTCGGGACACACTATTGACGTCATTACCTGATCGGGACACACTAATGACGTCATCACCTGGTCGGGACACACCATTGACGTCATCACCTGGTCTGGACACACTATTGACGTCATTACCTGATCGGGACACACTGATGACGTCATCACCTGGTCGGGACACAATATTGACGCCACCTGATCAGGACAAACTATTGATTACACCTGATCAGTACACACTATTTCGTCATCATATTATTGGGACACAATATTGACGACATCCTATCAGGACACACGATTGTCGTCAACATCTGAACAATATCACCGACAGTACATGACCTATATAGAATCACAGTCATTTTAGTCGTTACTTTTGTGACGAAGGAAATCGAAATCATGGCTACTTATGTTACGTCATATGCTACCAGAAACGAATTTCGTTCGTCGTCGGCATCGCAGTTGCGTTTATATCAACATCGAAATCCGGTACTTCAAAAGCCTATATAGTATCTATTCAGCCATCGTCATTTCTAAACTATTCATTATGTAATTCTAGATATAAAATATGTTACATTCAGCATATTTATTAAATACACACGTAAAGAAAGCATTGCTGACCATTAATGTTCACAATGGCCATTTTTTGTCAAATCATATGTTTCAATTCCATTAATGTTGCAGCGTTTTCAATATTCGTTCAAAGAATAAGATAAACTGTGACAACACTTCTCAGTCCTTCACTTTGAATGATGAGACAAAATAGAAACATGAACAAAACCAAAAACAAAACAAACTGCCCTCGCTCTCCCCTCCCTCCATCCCAAAAAAACCCCAAAACACACGCCAATATCCTATAAATGAAAAGTATAATTTGATTATATATCATAGTTATGAATTTGATTCTGTTATGATATAGCAGAAATTAAATTTTGTTTTAATTCTATAGAATTTGTACGTTCGTAAACATTTTGCAACATAATGTGTACAACTTTGAATGATCAAACGGGGGAGAACTATTAAAACATCTATACATGGAGAAAGCTATGAATAAATATACCATATAATAAAAAGATGAAAGAACACATAGCAATTAACAGAGAGACAGATGCTTGTATATCATTTATAAGAATGCAGAATCTTTTTTTGCTTTTTGTCGTTGAGTATTACTCAAAGCATGTGTTGTTATGCGCGCTCCTTGCTGACAGTTGATTCTAACAATACAGAGAGACTCTTTATAGGAATTCGTCAACACCCTCCATATAAAAGTGTTAGTTTGAACTATGTTTCACATAAATTGAGTGAGGAAATTGTTCAGTTGCCATCAGACTTCATAAACATCTTTCACTTCTATATTCTGCCGAATTTCATGGGCCACAAACTTATGTCAAATTATCCGTGACTTGAGGCAGCGATTTGTGTGAGATATGTAGCGTGACGTTGAAGTACCATTACACCAATAGTTACATACCTGTGTGGAAACTGCAGATAGTTTTTGTCAAGATTTTGAAAGCAGATAAGATAGGAATATATGATAATAAAAGATAAAAGAGAACATTTGCATTTTCGCCAATTATGGTAATGGTGACCCCTACCCCTTTACCCACGGAACCTTGTGTCTACTGTCAGGTGTTGGCGAAGGTATCGAATAGAGTTCAAATGCTGACATAAATTATTTCTTTGGAAAGAGAACATAAATTTATTTTATAGCGCCGATACAGATCCCGTAATGTAAACGGGGAATCTGTACAGATATCACAGGAAAATGTTTGTTTCACAGAAGTTACCTCAGGTATCACTACGGAAAATGTTTGTTACACAAATGTTACCTCAGGTATCACAGGTAAAAGTTTGTTACACAAATGTTACCTCAGGTTTTACAGGTAAATCTTTGTTACACAAATGTTACCTCAGGTATCACAGGTAAATCTTTGTTACACAAATGTTACCTCAGGTATCACAGGTAAATCTTTGTTTCACAAATGTTACCTCAGGTATCACAGGTAAATCTTTGTTACACAAATGTTACCTCGTGTATTACAGGTATATGTTTGTTACACAAATGTTACCTCAGGTATCACAGATAAATGTTTGTTACACGAATGTTACCTCAGGTATCACAGGTAAATCTTTGTTACACAAATGTTACCTCAGGTATTGCCACAAAATGTTTGTTACACAAATGTTACCTCAAGTATCACAAATATATCAGAATCACTTTTGTCTGTATCGTCTCTTTGTCGACATTCTATCATTAATTCAAAACAATGTGCTAAGGATTTGTGTAGTAAACTTACCAGAGATATCACTTTACGAAACGTAGACACTGCAATGTATGAGCTCATTAGAGACAGTCTTGTAAAATACTTACTGCTGTATATAATTCATTTCGTCATCGTTGGACTTTACCTACATGCCACATATCACTAGATCTTATCTGTTTATTTTTGTTAGGACCAAACGAACCAAGAGAAATACACTGAAAATGAATATATACGTATATTGTGTCTATCTACCCTTCAATAGAATACATGTTTATATCCAGAATGTGTCTATGTACTCTTCAATATGATCTATATTTATACCCAGAATGTGTCTATGTACCCTTCAATGGAATCTATATTTATATCCAGAATGTGTCTATCTACCCTTCAATATGATCTATATTTATACCCAGAATGTGTCTTTATACCCTTCAATATGACTATAATTATACCTAAAATGTGTCTATCTACCCTTCAATAGAATACATGTTTATATCCAGAATGTGTATATCTACCCTTCATATGATCTATAGTTATACCCAGAATGTGTCTATCTACCCTTCAATATAATCTATATTTATACCCAGAATGTGTCTCTCTACCTTTCAATATGATCTATATTTATACCCAGAATGTGTCTATCTACCCTTCAATATGATCTATATTTATACCCAGCATGTGTCTATCTACCCTTCAATATAATCTATATTTATACCCAGAATGTGTCTATGTACCCTTCAATATAATCCATATTTATACCCAGAATGTGTCTATCTACCCTTCAATATAAACTATATTTATACCCAGAATGTGTCTATCTACCCTTCAATATAATCTATACATGTATTTATACCCAGCATGTGTCTATCTACCCTTTAATATAATCCATATTTATACCCAGAATGTGTCTATCTACCCTTTAATATAATCCATATTTATACCCAGAATGTGTCTATCTACCCTTCAATATAATCTATATTTATACCCAGAATGTGTCGCTTCAACTCAATATAATCCGTATATACCCAGATTGTGTCCATATATAAATGGTGCTCGTACATGGAACGTGTTATTTACCCAGAAATTGTTCATGAATCCGAATATACATAATGTATGCTTCGTATTAACATTCTGGAATGTGTCTGTAGATATTCCTGATAAACTATTGAGGTGATCCTTGAATCTATGTTCAATAATCTAATTTCAGATATCACAGGATACAAATTATGCAATATTTTTCAATTACTTTTTGACGTCTGAGTGGTGTGACAAGGTATTTTATCCAAAGAATGATTATTTCACACCTGATGTCTATCACCAATACTTTGTTAAAAGTCCGATACTAAATTCATGTATGTAAATGTTAATGAAATATCGTGCATGTCATTTGATAATTGAGTGCATTAAACATGCTGTGAGATATTGACAAAATCATTTTACACTCTAAACGTGACTGGAGACATGTTTCGGTACAGTTGGCACCTATATTGCATATGAACACCAGCTGGAAGCTATTCAGTGTTGAAAAATTCTTGTCCACAAACTCCTTCAAGGACCAACTCGCCGCATCTCCATGTCTGTCTCGTTCCCTGTGGACGTATAGATAGATAGGACAAATCTCAGAGGGACGATTTAGACTAACCAACCTACCAATCAACCAAAAAACAAACAAACAAACAAAGAACCTACCATCCTAACAAACAACTAACCCTCAGCATAGCTAGTGTGCCCACAGACTGTTAATCCTGTGCGGAAGTACGATGGCGATATAGTAGTAAACCGACGCTAAAACCCGAATGTGGTTTGCCAAGTCCTTTGACTGAAACAGCGATACAAGATATATGATCATACTCCCAAACCATATGTTTACTGATATGAGGAAACCGAAAATTAGGTCTCTGTCGCCCTTTGTTGTTAGCAGTGAGAGTTTTCGTTCATGGTAGCTGACAAACGTAGGGTTTTGTCGCAAGCACGTGTGATATTTCATCCGGCGCGGCGTGTGGAAGGCGGTAGAGATTGTATCGCTGCCTGGACCGGGTATCTGGTGAGGGGCGGGTATTCACCGCCGATCAACCGTGTCATATTATTGTCAATCTCAACCCTTTCATCACAAGATCCTGCAAAAACGGTTTAACGTAGATAACGCATGCGAAATGATGAAAGAGAGGAAAACATAGATGTTAAGTCATCGTTAATGTGTTTCCCAGTAACAGGTCACAGCATTAGATGAAATAGTAATGTCAGAATTGATGAAATAGGCTTTATATGTGTTTTCGTGTTTTTAAATCTTATATCTGTGAATTTTATAACTGACTTTTGTGTGATCTTGTGTGTGCTAAACTATTTAGTATTGGTTTAGTATTTTGTTTATTTATTTTACATTTGTATTTACTTTATTTGTTTGTGTATATCTGTGTCCTGTATATACAAGGTTAAAGGTCATTTGTGTTTTAATTCACAATTTATTTGTGTGTAAATTAATTAAAGTGATTTGTAACTTTATATCTATGTTCTATACATATAAGGTTAAAGGTCATTGGTGTTTTAACTCATAATTTATTTGTGTATACATTTATTGAGATGTTTTGTTATTTCATATCTGTGTCTATTATGTAAACTTATTTACGTGTGTTTGGTAAGTGATTATTTTGTTTTGATATTGTGTAATTGGTTATTGATTAGATATGTACATTGTATATATGATTTATAAGAACAGCTATTTTTGATATTTTGTGTTTTATTGATGCACAGATGACAGTAAAATGACTACTTTATTGTATTTATTTATGCATAATTATTTATGTATTTAACATTTTTGATATATTTTTGTATTTCGTTATTAATTGTGATTATGTCATGAAGGTTATTACCTTTTGAAATGTCTGTGTTTATTAGATAAATGTTCATTGGTTTTTCTCGTTTTTTTGTTTTTGTTGTTTTTTACTCTTTTTTGTTTGTTTTATTTTTGTGTCTTTTTTTTATTTTTCTTTGTTTCATTTTTTCAATTTACAGTTTGTAGTTTTGTTTTGATTATACATGTTTACGAGTGATTTATGACTAGTTATTTGTGTGCTTTGCAAAAAGTTCTTCTTTTTACGCAAATTTAGAAAGCTAGATAGAAAAGTGTGCTGATGGATGGTGTATATTTACTCACTGTTTCAGAATATATACACGTTTATTTTATGTTATTGTAGAATAGCAAAATTGATAAAACTATGGGGTTGGTCACCTTCCGCTTTTAGGCTTGTATTTCTCCTGAATTTCCATATCTTTGGTCCCTAGAATCACTGAAGAGTCGTAAAAGGCCGAGACACCTGCAGTTTCCTTTATTATTCCGCATATACTGTTTATATTACTAAAACAACATAGACTACCGACATATTAATACATATAATTAAAGATGATATTAAATTCAATGAGACTTTTGCATTAACATTATACAACTATAATGAAATATCATTCAAGCTGAAATAATATAATTCTTTCTAGACGAAAACTTTATGCGGTATTTCTTAAAAAAAGTGTTTCTGTTATCAAAAACACACCTCTATCTTAATGAAAAAAGAACAATTCAACATATATAGATAATAAAAAATACAACGAGGATTATAAGGGTTCGGCAAACTATATTTGATAGGAAACATCAAGATTGGAGCACAAACTACCCGCGCACGTTCAAATATATTGGACAAGTACATTTTTATGAGGATAACACAATTCAACACAAATTACGAGTCGGATACAGCAGAGCCAAAATAAATTAAACTGCAGTACAACTGTTTCGAACTTCTAAGACTCGTCAGTGGTGTTAAAAACATTATGTAGTTGTTAGTCCTTCTAGGACTCGTCAGTGGTGTTAGGAACATTATGTAGTTGTTACGTCCTTCTAGGACTCGTCAGTGGTGTTAGGAACATTATGTAGTTGTTTGTCCTTCTAGGACTCGTCAGTGGTGTTAGGGACATCCTGCAATTGTTTTGTCTTCTAGAACTCGTCAGTAAGGGCATGAACAAATATGTTTTCTTAATATATCTCGGACTTCCGTAGAGCCTTATTGAGGTCTCGTGAATTCCTGTCCTTTTTGCTTGAATAAATCACGTACTGCAAACGATCTTTATTTGGGATAATAAAATTTTACCGCATCATATTCTATCGCAATGTTACTAGCACAAAAATCGCTAAAATAACGCAAAAATATAAACGTCTACAATAACATACCTCATCACACGAAGACAAAATGTTAACACATTGGAATGCATACTACGGCGTCAATATACATAGACACAAAACCAGTGAAAGCGATTCTTGAAATTAAAAATTTCCACTAAAATCCTAGAAAGAATATATATCGGCCTTTACTCTGATCTCGAGTATAACCTTTGGTGTTGATGGAATAAATCAAAAATGATTGCATGTTCGTGTTGATGCTTGAAGCTTGTGTTTGGAGCTTATGTTCATATTGTGAATTTACCATTATTGCAGGTGCTCTTTAAAATAGAATAAAAGTGAGCTTCGCTCTATTAAAGCAATTTGACATTCTCCAAACGTTACTGCATACAATGCAGGAGATACACACACACATATATATATACATATATATATATAGTGTAGATATGTAGTTGTAGACGCAGTTAAGGTGATGATAAAAGGCTTGTCAAGTTAATACTATATAAATATCAATCTGGTGTCACACATTACAGCTAAAATGATTGATGTATACCTGTTAATAGTGAAGTTCGCTCATTGATAATGTAATATGGAGCATAAAACACATCACTATCCTCTTTACCAAATGTACAGTCCCCGTAAATGCATCACTCTGTCCATAATCAGGCTGACAGGTATACAGCTAAATCATGCATAATGCAGTATTATATTCAAAATGCAAAACAACAGGTAGCAGAATAAATATGACATTAATACCTGCAGAGGAATACCAGTTTATGATAATCTACACGTGCACTGTTGCATATATTCATATACGACACAACCTTACATTTTAAACTTAGGAAATTCGGATGATCGATTTATCATGGTATTTGCCATGAACAATTATTCGAGAGCGGTCACTCTAACATCTTATTAAATGTATATATATATATATATATAATAAAAAAAACACAAACCAGAAATTCACACTAGCGCTTTCACATGCTTTGAGAGCAAGCTCTTCAGGTGATTATCACCTGAAGAGCTTGCTCTCAAAGCATGTGAAAGCGCTAGTGTGAATTTCTGGTTTGTGTTTTTTTTTTATTATTATTACTATGTATATCCATCACAAGGACATTATATATTTTTAATTATATATATATATATCTATATTAACAAAAAGCGTACGTATTTACAATAGTTATATGTATTTGCAATAAGTGTATGTGTTAACAGCCTGTGCATTAATTATACAGAAAATGTAGGTATTAACAATAATCATATGTACTTACAATAGTATATATATAAGCATTTACAATAAGTAAAGCAATGGGTATCTCTGGCTACGCGACTGGGTGCCGTAGGTCGTGAGTCCGAGGCCCGATCAGGCCACGAGTCATGAATTTGTCTTCCTTCGTTATTTACGTTACTTTGTTATTTATTTGATAATTGGCACAATGTATCATATGCACTATGTGATGTTGATCCGAAGGTAAAGATTTGAATTCCCTTTCGTAGTTGTACTTTGATGAATATTTACAATGATTATATGTATTTACAATAGTTATATGTATTTACAATAACCACATGTATTTTAAAATAAGTATTTATATATCTACAATAAGTATATATATTTCCAATATTTGTATATATTTACAATATTGATATCTATTTACAATAAGATTATGTATTTACAAAAGTATATATAATTACAATATGTATATGTACATGCAATACTTATTTATAATTGCTATAAGTATATGTATTTACAATAAGTTTATGTATTTATAATTAGTATATTTGTTAGCAGCCGGTACATGAATCACGCAGAAAATGTATGTTTTAACAATAAGTAGATATATGTACTTACAATAATTATGATATAATGATTATATGTATTTACAATAACCATATGCTTTTTTTAGTTAAATATATACATGTTTTTACAATAACCATATGCTTTTTTTAGTTAAGTATATACATATGTATTTACAATAACCATATGCTTTTTTTAGTTAAGTATATACATATGTTTTTACAATAAGTATATGTATTTCAATATTTATATATATTGACAATGTATGTATAGATATTTACAATAAGAATATGTATTTACAATAAGGATATGTATTTACTATAAGTATATATATTTACAAAAAGTAAATGTAATTTTGATATTCAGATATATTTACAATAAGAGTATGTATTAACAATACGTATATTTATTAACAATATATATATGTACTTACAATAAATATATGCATTTACATAAATGTATGTATAGATGAATTTACAATAGGTAGATGTATATGTTAAAGTTGTATTTACAATATTTATATGAAGATGTATTCGTATCATAGATGCATGTACAATATTTATATGTAGATGTGTTCGTTTTATTAACCAATGTATGTCTTTCTTAGTCATGTAGTTAATGTTCGCCCTACGTAATCATGTAATTAGTAGTTGTCGTATTTAGTCATGTAATTAATTTACGTCGTACTTAGTCATGTGATTAGTAATTGTCGTACTTAGTCATGTGGTTAGTAATTGTCGTACTTAGTCATGTGATTAGTAGTTGTCCTACTTAGTCATGTAATTAGTAATTGTCCTACTTAGTCATGTAATTAGTAATTGTCCTACTTAGTCATGTAATTAGTAATTGTCCTACTTAGTCATGTAATTAGTAGTTGTCCTACTTAGTTATGCAAGTAATGTAAATCCTAGTTAGTCATATAATTAGGATTGTCCTACTTAGTCAAATAATTAGAATTGTCCTACTTAGTCATATAGTTAGTAGTTGTCCTACCTTGCTATGCAATTAATTTATGTCCTACTTAGTTATGTAATTAATAGTTGCCCTACTCAGTCATATAAATTAATGTATGTCCTACTAAGTAATGAAATAAGTAGGTGTCCTGCTAAGTCACGTTAATTAGGATAATTAAAAAATGTACATTGAAAAATTTACGAAAATCTATGAAAAACCATCAACCTATTTTGTATTTACATCTGAAGGCATTTGCATCTTGAACATATGCAATATCTGTAAAAAAAAAATCATTGGAATATTGTATACAATTATGTTTAATTTGCATATTATAAACATTTTTATCCGGGATGTAATTTATATAGAGGAATTTGAAACCTGAAATTTACGGCGAATGACAAATAGGTTTTGGTGAGTAGTGAGACCATCATTCTCAAGGCAGGAAGAACATGATCTATAGTCATTCGCCGTCTACAGAACCAGGTATATGTCAACACCACACTCATATAATGTAATATTGTTAATCACACAAACATGCTTCAATGACAGCAGTTTGAAGATAACTGTTTTCTTTCTTTTTCAGCGTTTGATAGAAACCCGCCTAAAAGGAAGAATTTCAAGCCTTTCTCAGGAAAAGCGGATCGGATAGCTAAGTAATATGCAAAAAAAGGTTATATAGGACAAGGTGAAGGTGAGAAGGTCTCGTATGAATGTAGGTAATATATCTATAACAGTTATTTGGAAAAAAGAAGTATGTCCTGAAAAATAAAAAAAAATGTTTGACATCTATCGATTAAATATGTGTTTATTTTTCTTTGTGGTGGAAGGTTCACCCACCTCAATTAAATGAATGTAAGAACAACCAGGGGACTTATGATTGATGACGTCATGACTGTATGGCTTCACTAGCATTGTGACAAAAGCAAAGCGGCACGGACTGAAATATTGCCATTTTAAAATTCATATCATTTTCATCAATTTGTTATCATTATGTTACGCAAAATTATCTTATTCTGAAATTTATGGGACTGGTCACAGAAAAAAAGGAATAATTGCCTAATAAATGTTATAGGAGATTACAACCTATGTAAATTTAACTATTTCCGCCACTAACCCAGCTTATCCCACGGATCAACTTTGCCTCATCCCGCAAAAGCCTTAATTGGGATATATATATTTTTGGCTCAAAATTTGGAATGCAACAGTAACAACAAAATCATATCTAGTGGTATAGTCTATATTCATTTCATAGATAGTGCGGAGGCTCCCATTCGAGAAATGTGTACTGAATTGCTTGACGATACCGCATGCTTCTTTTGAAGAACAAATGTTTTATAGAGTCAATGATATCTACTGCCAGCAGAAAACTTGTTACGGTTGATGCGGACGCAAACGTTTTATGGTCGTAATCGTGATCTCATTGCGAAATAGTTACCCCCTGTATGGCATTACCATCATATAACATTACCGGATGTAGGTGGGCGTTACCGTATGCATATAAACCCTGAACTGCGTTCAGTTCTGCCAACTGTAAGCAGTTCAATGCCTTTATTTACCACTTGCGATTGAACAAAAATCACTAAAATTAACGGAATTCAAATTTCTCCCTCCATTCTGGAGTGTGAACATGTTAACAGTTCTACTATGTTGCTCCGCGTAAAAAATATTAAGTAAGATAATAGAAAACTAGACAAGAATAATAACTGTAATACAAATATTTGATGTAAATTAAGATAATAAAAACATAAAATATAATCTGTCCGTCTAGTTTTACAAAAGGAAAATGTGTATTTAATATTTTTCAGCAACATCGTTGTGCTTCACTGGACACATTATTAATGCGCCGGTTGGCAGTTTATGAGATGGCAGTGCTCAACTACTGTTGGAAGGTTATATAACAATATCGTAGGGTGATCAATATAAAAGAATGGAAAATAAACCTTCTGCATTAGAAAATTAAATTTAATAAGTGTAATATGTATTATCCTCATGTCCACATGTATTAAATGTCATTTTTATATTGATTACTCTTGTCTTGTATTCTATTGTTCCACGGACTATTTCATAAGCGGAAGAACACTGATAGGGGTTGACAGGACTCGTGGACGATAAAGGCAAGAACATTTGAATTCCGTTAAATAGACAGATGGTATTTAAAATCTCAAGTGATAAATTTAGCATTTAACTGCTTTCGATTGGCATTCATGGACCTATGAATGTCAACCGAAAGTAGTTTTATGCTTGAATGTTACATTTTCTCGTATTATATCAAGCTCGACGTGGTTCAATGATCGTTGATCTTCGTGTTGATTTCGTCGACACTATCTTGGTTCTAATTTTGAGGATGTGAAACTATCTGCATTTGAGCTATATTGGCATGTTGTTGACAATAAATCGTCTCCATTGTCTTAATCTTTATCGGATGGAAGCGCACGAGGCGTCTTACTGTTGGAGGAAATCGAAATACTCGGATCAAACCCACGTTGTCTGGCAGATTACCCAATACCTTTCAACGTCCTAAACGGGAATCGAACCCCTTGCACCTACGTGAAAGGCAAGTATTTTACAACCAGGCCACCCGACCGTCCTCCTTTGTAAACATTCAAAATCTAGCAACAAACACGGAAGAGGTGATACTGGGATAAAATCCTTGAATATTTAATCAGATTGCATATTTTACAACCAAATTTTGTGAAATAGGGATGCTACTACTCATAAATGGAAATTTAGAATGATGAAATTGAAAAATTTATCATGCAGCTACCTTTTTCTTTATGTATCAATGATCTTACCTACAGTTTTTTAAGGTTATATGAATGAATACGTATAAGAACGTCTTATCTTACGAAGAGAACGGCAACAAATATATTCAACCTCGGAAAGTTAAATGCAACATATTGATTTGAATACCTTTTTATCCCTTCATGGGGATAAATTTGGTTTTTCTCATAGTGTGCGTATAATTCCAATACATATTTTATCAAATATCAGAACATGCTTATGACACGGTGAATGTTCTTACCGTATACGAATCTTTACATAGGGACACTATTTATACCTATTAAGCAGACAATATTTCAATAATTGAGGACACATAATATTAAAAAGGGCCTATCAATTCACTTGTAACCACAATTACTGTAAAACAACAGATTGTCCCAGGTATATTCCACTCAATACACATTCCCGCACGATAGCGACATGTAGCCAACCAGACGATAATTCAGAAACTCGAACCTCTGCCAAGCGTTATCAGGATCGGCATCGGGATCCGGTCACGGAGAATGCATATCTATCCTGATCTGTGTCGTTTAGGCTCTTGTAACTTTTCACCCAAGAAAATACAAATTGTTCACCGTTTTAACAGATCGACGCGCTCGCGTGTCAGGGATTGTGGGTAAGACAATCTAGGTATTTTTCCGGGTCAAGTTTCAGGTCAAAACATCAAACGCTATCGGCGTATTTCGATCGAAATGATTACGTGACCCGAGCTTAGTGTTATGTTTATCCATATGGATGAGAAATTCCGAATGTAAACAGCGATCATCTGCGGCCTGATAGCGCGGGAAAGATTATCAGCAGTTGTGATGGACTGGCAGTTAGGCCTTCAACGCTATTGTAGTCACCTTTGTGTCGTGTATAATAGATCTGCAAATGGGTTCCACTATACAAATATCAAGTACAATCATATAGGTATATCTACAAGTGTATGAACAAATCTCAAATCATAACGTATATCTAAGGAGTCGTTTATGGAGGTAGGTATAAAGGTGTCTCAAACCCTGACATTCCTACTGAACGATAGCACCTATTGAAATACGTTTGCTGACAAGCATGGACTATAGAAAAAATGTACGGATTTGTGGCCAAGATTTTTCTGTCTACTTCACGTCTGTGGTCAAACGTTGCCAGTTCCACCTAGTTTACTTTCAGAATATTTGGGATTGTCAACGAAACAGGCAACATCAATATATTGTTTTTCCCTTTGTATTACACTTTTCAACGTATCATAGAAAATACATCAAGTAAAGCTGAAATATTTCTACTGAGAATGACCAGTTATCAAATTTCTTAAAATAATGAAATGATACACACTCATAACAAACTCTGATAATTGCCCGTTGATCGTCTACTTTTTTGAGATTTAACAAATGGTGACACCATGAACATGAACCTTTAAAGTGATAGTAACTTAACAGTGCCATGCCCTATATCAGCATTATTTCTATATCAGTCGTGCCATCGTCCTGCTGGTCGGGCGTGAGATTTTACCTGCTGTCTCCATTGCATGATTTCGCTTCCAAATATCTCTCCTTATAATAAACTACTTTCGGTCTTTGAGATAAGTTGTGATGAAGGCTATATACGTTCTGTACCTAAGCCATGGCAAACCTAAGTCATAACAACATGTATGTATGTATGTCTCCCCTTGAGGCACAGCAATGAAAGAAGGGGTGTACAAAGAAACGGAAGAGATGTCAAGTCAATGTGACTTCGGTATGATAGAGCACTGCAGTTATATTTATCCAATAAATTGTCAAACGTACGGAATAAAAGTTGAATATTATGAAATTATTCCATTAAGAGTATCGACAGTTATTGATTATATTTTAGTACAAGCGGACCAGCTTAATCAGCATACATAAGGACGGCTGAGGAACTGCCACCAACTGACGTGGTGTTGCTAACTATTTATACATTAGCAGTTGGCATTTCGGTAGTCATGAATTACATAATGGATAATTATGATTATTAGAGGAATGGAGAAAAACGTTGATTTAATGAGTCGTATTGTTTATTCTAATTAAGGTATAAACGTGAGAGGAATGTTGTTGTTATTATTTACATACAAAACGTTAATGTTACTTCTGCTTTCCTCCTTCAACATGTGTCCGTCAATTATCCTCGTCAGTTTCATCCGTCTGTGCCCCAAAAGCCTGTTACATTGTGTGCGATGTCAGAACTAACGATGCATATCCCTAACGGAGTTATATATCTGGCTGTGAAGACGTGTGCTGCACATTAGACTGGAGGTTAGATCCAGGGGTTGGTTTCAACTCCTCCTATACATGCACCCGGCAATTATAACGTGCTCAGTGGCATACCGCGTGCTGCAGATTGAAACCACTCCATGGGTCGTTAAGGGGCCTAAGACGTTGCAAAGACACCGAAAAGCTGGTTGCAAGATAGCAAATATGTCTGAATAAACCTGGATTGTTGTTCAGTTATCCTTACTTTCATGGTACCGCTCACCTCGAATTCGTACCTTGACCACGGGTATCTCGAAGGAGTTCTTTACTATAATTAGACGCTAATATGACTTGTTGACGAACAGGCTCCCAGGGTGTGGTGAAGGGACACGAAGACAAACCACGGCCGTGAACCTCTGATTTATGGCAGCAGTTCTTCCAACTGATGCCTACAATTCACGGCATCAACGCACCCGGAAAATTATGGCTAATACTCTCGACAACCGAGGTTTGCCACGTGAGCATCCTTTAATTACCCAGGTTCAAATACCAGCTTTAAAATCGTACCCGTATCATTTGCAACCGGCCGTGATTGTGGCTATGTTCAACTTAAACGATGTACCAGTCAGCCCCAGCCCTCTGGGCTTTTGAAAAGTCACACCGAACCGTTGCCATTGTTACCGAGGCCTCGTTGCACGTGTCGGGAGATGTTAATGGTTAGCTAATGACAGTATATACGATCCCCGTCCGTGGCGGACAGCATTACACGCCGGGGTGTACAATCTCGGGTAGACACAAGGGTCGATCAGCTACACAATTCATACTATATGTGGTTTTAACAACAGAAATGATCAACATTATTTTTGTGGTTTTTGATATATTGCTTCCCGTTTTAGAATTTAAATGTTTACAAATAAAACCTATACAAACACGTTTGGGTGGGTGCTTAAATCGATTTATTTTGAACGTTTGTGAAATATTTTCATCGATTTAAAAATATTTTCGGTTCAGTATAAAATATTTTCATTGATGCAACAATTTCACTTTCCCAACGTACCATACAGAATCTTAAATTTTAAATTCTATTGATATATATACCTTAACGATATATAAGAAAGTAATAGTAATTCTAAACAAAATATAAATGTTTTGAATATGCTTGTCAATAATATCAAAATGACATGAAAAATATATATATATATATATATAAGAGTATGATATCAATTAATTTCTGAAGTGTTAGTCTCGTTAGGGCTTGTTCCCTATGGTTGACCTACTGAGAAACCATGTACCGTTGGCCATGTTTATCATGGGCTGGTTACAAATAAACATAGATGGATTTGTCGAATTCAAAATAATCCTTTATATCAAAACATGCATAGATTTGCCTCTGTCCTGCAATGTAGGATATTAGAATGTTCGTAAGAGGCGACTAAGAGGCGATCTTATTTTATATTTTGTCATTCTTATGAAAAGCTTTTCTTATCTTCCTGATAACTTCTATAACACAGTCCTCAAGCCTTGTCTTTAGTGAAGCGTTCGCCCCTGTGAGAAAGGCTTTGTGTTCTGTCCCATGACATGCCAGAGTCTATAAAAACCAGTGGTTACTACTCCTGCTTAGAGCTCAGCATTTTAGGAGTGGGGCGGCTGGTTTGCTTGTTGTCAGTATAACTGTGACTGGATGTAGTGCACTGCTGGGTGTCTTTGGCAGTACGCTTCAGTGAGGTAGCACTATAAAGTTGGCTTGTCACAAGGAGACAATACGAATATACCGCCGCCTCCCAAAACGCACTCACTTACCACAGGCGGGCAGGGAACATCCTTAACTGATCATGGTTGTTGATATGACGTAAAACAATGCAAAACCAAAACCATTGAAGTACGTTCCCAAACATCTCGTTCTTGTGAAGTTACGTAAACATTGTCTATGTCGCCGCTTAAATGTATTTTAGAAGGGATGTAATTGTTGTCCAGGCAATGAAAAAGACATCGCAAATTGATATTAAAAGCCTTTAGAATATCCGTGTCTGATATGAATATTTTCCCTCGGTATCACCCATTATCTCCATCGTGGTCCGGACGTATTGTTACAGTGCAGTCCTTCTTATTTTTCGGACAATTGTTGGAAAAAAAGCATGCTCATTTTTCATACGTCCATGACATAGATATAAAGCTTTTAGTTTTTTATCGCGAAATATGTGTGGTCAGCTGAATATGAAATTTAGTGATCTTGGTGAAAAAATGTTAACATATAAATATTTTCCTTGTAGAAAATTTCTCCTGATAATATCCGCTACATCTTCGTTAAACGTTTTTTTTCGATTGGACAATAAAGTCTTCTGTCCCCATTTTATAACAAATAACGACACCATAATATGGAAGGACCTTGAACTAAAATACAATAATTTAGTGGGTTATAACACCACATCCGGAAGAAACATTAAAATTTTAATTCAATAATTGAGATATGGATATAGAGTCATATTGCCTGCATCCATAGTATTTACCATATCATAATAACTTTCGTTATTTTTAAACAATATATCTTGTAAATAATACAAAAACATAAAGTTATTTGAAATTAATTACTATTGATATGACGTGTAATTCTGTAAAACACTGGTATGATATAAATCAAATTTTATTTCCGAATGAGGAAATACCTACACTACCTACTCTATCCTTCGGATAGAGTTGATACCGAAAACGAAAACAATGGACATGCCTCCATATTCTATGAATTATCATATTCAACAATATCTCAGAATTAAGTCGGAAAACAATGTAAATCAATTATCATGAGGACGGTTGCTATGTTGAACTATCAAACTGAAGTATTAGTTTTTTCTCGTGAAAGTAATGACATAATTTCATCCAAGTCTTCAATGGGATTCATAAATGGTTGATCAAATAAAATAAGAATTGATTAAAAAACTTCAATAAAGCTAATTAACAATCAAATATGCAATATTTGAACAGTATCTCCATTACTAATAGAAAAGTACATATGGTTGGCACGCCTGTAAGACGGTGTCCGCCTCAGGACGGTATGTCTACTTTCCGCGGGAGACAATTTAGGACAGTTAGGCAAACAAAAGAGCAATATGTGAAACGATACACATGTTTGTGACGGCAAAGTACAATTACCTTCTGATAATTAGCTGTTAGCAAATCAATAAACATTTTACTATGTAAAATTTGAAATGTACAAAAATACCTTAGATGTCAACACCTGTTATGAAAGAGAATTAAATCGTGGTGTCAGATTCTTTTGTGGGGTAATTATTGTTTAAAGACCCAGCTTCAGTCAAATCAGAAGAGTGCGAATTTACAATCACTTCGAAACTATCAGCTCCTAGCTCCATTTACTCCGTCTTGAATTTCGGTCATGCGTAATGTATGCGCTTTTGTCTACGAACTGAACACTTTAACTATTGACTAGGACACAAACACCTGTAGAATTTACACGGAAAGGAAATGGGCGGGACAGCCAAGTATTTCTTTATCACGGTGAAATAAGTTCGTTTGTATATATAACACTGGAATGATGGAAAACGCTTATAAAATATATATGACTCATATTCTACCATGCCGACGTTGAGAAACAAACGTCTTATTGACACAGATTTCGTCAAACAAACACACACCTGCTCCGGAGGTCGTAAGTAGTGACAGGAAGGGTCGGAGAGGGCTGACCTCGTCAACGATTCCGGCTGATAGATGGCTGTTTGATACATGCAAATACGGGAAATAGCGGGGGCTCGTGAATGGTAGTGGGATACGACACATGCGCAATACTACGTGTCATAGGAATCGACATTTATCATGGAAACAGGATATATAAGTGTTGAATTCATTACAACTAACGTACATCGGTATCGGGTGTCCGGGGACGTCAATAACTGTGGAAAATGTCATAAATATCTTACTATGATATATAGGCGTGCAACAAAAATGACATTTATGTTTTTCATCAAATCATAAATTCAGCCTTCCTGATTGTAATGACAAATATTTCATCCATTCATGATGTCATTGAGAATACTGAGCTGATAGATTTAGAACGATTTACATAAATTTAAATTCCACATCCTTTGATACATATTACTTTCATCAGTGACATACATGATATGTTTTCCTGGTGTAAGATGCACCGCTTTGAACCAACAACGTTGATTGAGATATTACTTTACAAAGCATCGTATGACCCTGTGAGTTCATCGACCTCAGTTTGCTCCAATTGTTCATAACAACGAACCTGATCTTGAAATGTTTAGAACCATAGAACCAATCGGAGCCACAAATCGTAACTCTAATTCTAAATCGACAAAATGAGGACAAAATATGAGTACATGAGTACACTTAAAATTAGACCAGTTGTTCCAAAGGGTAAAGCCTCGTCTGCTTCATCGACGACACGACCCCCGCAATGTAAACCTTTGTCAAAAGTAAGTAATGTAGTGTTCTCAAAATGAGAACCCTAGTTGTCAAAATCTAATCACTAGGTAACGAGCATGGAAAACTTCTATCTTCATATCGCATAAGGACAAAGTCTATTTCCTAATGAGTTTGCTTTTGTAGGTGATTATTTGTTTAATCCCAGTGACGTTTTTGTGTGTGATGATTTGTTTTAATAACGTTTGATCTAGCACGTTGTTCTAGTTAGTTGTCAGAGATGTGAGGAAGTACAGGTATAATCTTAGTTATGGTGAAATATACAAATTTGGAACCACTCGCATATAAAAAATAATGTACACTTACCACCAAAGACACTATACAAGGACAAACCAATATTCAAGTACAACGAAATCAGTTCAACGGGATCAACAAGAATTACGTCGTGAACTTGATATTCAAACTACAGTGGAAATATTGGGAGCACCACAACAAACTATGCATAACCGGAAACACCTTAGAATGTAAATTCAGTAAAATACATACAGTATATATATTAAAATACATACAGTATATATATCAAAATACATACAGTATATATATTAAAATACATACAGTATATATATTAAAATACATACAGTATATATATTAAAATACATACAGTATATATATTAAAATACATACAGTATATATATTAAAATACATACAGTATAGATATTAAAATACCTACAGTATATATATGCTAATGATCGATGTAAAAGCTGCGACATACAACTGTTTCAACTCAGAAATCGGAAGATTCAGATTAGAGGTTTATAAAATACACAGAACTAGATATCCATGTAGTATCCCCACTTCCCGATGTGATATAGGTAAGATAATAAGTTCATTAGCGGAACATTTAAACTATCAAAGAATGAATAAGGCCATTGTAATTTTGATAGATATTGTATTATCACAGCAGTTAAAATTCATTATCAGACCTTCACTGCAACTGTGAAAAGTCATTGTAATGAAAATTTCTAACAAAATCGATCAAATGAGAGTAAAACATGAACAAAAAAAAAAGATTTATATGGAGACCCTGAAAGTAAACGAGAAAAGGACCAGGAGTTCATGAAGGGTAAACGTCTGCTGCTTCATCGACGACACCCGCCATACAAATCTAGGTCACGGCGACACCCGCCATACAAATCTAGGTCACGGCGTCACCCGCCATACAAATCTAGGTCACGGCGACACCCGCCATACAAATCTAGGTCACGCCGACACCCGCCATACAAATCTAGGTCACGGCGACACCCGCCATACAAATCTAGGTCAAGGCGACACCCGCCATACAAATCTAGGTCACGGCCACACCCGCCATATAAATCTAGGTCACGACGACACCCACCATACAAACCTAGGTCACGGCAACACCCGTCATACAAATCTAGAGAAGTAGTTTGTCTTGATATCGCACCAGGATGTAGAATATTTCATATTAAGATCATGACGTCGACAAAACAAGACAAAAAAAGAAGAGGAATAAAAGAGATAAAAAGAAAGAAAACCCCATTGCATTCCTCTATATAAAACTTAATTTACTACAATGTTATATCGAGGAATGTTTTCGGAAAGTAAAGAAAATATTTATTCTCAAATGTCATTTACTACCATTGAAACCGTTAAATATGATCCGATTCTTAAATTCAACTGAAAACTGTTTATAAATAACTAAAGAAATGTTATGTAAACTTTATTTTTTACAACAATTGCGGAAATAAGCAATTTATACAAGTTTTAGACTATTTGGGATCGACTAAGCCCTGTTGTAACCCTGTTTAACCCGTAACTGCCCCCGTTTCACAACTGATATGCCACGTGATAAACTTCGTAACAGTGTGTTATTGTTTTTTGTTTACACACTCCGATTGGTCTATTCTGACCTCCAGCAAATCTGATACCCCAAAACAATTTGATTGGCTAACCTCTGGCCTTTGATCGCGGACAACTTTTACCGTCGCTTGTTCTTTTTGATGTCGTTTGTTATCAATAGATAACATCTTTTTGTTGTCTATCGATCGAAAACATCAACATAGCCACATTTCTAGGATTTGCCAACGGTCAACGTTAGCGTAACTGGATGAAAGGGGTATCTTTGAGTCGTATGAAATAGAACTTAATAATGGTAAACTACTCATGAATGTGAAATATCACATTGAACATAACGAACTAGCCAAAACTAAATATCTGTGACCTTTGATATGCAGTTGACCCCAAATGAACATTCGCGACATCTAACGTAGGCCTTATAAGCCTCCAGCTTCCATTTTCCTGGTACATTGGTGTCACTCGTTGCGCATTTTGTCGCCAGTAGAACAAAACAAACACGTTCTAATCATTCAAATTATTTTTATTGCGAATTTATATGCCAAACACATCATATATAATTCCACGTTGTACTCACTTTCCTCGTTGCAGTAGATTCCATGTAAACACACTGAACATGTGAAAAACACACACATTGCTCAACACTCGTTTTGCGAAATATTTTTTGAAACACATGGTGTTTTGAATGAACAAATCTTAAGGTGAACTTTTACCATCACTATAAGCAATGGTCGCATACCTACGAAGTCCAGGAAAGTACCGATAATTGGATCTGACATCTGATCATTTGTCTAATATTCAGTTGTGACGTTCGACTTCACGACGTCGTCTTTGAATATTTGCTCTGGGTCATTTAAACAAATATTGTATTAATAAAAACCACAAACACTACAATTTTTTTATAAAATTTTTAAATTTACAAATATAATACCATAGACCTTAGTCTGGCAGTGATTTGGCTCACAGAATCTGGTTGATACGTTGAGAGAATTTGAACTCTGTACAATATTGTAGGCAAAGAAGTTACGGGATGGATATGTTCCATGACGAGTGACGGTTGTGTACCATGTTTATCAGCTGGGTAGATATACAGAAATGATTGTTTATAGGATAGCAGAAAAATAAACTCAATAAATGAAATGACACAAGTTTTGCCATCGAGTATGACTTTATTTATTGATATTAGATAGTAAGTAATATATTCCACAGTCTGCTATTATCTATCTGAATGTTACGGTCTATGAAAAATGAAAGGCTACACATGAGTGATATATCAGATGAATATAACCGGGAAGAGTGGTGTATAGGATATTAAATAGCAGTTGGAGAATATAAAGAATGATACCCGAAACGATTCTTATTCTAGATTGTCCTCCCATGACTTGTTACGATATCATATAATGGAACGCAATTGAATATCAAGTGAGTTCCCAAAATGGCAGGCGTAGCTCACTTCAGACATGAAAAATGAATATTTTACCTTTTTACAACGAAAAGGATGTAAAATCATTAACGGACTAGTTCCGTCAAACGTCGAATTACACAAATTTATAAAATTTCATCGCAAATGGAGAGTCCCCGTCTCGTTTTTAACAAAATGTGCGATTTGCTTGACATATGAAGAATGACAGTTCCGTCATACTTTATCCAAGTGCTAGGTTTGAAACAACGACCGACGCGAACCAGTTCGGTTCTGCTGATACAGTGCGTTCCATTATAAGTACAACAGATTCGTACCGGTACAACTGGTAGGAACCCGATAAAGGAACGCATGCCGTCTCATACCCCCATCGTGTCAGAAGTTTGATGACGTTAGTTCTTTGTTGCATCTGGAGCGAGTTCATACGAAAGATATCTGGCTCATTTTGGCTGCGGCGAACTCGTTCTTTTAACATTAAGCGAAATTTTCTGAAGGTGAAACATACAACTCCCTATTGCAGTCCATTCGTAATTTTGTGATAAAAACATCTTCAAACATATGTAATAAATCACCCCAAAAATAGTAATAAGAGTTTGGTTCAATGTTATTAATATTGCTTGAGAATATTGTTATGTGATTTTTAAGGGAAAAACGAGCATAGGGGAAAATATGTTTTCCATTGAAATACTGTTATGTGGACTGAAATAGAATATTCTACTTGGTTTAATCAGTACACAGAGACCTACACCAATAACCAACTAAACGTGAAATGTCCACTTCCAAAATGTCCAACGTGTACCCCTATATCACCGGTAACCAAATATTACATGTTTTTACAACTGCCGAATCAATTTTCTGACAGAACGCTACATGATAGATTTATATTGGTTTACACATTAAATCACCTATTTCGGAATCCAATGTGGCTTCCACACCCTAGAATCTGATTGACCATGTCAGTTTTAGTCTATATCGTAGTTCTAGTTTTCCAAGTCGACCATACCTAATAACTGGAAGATGACGGCTTGTATCGAAATCTTCATTACTTGAGGTTTGGACTTTTGGATGCAAAGGCTTACTGGTTTCCAAATACATGTAGTATCCGAATTAGTATAGGATACTGGCTAAATGGGCGCATATCCCCATAGTTCCTTGTCAAGTAGGGCACTGGCAATACTAATCCTTTATGGAGTTAATGGTGTCGGAGCTGCCATGCTGGATCCAAACATTGTACTTTACACTGATCTTATGTCTCGAGTGTATCCGACATCGTACCATGTCCGGTGAGTGCCGAAAGATCCAGATCTCGTAGTCATTATCATCACTGAGGTGCTCACTGATGTAGCCTGCTGCCACTGATATTTGGTATGTGCCACAGTATATTGTCCGACGGTATCCCACGTCTAACTTTGGAAAGTCAAAACTATTCGCAGTTGCAGTTAGTTTGACAAATAGTGACTTGGCCCTTCTGGTAAGATATGGCTGATCTTTCACACGCTGAGCTAAGGTGTTGTGAACACTAAGGCACTTTCATTTTGGTAGCCTGCTCCGTAGCCAATGCATCTCTCTCTCTTGTGTCCAAACATATATGGGTCATCGGATTCTATGGAGACAGGCTGTTACGTTTCTTGCAAGTGACTCGATGACATCAATGAAAAAGCTTTGAATAACATCCAGTGCTTAAATCGTGTGTGATATGACTCCACTACCCATCTGGATTTAAATATGGATCTATCAAGATTAGCTTGTCGGTCGTCACGTTGAGTCTACCCAGGTTTTAGATAAAAACGGCACCTTTGTTGTCAAACCAAGTGATTCCAAACCTGGCGAAACATCCCTAAACCCTCTATCAGGGTCGACATTTTCATCATCTCAAGCCATGACAGACTCCATGATGGCTTTTGTAATCTTCGCATCATTATCGCTTCCAGGAAAAGGTCCTTCTATGTCAAGAATGTAACCATCAGGCAGAGCTATGCTCATGAACTTCAACTAGTTCTGCTTCTTCGGGCCACAATAGGAGATCTGGAGGTTGTGATCAGAACTCAAGAATAAAGATATATGTAATGTCAAGTATAACAGTCGTCTGCTTGAAAAAAAGCTTCGGAGAACACTGTGTTGTGATCCAGAATTCAAAGTTGGAAGAATGAGCATTACATATATCTTCTATGGATAATAATGGGATGTTCCGTCACGTTTCTTCAGGTTGGGACTTTCGTTTCTGATAATTCTTGAAACACTTCGCACACATGTCAATCTCTTAACCATCAGAAAAGTTATTGCCATCTGTTTTTTAAAACATCAAGCAACCAACTGTTCTAGGGAAGTCTTAGGATTTCTAGCAGATTTCTTGGTTTTAATGTCTCTCCCAAAGACAACTTCACAACCCACACCACCTATCTCTCATTGTGAGAACCATATTGTATTAGGTGTTTAAAGTCTCCGTCAGATGAGATTTTTTAAATTGGATAGAAGCACTTTAATATAATATTTCCTGGACATAGAAGCTATTTACTTGAGGAAAATGTAAAAAGTTATGTCAAAAGAACAGGGAAATTGGGGTATATTGGGTATTGTTGCAATATTGATTTAGTCACTATCGGTCATGTAATAAATGAACGTCCTGATTATAATTAACAGCGAGGGTCTTTTGAAGACGTGGCCTACACATGTCGGCATTACTTGTATGTGTTCTATGGGTTGTTATATAAGGAAAGGCATATGTGTAATTGGGGTCTGGAGTGTTAAAGGGTGGTCTGTTATGTCCACTATCGTTCAACAAATCATTGTGGTGACACAAAGCTAAAAATCAACACATTGCACAAATGGTGAAGTTTTGATCTTAGGGCAAGATTGGGGTAAGTGATAAAGCTATCTATAAGCTAAATAATTTTGAATGGACTGAATATGAAAGACATTCAAAATGTCATTTGTTAACAAAAAATTGACGATTTTTGCACAAAATGCTTAAAAATGAATATTATCGGCAGTGTACTTACTGTTTTAGCATTTTTGTACACTGTATTTAGTTATGATTCAAACTTTCCTATTTCGTTAAAACAAATACTTATTTTTCATCTGTTTTGTTACTATCTGCGTTCTTAGTTTGGTAATTGAGTTACGTAATTAGTTAATTAGGCAAGTGTATCATCGACTAATTTGGGTTAATGTATAGCAAAGGGAACCAACTTTGATGGCACAAAACAATGTATCGGTGAGTGGTCTCCAAGTGTAAAAATTCTTTAGGCAAACCCTGATGGGAAAATAACATTGCTGGAAACCCAAACTTTCCAACACTTCATGTACATATTATCGTCTAGTGGTGATTGTCTCAACGTCCGAACCACATTTATGCTTCAGTTGAACTAAATTGATCTCATCATTTATCATTAAACACTTATATCTATGTTTTCCCAAAATACAATATAACATATCACTAATACATCAACCCTGGATATACACTATTCACTGTAGTTTGAGTGAATCAGAATGTCTGGGGTGTTTAGACTGTTTATTTTGCACCTCGATGTGCTGATAATCAGGGTTCGAATCCCGAGAATAAAGCCAAAATGTTGATTTTGTGAAAATTTCCATACATCGACTTAATCAATACAATTGTGAGCTGTTATATTGTATATAAGTGATATCAGTTGTGTACATTTAAACCTAGAAAAAACAATTTAAAAAAAAAAAACAAAAAAAACATCAAAAACACACACACACACACACAAACTAAAAAATAAACAAAATAAAACAAAGTCCACCGATCTCCGGATATACGTCATAATCAAATTATCGTAGATGGGATATTACAGAAATCTTAACTGGTGATTCATTATAAGTGATATATGCAATAGATAAAAACCACACTATTTTACATAAATGTCAATTGAACAAAAGAGCTTGTGATTGATGTGTCACACAGCACACTGTTTGTCACAGAGAATATCTACAGCGAAGTTATCTTTTTATTTAAATAATTCCTTCAATCAAGTAATCTACATGTTATCCAAACTAAAATAGGAACATTTTCTAGTTTTACCGATTTTCCTCAAATTAAGGAAATTATGTATCTAAATATTCCATAGAAGAGACCATAAAACAATTTAGGAAAGTTTCTGAGCTCAGAGTTTACCCTTAATTGGTGTTGCTGTTGTTTGTTGTTGTTTAGTTAACGGTATTGTGTTAGTTTGTTTGACTAGAAAGCAGTTCTGTAAACTATCCGTGGACTCAGAAGTTTGGCGATTTCTTTGATAAATCGACTAGAATATTAAAACAAAAACTTTTATTGCTTTAGAACGTTGCTAAAAGGATTATTGATATAACAGATATGATTTCGTGTTCAGCACTCGGAGTTGTTTTCTTATGACGATGCATTGATAATATTGAATTTTGCGATGACTTGTTTTTATGCCTATTTGCACGTGTTAAGGTGTACAGGGTTACGTTAGGTACAATATTAGCAGGTGTTTACCTAATGAGAGTAGAACACATAGATCTATTGTCTATTTTTGCTCAATAATATCTTCTTAATAACATAATGAAATTCATTGGTACCTGCTTTAAATAAAGGATATGTAAAATAAGTAAAATGTTTCGATCTATTTGTTGTTTGTAATCAATTCATTATCATAAGATATACCAAGTGAATACCGTTGTAAATCAAAGACTTACTTTAACTTCAAGAAACGCTATGATTGTTCAAACGAAAATGCTTTAAATATGAATTAGGTATTGAAACCATCACACAGGTGTTTCGAACCTCTGACTCTATATTAACAGGGTTACGCAATATACCGGTAAAAGCGACGCTGAAGGAACTAGGTTTGAGCTGGGTTCCCATGGGTACGTCAATACCTCCATGTCTAGTTTAGGTTCCCCTGAGGACGGCAAGGTAACCAGGTCTAGTTTAGGTTCCAATGGCAACGTTAAGATAACCGAGTCTAGTTTAGGTTCTCGTTTCGACGGCAAGGTAACCAGGTCTAGTTTAGGTTCCCGTGGAGACGCCAAGTAACCAGGTCTAGTTTACGTTCCCCTGACCACGACAGCAAGGTAACCAGGTCTAGTTTAGGTTCCCCTGACCACGACGACAAGGTAACCAGGTCTAGTTTAGGTTCCAATGGCAACGTTAAGATAACCGAGTCTAGTTTAGGTTCTCGTTTCGACGGCAAGGTAACCAGGTCTAGTTTAGGTTCCCGTGGAGACGCCAAGTAACCAGGTCTAGTTTACGTTCCCCTGACCACGACGGCAAGGTAACCAGGTCTAGTTTAGGTTCCCCTGACCACGACGACAAGGTAACCAGGTCTAGTTTAGGTTCCCCTGACCACGACGACAAGGTAACCAGGTCTAGTTTACGTTCCCCTGACCACGACGACAAGGTAAACAGGTCTAGTTTAGGCTGCTGTGGCGACGACAAGGTAACCAGGTATAGTGTAGGTTACTGTGGCGACGGCAAGGTAACAAGGTCTAGACTAGGGTACAGTGGCGACGCCAATGCAACCAGGGCTAGTTAAGGTTACTGTGGTGACGGTAAGTTAACCAAGTCTAGTTTAGGTTACTGTGGCGACGGCAAGGTAACTAGGTCTAATTCAGGTTCCCGTTGCAACGGCAAGGTAACCAGATCTAGTTAAGGTTACTGTGGCGACGGCAAGGTAACCAGATCTAGTTAAGGTTACTGTGGCGACGACAAGGTAACCAGATCTAGTTTAGGTTACTGTGGCGACGCCAATGTAATCTGGTCTAGTTTAGGTTCCCGTGGCAACGGCAAGGTAGCCAAGTCTAGTTTAGGTTCCCGTTTCGACGGCAAGGTAACTAGGTCTACTCTATGGGTTCCCAAGGTGACGCAAGATATCTGAGTTTGGTTAAGGAAAGCAAAGATCTTGCTACATAGTACATACTTAGTGTTGCTGTTTCTCAGTTCCGTCATATGTACTAGGTATGTAATCCCCAAAATAATGTTAGATGTTTTATTGTCTGTAAAATTATAACGCATTTACAACAGGATTTGTGATCATAAATACGACATTTTTAATCATAAACATACTGACAATTCTGAAGTTTATCTAGAATATTACAATCAATGTTTTAGATAACGAAGCGAATGTAACAGAAACAGCTTTCCTGGGCACACCTTTTTTACATCCCTTCACTTCGAACTGCCACGGAATGCTGATTTGGGTGGTCTTTCAAAAACAGATAGTCTGTATACACTGTATATAATATCAGAGAAATTACCGTTGTACATGTGTATATTATCATGTAAAAGTATCAAGTAATTTTCTTTATCTATGTATTAATATCAACACTGATATACGACTTTTGAATATCTATTAGGGTATAATGATATGCATGACCAATTAAGTATAAAATAGATGTTCAAAACAGAGATGCATCCAGAACACCTGCTTCTTTTTTATCATACGTTTTTACATAAAAACAACAGAGAATACCGAAGTAATAACAAAACCGTAATTATCTTTCAAAGTTTGGAAAAAAAGAGAGCAACCAACATCTCTCTAATCTGATGATGTTATTTTTCCGTCAGTAATCGCCATTGGACACGGAAATCGTGAAAATGGAACATGTCTTTGAATATCTAAGTAATTGGGACATCGTAGGTAGGGGAAGCAGTTCTCTTGTGACGAGAGCTTTGTTTTACGAACGGCGTTATAAGTCTAATCGACAGCATCTTTGTTGAGTACTCTATGGTGACCAGCTCATACATCAGAGGTTGGTAAACCCATGGCGATAAACTGTTCCCCTATGTTGGCCGTCTTGTTTTTTGTTCTAGTTTTCAAGACAAAAAATCATTAAACCTTGTCGATCGGATATACTCTGTAGAACTTGAAATAAATGACACTTCAGACTCTTCAACATCAACTGTTTACATCGATCTTTATAGTATTAACCAACAGGGACGACTTAGTGGTTCCGTTGTCAACACACTAGTTCATATTTTGAGAATGTGACTCAACCTGGATTTGACCTAGATTTGTATGACGAGTGTCAACGATTTGACTTAGATTTGTATTTCAGTTGCCGTCGCTTTGACCTAGATTTGTATGGCGGGTGTCGTCGATTTGACCTAGATTTGTATGTCGTCGATTTGACTTAGATTTTTATGTTGGCTGTCATCGATTTGACCTAGATTTGTAAAATGGGTGTCGTCGATTTGACTCAGATTTGTATGTAAGGTGTTGTCGATTTGACCTAGATTTGTAAAATGGGTGTCGTCGATTTGACCTAGATTTTTTGGCGAATGTCGTCTATTTGACCTAAATTTGTACGGCAGGTGTCGTCGATTTGACCTAGATTTGTAAGGCTAGTGTGATCAATTTGACCTAGATTTGTATGGCCAGTGTCGTCGATTTGACCCAGATTAGTTTGGCGAGTGTCGTCGATTTGACCTAGATTTGTATGGCGGTTGTCATCGATTTGACCTATAATTGTGAAGCGGGTGTCGTCGATTTGACCTAGGTTTGAATGGCAAGTGTCGTCAATTTGACCTAGATTAGTACGGCGGGTGCTGTCGGTTTCGCATAGATTTGTATGGCGAGTGTCGTTGATTTGACCTAGATTTGTATGGCTGGTTTCGTCGATTTAACCTAGATTTGTATGGCGAGTGTCGTCGATTTGACCTAGATTTGAATGGCGAGTGTCGTCGATTTGACCTAGATTTGTAAGGCGGGTGTCGTCAATTTGACCTAGATTTGAACGTCGTGTGTTGTCGATTTGACCTAGATTTGTATGGCGAGTGTCGTCGATTTGATCTAGATTAGTTTGGCGAGTGTCGTCGAGTTGACCTAGATTTGTATGACGGTTGTCATCGATTTGACCTAGATTTGTATGGCGAGTGTCGTCGATTCGACCTAGATTTGTACGGCGGGTATTGTCGATTTGACCTAGATTAGTACGGCGGGTGCTGTCGGTTTCACATAGATTTGTATGACGAGTGTCGTTGATTTGACCAAGATTTGTATGGCGGGTATTGTCGATTTGACCTAGATTAGTACGGCGGGTGCTGTCGGTTTCACATAGATTTTTATGGCGAGTGTCGTTGATTTGACCTAGATTTGTATGGCGGGTGTCGACAATTTGACCGAGATTTGGACGTCGGCTGTTGTCGATTTGACCTAGATTTGTATGGCGGGTTTCGACAATTTGACCTAGATTTGTTTGGCGAGTGTCGTCGATTTGACCTAGATTTGTATGGCGGGTGTCGTCGATTTGACCTAGATTTGAATGGCAAGTGTCGTCGATTTGACCTAGATTTGTATGGCGAGTGTCGTCGATTTGCCCAAGATTTGAATGGCGAGTGTCGTCGATTTGACCTAGATTTGTAAGGCGGGTATCGTCGATTTGACCTAGATTTGTATGGCGGGTGTCATCGATTTGCCCTAGATTTGAATGGCGAGTGTCGTCGATTTGACCTAGATTTGTAAGGCGGGTATCGTCGATTTGACCTAGATTTGTATGGCGAGTGTCATCGATTTGCCCCAGATTTGAATGGCGAGTGTCGTCGATTTGACCTAGATTTGTAAAGCGGGTGTCGTCGATTTGACCTAGATTTGTATGGCGAGTGTCGTCGATTTGACCTAGATTTGAATGGCGGGTATCGTCGATTTGACCTAGATTTGTATGTCATGTGTCGCCGATTTGACCTAGATTTGCGTGGCGGGTGTCGTCGATTTGACCTAGATTTATATGTCATGTACTCTCGCTGGGACACCTGGTTATGTTTGTCCTTGTACTTTTTCAAGGTTTTCATGTAAATCTAATTTTTTGTCCGTTTGGTCTATTTTGAGTTAGAATTACGACTTCGTTTTAATGTCGGTGTTCTCTGTTATTCAGTTAATTGTAGTTTCTTGAAATGATTCGTCAGTGATAAAAAGTCCGATTGGATACAAAATAAAAAGCGAATAAATACATGAAAACGGAATCGTAGTTTTCATTAAAAATCGGTAAAATAAAGGCTAAATAAGGTCAAAATTAAAACAAAAAGTGCTCAGAAAGGACAAACTTTTTTCGAATTCACTGTGTCATAAATGTATTTATTGTATACTATTTACATTATTAGAAAATTAAATTGTTTTAATTCAATTACTGATTTATAGTGTTAAATGGGATTAAAAATGAGTGTGACCTCATATTTTACTAGTGTACGGCACGGTACGGTAGATACTAGTGAGTAAGTGTAAATATTCTACAGAGATCAGTACCAATGCCACACATTTACGCATAGATAAGCCTGTTAGAACAGTCCGACCACGTATACATATGGACTCCGTGGCGCAACGGTAGCGCGTCTGACTCCAGATCAGAAGGTTGCGTGTTCAAATCACGTCGGGGTCATATGCAATTTTTACGTTCAATTTGACCGATATATATATTTTTACATTTGTACATAATCATAACTTATAAGGACTATTGATATTGATAAAAATCAGTAATATTAGATACTACTACATGCCGCATGTGTAATGTATATTATATAACAATGTATGAAATGATTCCCATGCATACCAAAACAGGTTTTATAACGACCAGCGCCGTCCTCCATAACTATTGTTAACGGGATCATTTAGTTTTTTTTTCATTTAAAGTTGCTACACCTCCGACAAATAGTATTTTTTTATCATTTTTTCTTCAGCAATAAAAGTTACTCACTTTACACTATTACCACCCAATGAATTGTCATCTTCTTATATGTCTTCAAAAATAAAACAGTAAAACTAATTAATTGCGTCCCGAAGACATTCCTTTTCGCTCCGCCTCCATATTGAATGAAATACTGATTGCGCATGCGTCGAAGACAGAAACACAAACGAGTAATTGCGATCGTACTAAGAAGCGAGGAAGGCCAGAAAAGAATGAAATAAGTGTTAATTAGATTATGAAAACGAATAAAGGGAAGGCTTTCAATCGGAGACTGCACAGACAGGTGGAATTATGAAAAAACGACAATAGAATCGGAACAGGTGCACGATAATGGCAGAGTTTTAGCTGGAGAGGCAATGTTTAATGTTCCGTCTGTTGTCAACTTTACTTTACTTTAAACATAATTTATTTACACATATTTGCAAATAGGATTTGGCACAAGTTATTACAACTTATGAAGCCATTTCAACTTTACTGAAAACTGTAAGTATATGATGCGATTGAATAAATGGTTAAGACTTCTTTCGTGATATGTATTGATTGCAGATTGACTATTTACCATTCACTGGCTTAAACTTGTTTGATAAATCACATTTGTATCAATCATGCGAAATGGGGCCGAAGGGGTAACACTAAGAAGGCTTTACATTTCGCAGCTGACAACATGCGGAGGAGCGTGATTTCTCGCGACGGATAATATTTATTTGTATGTCTTAAATAGACATACATATATAGACTAAATGTCATTTATTGTCAAAATAATAACAATTTATTACACTCTGTCGGAGGTGTAGCATCTTAAATGTAATTATATAATATAAACAATGTCGAAACATTTTGTAATTTACGCATGTGTCACTTCAAAATTATTTACACTATAGCTTTATAATTGTAACTTACTAATAATTATATTTGTATGCTGCATTTATTTATAGCGTACATTAGTAAATAACGAAACAACCCTCGTCTGTTATAGCACCGTATAAAACATGAAATACCTGATTACGTATGTACTACTTTCTCTTTAAATACATGGCTTGGGTACCTAGGCGCGAACCATACGTAATATGTTCAGGTAGAAATAATTAAGCTCTAAAAGTGTCAAGAATCGTGTTATAGAATTTTTTAATTAATTATCCCTAATTACCTTGTTATACCTGTGTGAGAGTCGTAGTATCATGCCAAGGTCGTTAAATATGTATCATATCAGTCGTCTTCACGGCACTTCTGTACTGATAATGCACTTAAAATATAGTGCTCTCTAATTTTAACAAATTACCGCAATCATGAATTAACGCGCACACAACGATTTCCTCGATCGCTGATAAAGAAATTGCTATTAGCGCGGTTATATTTCAGCAGAATACTTTAAACCAAAGAGGGCTAAAAATAGCATTGTTAAACTATGTAGCGTATATTACTATCACCACAAATATTATGAGCATTATGATTTATATTTTGGAGAAAAAACAGTGAGCGAATTTCCAACGTATAAGGATGAGCTTATAATGGCGTGTTTTGAAATATAGAATATTTTGTATGATGGAAAAAAACTCACAGTTGATACAGGAATATCAACGTAATGCTGGAGGTCAGTTACACAGGGACTTGAGAATAAGACTGATTCTCAAGTCCCTGTGGTTGATATAGGAATATCATCGTAATGCTGGAGGTCAGTTACACAGGGACTTGAGAATCCCTGTGATCAGTTGTAACGATTCAACTCAATAAGGCTATCAACTATTGCATCATTATTACCAAATCCTCTTGTATACTTTTGATTGTTTAAAGTAAATATTGCACCATACTGCAGTATATACATAGACAACAAACAATACAAAAGGAAACATAGACTTTGCAAACGGACTCATATAAATACTGCATATTAATATAAGAATTAATTTCATATAAGATGAAAAAAAAACATTTTATTGTTAAATAAGGATAAAAAGGATTACGTAATATTGTAGTATAGTGTATCTATAAATGGATGTTTCTTACCGCAGTACTAATCCAGACATATGTACAAGTAGACTCCGTGGCGCAACGGTAGCGCGTCTGACTCCAGATCAGAAGGTTGCGTGTTCAAATCACGTCGGGGTCAGTAACAATTTTATTAATTGGATTTATATGATGTAATTATTACATTTTACACCATTCCATTAAATTCGTTTTAATTCTTATATCGCGTAAGCTCTTCATCGTATTGGACAACAGATTACTTTCCAGCTTACCCATGAACAGTATATTGTACACACTTGTAGATTTCGAAATCACACTAAAGAAATACCAATAAGATGTTGTAAACACTTAATGACTTACAGTTTATCTTTAAATGGAAATGCTGTATAATGAAACACAAATTACTTTTATTTTGAAAATCATTGTATGGCTAAATATAGATATCAAAGATTGCATCATACTGGTATAGACAGTTAAATCCTACTCAATAATATGCTTATAAATAGACTCCGTGGCGCAACGGTAGCGCGTCTGACTCCAGATCAGAAGGTTGCGTGTTCAAATCACGTCGGGGTCATTTCTATTTTTGTTTTGCTTCAATATTTTTACATATTTTGTAAAAAAAATTAAGTTGTTATGTAGTGCACTTACCAAGGACTATTGATATCGATTAAAAAGGCTCTTGCCGTTTCGCGTATATTAAAATGCATGCGACGTATACGTGTATGTCGCCTGATGACATATCCGTCACTTGAAAGATTCTGACATCACTTTCTATTTTGAGTTTCATCCAGCACATCCTTGGAATCGGACCTGCTCACTTAGGGATCTTAGAAAAGCTAAACAGCTGACACAGTTTAATTATGACTTCTCTGTTTTTAAGTAACACCATTTGTACTAATATTTGCTTATATGTTGTGTGTTTTGTACAAGCTTTTGAGATTCCAGGTGGTAGACATTGTTGGTGGATTGAATTGTGTCCTAGGTATATCGTTACTCGTATGGTACTTTTAATTAATTTGGATATTGACTCTGTACTGAATACACAAATGTGCTTGATGTTGTTTTGAAATCCAACATCGAACATATTGATTTAAATGGTAATAGAACCATAACATCCAGATTTGGACATCTCGTTCAACATTATATTAGTTTTCTCTGTCTCCTCTTATGTATTAGAACTTAATAATCACAATATCAACATTGCCAGTTTAGGCGTATAGGTGAATACCATACAGTGATTAAAGCTGTGAGAGCCGTCCTATCCAATACACTTACTGTTAATATAGACTCCGTGGCGCAACGGTAGCGCGTCTGACTCCAGATCAGAAGGTTGCGTGTTCAAATCACGTCGGGGTCATGTAATGTTTTACATACCTTTCATTATTTTTTTCACAGCTGGACATAATCATAACTTATCAGGACCAAATGGCATCTGTAAAGATTGTACTGTATTTATTGAAATAATAAATAAATAAATAAATAATTATACACCGACTTTACTATAGTGAGCTAATGGAATGTTTTGAAATATCAACAACAATAATTTTGAAAGTTAAAACATAAAGTAACAAAAATAAAAGATATATGTTATGTACATGTAAAGGCGATGGTCAAACAATTGCATCATACTGTATAGTAGAGCTGTACATATACAATGTATATTATAGGTGAATACCACATTGTGATAGTTCGTACAACCCAGTCTAATAATGTAGGTTTGGACTCCGTGGCGCAACGGTAGCGCGTCTGACAATTCATTTACTATAGTGAGCTAATGTAATGCTTTAAAATATCAACATTTTGATTTTGAAAGTGAAAATATGAAGTGACAAAAATAAAAGATATCTTTGATGTACATGTAAATAAGAATGTCAAACATTGCATCATGCTTTATAGTATAGATGTGTATATGTGTATATATATATATATATATATTATAGGTGAATACCACACAGTGATAGCTCGTACAACCCAGTAGACCCCAGGAACTGTGGACTCCGTGGCGCAACGGTAGCGCGTCTGACTCCAGATCAGAAGGTTGCGTGTTCAAATCACGTCGGGGTCATGTTAACTTTTTTCGTACAATTGGACCGATATATTTTTTTCACATTTGTAAATAATCATCACTTATAAGGACTTTTGATATAAACCAGGAATGTTAAGATACCACGATATGCCGCATGCGTATCAATGGAAAAAAGGATTCACGTATATACTGTACCTAACGTACACGTGTTATAACTGTCAGTCCCGGCCTCCATATATACTGTACCTAACGTACACGTGTTATAACTATGAGTCCCGGCCTCCATATATACTGTACCTAACGTACACGTGTTATAACTATGAGTCCCGGCCTCCATATATACTGTACCTAACGTACACGTGTTATAACTGTCAGTGCCGGCCTCCATATATACTGTACCTAACGTACACGTGTTATAACTGTCAGTGCCGGCCTCCATATATACTTTACCTAACGTACACGTGTTATAACTATGAGTCCCGGCCTCCATATATACTGTACCTGACGTACACGTGTTATAACTGTCAGTCCCAGCCTCCATATATACTGTACCTAACGTACACGTGTTATAACTATCAGTCCCGGCCTCCATATATACTGTACCTAACGTACACGTGTTATAACTATCAGTCCCGGCCTCCATAGATACTGTACCTAACGTACCCGTGTTATAAATATCAGTCCCGGCCTCCATAACTATTGGTGTAATCATACTTTGTTAAGATATTTGAACCATTGACCTCATCATCCAGATTCTTACATTTATTTGACATAGACTCATATTTGTCAACATTTTAGGCCCTTACAGACAAGTCTCAGAAGGATAAAACACATGTATGGTGTCACTGTCATCACCGACGAGTCCTAGAAAGATTAAACAGCTGTATGATGTCCCTAACATCAATAACGAGTCATGGAAGGGTGAAACAGCTGTATGATGTCCCTAACATCACTGACGAGTCATGGAAGGGTGAAACAGCTGTATGATGTCCCTTACATCACTGACGAGTCGTGGAAGGTGAAACAGCTGTATGATGTCCCTAACATCACTAACGAGTCATGGAATGGTGAAACAGCTGTATGATGTCCCTAACATCACTGACACGTCCTAGAAAGATGAAACAGATGTATGATGTCCCTAACATCACTAACGAGACATGGAAGGGTGAAACAGCTGTATGATGTCCCTAACATCACTAACGAGACATGGAAGGGTGAAACAGCTGTATGCTATCCCTAACATCACTTACGCGTCCTAGAAGGGTGAAACAGCTGTATGATGTCCCTAACATCACTAACGAGTCATGGAAGAGTGAAACAGCTGTATGATGTCCCTAACATCACTTACGCGTCCTAGAAGGGTGAAACAGCTGTATGATGTCCCTAACTTCACTGACACGTCCTAGAAAGATGAAACAGATGTATGACGTCCCTAACATCACTAACGAGACATGGAAGGGTGAAACAGCTGTATGATGTCCCTAACATCACTAACGAGTCGTGGAATGGTGAAACAGCTGTATGATGTCCCTAACATCACTAACGAGACATGGAAGGGTGAAACAGCTGTATGATGTCCCTAACATCACTAACGAGTCATGGAATGGTGAAACAGCTGTATGATATCTCTAACATCACTAACGAGTCATGGAATGGTGAAACAGCTGTATGATGTCTCTAACATCACTTACGAGTCATGGAAGGGTGAAACAGCTGTATGATGTCTCTAACATCACTAACGAGTCGTGGAAGGTGAAACAGCTGTATGATGTCTCTAACATCACTAACGCGTCATGGAAGGTGAAACAGCTGTATGATGTCCCTAACATCACTAACGAGTCATAGAAGGGGTGAAACAGATGTATGATGTCCCTAACATCACTCACACGTCATAGAAGGGTTAAACAGCTGTATGATGTCCCTAACATCACTTACGAGTCGTGGAAGGTGAAAGAGCTGTATGATGTCCCTAACATCACTAACGAGTCATGGAAGGTGAAACAGCTGTATGATGTCTCTAACATCACTAACGCGTCATGGAAGGTGAAACAGTTGTATGATGTCCCTAACATCACTAACGAGACATGGAAGGGTGAAACAGCTGTATGATGTCCCTAACATCACTAACGAGACATGGAAGGTGAACCAGCTGTATGATGTCTCTAACATCACTAACGAGTCGTGGAAGGTGAACCAGCTGTATGATGTCTCTAACATCACTGACACGTCCTAGAAAGATGAAACAGATGTATGACGTCCCTAACATCACTAACGAGACATGGAAGGGTGAAACAGATGTATGATGTCCCTAACATCACTTACGAGTCATGGAAGGGTGAAACAGCTGTATGATGTCCGTCCCTAACATCACTAACGAGTCATGGAATGGTGAAACAGCTGTATGATGTCCCTAACATCACTAACGAGACACGGAAGGGTGAAACAGCTGTATGCTGTCCCTAACATCACTTACGAGCCATGGAAGGGTGAAACAGCTGTATGATGTCCCTACCATCGCTAACACGTCCTAGAAGGAGGAAACAGATGTATGATGTCCCTTACATCACTTACGAGTCATGAAAGGGTGAAACAGCTGTATGATATCACTAACGAGACATAGAAGGATGAAACAGCTGTATGATGTCCCTAACATCACTCACACGTAGTAAAAGGATGAAACAGCTGTATGATGTCCCTAACAACATTGACAAGTCCCAGAAGAACCAAACAGATGTATGATGTCCCTAACATGACTAACACGTCATAGAAGGATAAAACAGATGTATGATGTCCCTAACAACATTGACGAGTCCCAGAAGAACCAAACAGATGTATGATGTCCCTAACAACATTGACAAGTCCCAGAAGAACCAAACAGCTGTATGATGTCCCTAACAACATTGACAAGTCCCAGAAGAACCAAACAGCTGTATGATGTCCCTAACATCACTCACACGTCATAGAAGGATAAAACAGATGTATGATGTCCCTAACAACATTGACGAGTCCCAGAAGAACCAAACAGATGTATGATGTCTCTAGAATCGGTGACGAGTCCTTGAAGGATGGAAAAGCTTTATGGTATCCATGACATCACTGACGAGTCCTTGAAGGATGGAGAAGCTTTATGGTATCCATGACATCACTGACAAATCCTAGGACGAGACAGCTGTATGATGCAGTTTAATTCATGGTTGTCTCTACTGTATCTAACTCTTAATTGTATTAAAAGGTGTTCATATATTGCATGTCTTTTGTACAATCCATAATTCCATATACACGTTCTTTACTATAGTGAGCTAATGTAATGCTTTAAAACATCAGCATCAATAATTTTTAAAGGTAAATATGATGAAACAAAAATAAAAGATATGTTTTGTGTACATGTTAAGCCAATAGTCAAGCATTGCATCATACTGTATAGTATAGATGTACATATATATATATATGACACACACGATATGGAACTTTTGGACATCTTTACCTTTTTATTCGATTTAATTGTTTTATTCTGCAATTGTTTGGACACCACAGAAGCATTCATACAAAGTTGTAGGCTATGAAACCACATTGTGTACACATACGAATCACATAATCATAATATAAAAATGAACAGTTTTTAAAGAAAAAAACTGCATATTAATGTAAGAATGAATTTCATTTAAGATAAGCGGCATAGTTTTAATGCTGGTGGTTATAATGTAAAACTGCTGGTGAAATAAATCAACGTTTCAGCAGAGATATTCAGCTTGCATTCTTAACTTTGTTTCGTTTATAACTGCATATCTGCATTTTGCATTTACCGCTACATTGACCAATCACATACTTCATCTTGACCAGTAACGCCACCAGTCGCGTCATATCCGGGACCAAAAGCTATGCCGAAAAAGATTGCGTCATATTGTAGTATATTTATCTATAAATGGATGTTTCTTAGCGTATAGATAACACGCAGTACTTAAACCAGACATACATGTATAAGTGGCCAACTTGATAAACGGAACTGTCAAGTGGACTCCGTGGCGCAACGGTAGCGCGTCTGACTCCAGATCAGAAGGTTGCGTGTTCAAATCACGTCGGGGTCATAGCAATTTTATTGATTGACATGATGTAATTATTACATTTTACTCCATTCGATTAAATTCGTTTTAATTCTTATATTGCGTAAGTTCTTCAACGTATTGGACTACAGATTACTTTCCAGCTTACCCATGAACAATATATTGTACACACTTGTAGATTTGGAAATCACACATGTTAAAGAAATACCAATAAGATGTTATAAACTCTAACATTACTAAAGTTTATCAATTGATGGAAATGCTGTATGATGAAACACAAATCACTTTTATTTCGAAAATCATTTTATGGCTAAATATAGATATCAAAGATTGCATCATAATGCTTTATTTGTATAACAAGCAATACTGGAAGGCAGTTAAATTGTCCTACTCACTATATTCAATAAGTTGACTCCGTGGCGCAACGGTAGCGCGTCTGACTCCAGATCAGAAGGTTGCGTGTTCAAATCACGTCGGGGTCATTTTGTCTTTTACTAATATAGTATGACCAACTTTTAAAATTTTGCATTTTATGCTTCCTATTTGACAATGAACACGTGCGGTGTATTTTGCACGTCACCTGTTAATTGCTAAATATCACAGCAATATTTATAGAACAGCCACATCCGTAACATCTGCAATCGGACACAACAATACAAGCACAAGAGTTATTTTATTGAAGTGTCATATGTCAATAAATATACATACATAAATATACTATCACGTGAACATCATAAAAGTATTTGATTAGAACAGTTAAGATATCGACATTCAGCCACCACGTATAACACAATCGCTCTGAATCCACTATTGATTGGTTAATTAATATGAACAGGGACTTACAAGGCCATTAATTGACACTAGGCCGCAGTTGCTATAGCAAGGCCCGACTCCTTTAAACTGATTTTTTAGATGTACATCTATTGATTACCTGCTTAATACAACAATGTACTATTACACCCTTTTTTTTGTTTGTTTGATTTTGATTTTTACAAGGAATAGTAAAGCATGATGACTTTATTCTAAGCCACATTTGAGTGTGGTAACTACATCCCTGTAAACGATACCATCAGCATTTTGATTGTTTTATGATATGTAAGTAAATGATACAAATATTATAATGTAAAAACTAGATGGTAGTGGTTCCGTTGTCACCCTCCTAACTCTCATTTAGATTGCGACTTAACTTGGATCTGGCCTAGACTTGTACGGCAGGTGTCGTCGATGACGCAGGACAAGCTTACTCTCCCGGAACATTCGGATGTCCCCATACAAATCTACATTTTTGCTTATATTTTGCCTTTGTTAATCAATTTTGAAATAAAAACATTGTTTCGTTATTTGGTGGTATTCTGTTGTTTTTTTTAATTTTTTAGTTTTCGTATTCCTCAAAAAATATTGTTATCGCTACATTTCTTACATACCAAATCAATCACCATTAACTAATAGCCCCACTCCCAAATCCAGTGTCAATATAGTGTAGCTATTTCTACATGTTTTGGTTATATGGTTACGTTCAGGTTTGGGATAGAAAACTATACATGATCAACAGATGTTCAAACATCAATAGCTCCATTGGGCTTCGTCACGCGAGCTAGAAATTAAGATAAACTCATTTATTACTTTTTCATTTAGATGGATTAAAATTAAAACATGATACATTATTATCCCAGACCCACATCCGAACAAAATATCACGTGTTTGTAATAAAATGGTTTTAAGATAACTACTTTTAATAGAACTATATAATGTTATTGTATATGATCTCTAATTGATGATGTGATCAAACACGCTATGGATCAGATATGTACAGGATACTTGGTTCAGTGAATATTATTTACAATGAAATATTGGCTTTATTTCATAAAAACCTTTTAATGTAAAACATTGCATCATACATTGGATGTACGGTTGTATGATAATACGTTATAAGAACTTAGTACCACACTGCGATCAATTTTACAACGACTCCGTGGCGCAACGGTAGCGCGTCTGACTCCAGATCAGAAGGTTGCGTGTTCAAATCACGTCGGGGTCAATTTACTTTTATTTCATTAATTTTTTTCATTTTTCAAATTTCATTTACACCATCACAACACTAAATTCGAAAATTGAGACGAATATAACCAAATGGTGAAATGAAGTTCCGCCATCAACCTGGAATATTGTAAGTGAGGTATACAGCAGTTTTGCATTCTACAGCGTTTTACCAGGAACATTAAAATTTATTAACGAAGTTTAGGCTTATGCCAAGAAAACGAAGCTAGCTCCTCCATTCCGTCTGTGGTGTCCCCGGCATAATTCTATACCGCGTTTATTCAGTATTTGATATATCTAAGCCCCTAAGTATCTGTAACCAAAAAATCCTAAAAACCTAGCTGAATTCTAATACTAGGTAGATTATCTCCCGCAAGTGTCTTGGATATCCAATTTTAAACCTCGTACGTATCTGACCAGTCACTAGAATCAGGCAAATCCTAGAGAACACACTGCCCAGTCTAGACTTACATCAATGGTATCCATTTTGGTCTTTGCTACTTACTAATTAATTATCTACTATATACATATATGTATATATCGAAAAACAATTACGTTGTATTGAGAACCTACATTACTGGCCAAGGGTATGATACTGGTCTGTAATTGTTGACGACGTTAGAAAACGCTAACGAGTACATTTAGTGCGTAGGTGGACTGCATGCATGACCAGAATGCTCCATATTTAAATCAAGTCGAATTCCTCCAATAAACAGGATATACCATCTGACGAGCATTTTGTTTTGATATGCAGGCTGGTTGGCACATGACACATCAAATGAAAGATCATTAATACATTATAATATATTATCGAGAGACAATGCTTATAAATATGTATTATTTCTTGATGATGTCATAACATATGTAATATATTTACTTATGTTAATGGACATGTCTTTCTTGTACAGAGGTGCCATTTTGTGTGTCAGTGGTTCGTGTAACCAGTTATGTATGTAGTTTGAACTTGGTTCGCAGTCACCTTCTCTACACTAAGGAGTCATACTCCACAGAGAGTTCGAGAATTTCTCTGTCTTTTCGTAATGTAGAGTTATCTGCTCTTGTGAGCAGGTATTGAGTGTTACGTCATTATTTTGTGTGAGAAAATTACGTCGTTTAATTTCTCAGAAATGTATTACGTTACTCTCACAAATAAATGATGTAACAACAAACACCTGCTCACAACTTTTAAACAACTTGTTGTCAATTAAGTTATGAGATCCGGTAATTACATGTCATAATCCTTAGTTACTAAGAGAAGTTCTTACTGATAGAGAGGAAAAAAAACTTCCTTTAAATATAAAGAGTATTTGTGGTCATTGAGCTATCATGAAACTCAGTGATTACAACTCATAAACACTTGGTACGTATACATGTTCTTAATTAACATCAAAATAAGACATCCATTGAGCTATTATGAAACTCTACAGCTACAAGTCACAATCCTGATAAACTTTTAGATGTTCTCACTAACACGTTAGTAGGTCTTTTTATTCAAAAGTATTTGCGATACTTTATTGATTTGAAATATTGTGATTTTATTGTATATCAAAGATCAGCATTTGGCCGGATATTCATTATTTTGGATGTGCTATGTTGCAAATATTTTATTGTGAATTTATGTGAGTTGATTAAATAAATCATTAATCATGACAAAAGAGATATCCATGTTCTTTGCTTATGGATATAAAACTTTATAAAGTTATATATCATGATTCCCTATGGGACATCTAGACATAGAACCCCCGGATGATTAACAGAAAAGCATGGGCTTGTTCATCAAATGCCGAGAAGTTTCACTGTCAATCATGGTGACTTTTCACCCTTATCCTATCTTTTATTTTTGACAAATAGACTCACGTTGACACTGTGAGTCGTAGAAGGTGTTGTGATTTTACCCAATCCTTTTTTTTTTTTTTTTTTCGCCGGGCAGTAACCAGTACGTCTGTCCGACGTCGGTCTTCTGATGTATGGCTTTGATCGCCAGTCCGCCATTCTTCAAAACAAGTTTGCGCACGCGTGCATGGCATATCATCTGCGACTCACCTATATATATAGACTGAATCACCGCTTGAAAGATTCCCCTTAATCAGTAGGTAGTTTCCGGTTTTAATTAAAACATAGAGATGCTTTAATGTGTTTCATTTACTTTTCGCTTGCCATTTCCTATCAGACTAAAAAGGATGGAAGTAGATCGGTAAGCAAGTAAACAATAAGATGTTAGGTTTTGTATTTTTATAAAATCTTATCAACAGCTATGGTCTTAAAAGGACGGTATCCTCTGTTAGGAGGCGCGTAACTATAGCATTCTGCCAGATATCCAACCGAACACATTATACTGACAATGGGCGAACCGTCGTCCAACTCCTAAAAAACCGAGCGCTAACCACCATCTGGTAGCTTTCGGTCAGGGGACAGAACCCAAATACTTCCTCACAAGGACGAACGCTTAGCCAAAGATCAAAAGGAAGGAAGTACAGTGTTAAAGGAGACATTAGGAAGAAGGAAGTTGTTTAGAGAAAAGATAAGATCTTAAATTTAGTTCGTGTTACGAGTGATACTATGGGGACAACAGGTACAGATCTTACGCCCTATACACAGTGTTTCGACACTGGGGAAAGGGTTTCGTAAACATATATTGTTATTGGTCTGAAAAGTAGCATTTGATAAAATATGTTTGGCACCAAATACGTCCTAATATTACAAGTTACAAAATAACAGCTACATAACTGTGACCCTAAAGTATCTATGAAATGCACGATGGACTGTAGTGGAATACCTGGAATGGCAAAAATGACGACATATATTTGAACTGGGTGTATTGCATTTAAGAAGAAATCTAACAAAGATGAAAGAGCAATAAGTGCACACGCATTATTTTACATATAAGCTATACTGTACAAACAATAAAAGATACTCCGACTACGATTTTTTTCATTATTTTTATTTTTGATGTTGAATATTGTTTTTGAATAAAATATATAAAAAAAACAACAAACAAAAACAAAAACTCAACGTTAGTTCGTCCACATTGAAATGACTTTACATGGGAATAACAGGAATGACATATTTTCATTTTTTTAGATATACTGTTAGAGTAATCCTCAAATTAATTGTTGATATAACACAGGTCTAATGAATTTGATCATTACAGTGTACAGTTAATGCCACTTATGAATACAAAACTGTGCCATACAGCTGCTTTGTCCTTCAATGATTCGTCGGTAATACCAAGGAGCGACATAATTCCATGATATATACTATACAAATCACACACAAGATAAATGTGCTGTACCTTCCAAATCGGAATAAAAATTTCCTATATCAGAACCTTTTCGCACTCGTCTGTTTGGCTAAGGTCTTAAAGTGTTCATAAAAAGCATGAAAACTCAGAAGGAAAGTTGGCACCAAATAACTGACCGAATATTCAACAGCACACAATGAATTAATGTCTCGTTGTGTTCTTAAAAACACTACCGTGACATCACTATCACAATAAACTTGCACAATTAACGAATGTTTAATGTGTAAGTATGTGGCCAAAGGTAATAAATCATGACAAATCGCTGTCATTTATATTATCTTAAAATAAAATCTTATTATTTTAAAATATGTTTTTATTTTTCATAAACATATTATTGTCGATTTGGCCCAGAAATCTATTTTGATAAGCATGTTTTAACGGAAAGTAATAACGTTATATGAAAGAACAAATAAATGAATAAATATAAATAAATAAATAAATATTAATGAATAATAAATAGTAAGCAAAGCAGATTATTTGAGAATGCATTTTCTCATGTTATACTATTGAGAAATAACATTTAAATCGCAACGAGTTAAAAGGGAAACACTTATGTTAATGCCTGCTGAAAAAAGTTAACGAGAGCGTTTAATGTATATTATCAAACACATTTTAAATGAATACATCTGTATCACGAAAGTTTGTTTCACATTGAGCCACATTGTTATATTTCCCAGACGGATATCATAGCCTGTCAGACTGATGTTGATAATAAGTTAACCATGGTTCAATGCATTTTGATTGGCTAACACTTGAAGGCCACTTCACGGGGTCGAGGAAATGATGACACATGCAAAACATAGTCCGTAACTGTTTTTACTATACTTCATGTTATATAGATTTCTATCAATCGATTGCTTTGAAAAATAATGAACTTGCTCATTGTTCGTCATGATTAGCAATAAATTGTAATATCCGCGCACATTTCTAGAATTGGCGGTTTTGCATATAAATAAGCGGCATTACACTTTAGAGTCATATCATTACACCCTACCTTATAATGTGAAAGAACACACGTTTTCAAGAAACAATTTATCCCTAGAATAGCTTTTCCACTGGGGTAGAAACAGGTCCCACAAACGTATGGGCTGTTTCTATATGGTATTACTTTCACACCCTTGTTAGTGATTTTTCAAAAAAAAAAGTCCGGCCGCCTAGGTGGAAGGCAAGTATGTTACCACTGTGCTACTCTGTATATTTTCTGATACAAACTTACATATAATATTGGATATTTTATAACTCATATTTTGTCATCATATATTGTCGTAATAAGACGAAGACAAAAGATGTTGTTCCACACGGTATTGTCTTAAGCCTCCTACATACGACTGTATCACCGTAATGCTCCCAGTAGATCTAAAATATTCACTTTAAAATATCGGGGTGTAATAACGCTAAGTAATGTTTGCTTTAAGATGTTACTTCAAATCATATGATGTTTCATGTACATATAAATGTCACACCGGAGCTGTCACCAGCTCATACACGATAAGAACTAAAACTGAACCGTTAAATTCCTATACACTTTTGTATTACAATCACTAGTCATGAAATCATTCTTCGGTCCCAGTCAGATTCATCAATTAAATGGTATAAAATGTAGAAATTATCAGATTAGGGATGTCAATTTTACATTTAAAATCCTATAATCAGTTTAATGATCCAACTCTTAAAAGCAGATCTCGCTCAACAGTCATCACTTGCATGTATATGCAAACGAGAAGAAATGATCACGTGATAGGAGTTATACACTCACTGTCCATTAAGATGTGTGGATAGCTCGGTGAGACATTAAGACATAGCTGTGTTTGTCTTGTTAACGTGTTTTTGCTATTATAACTTTGATGGATGAATCTTAAATATTTTTTAAAAACCGATGATGAATTCAACATGAATTTCAACTATGTAGATCGTATTTATTGGTATCTAAAAATAGCATTTGATATAAAAAAAAAAAAACATCTCTAGGGGGTAGAAATTAGTAGTAGTATGTGTTAAAGTAAAATACACAGTCATAATCAGATGGGTCATAATTCTGTCTTTAAAGAAATGTACTGTTGCAATGTCGATACACAGGTGGCAAAGTAAGATCTACCACAACGAATGTATCATCACACATACCGTTATCTCAATAAAGACCAGTCGTGTGGATTTCCCAAAAATATAAAGCCTTAAACTTGTTTTCTTTCACTATATTGTCAAATTATAGGAATTTATTCGTATAGAACTGGTATTAATATATATCTAAACATTATATCACATTCCGGTTTCTATGTATTTCACATATTTCTTTGTCTTACATTGTTTCACATACCAGTAACTATTTATATATGTATGTCTTACATTGTTTCACATACCAGTAACTATTTATATATGTATTTCTTACATTGTTTCACATACCAGTAACTATTTATATATGTATGTCTTACATTGTTTCACATACCAGTAACTATTTATATATGTATGTCTTACATTGTTTCACATACCAGTAACTATTTATATATGTATTTCTTACATTGTTTCACATACCAGTAACTATTTATATATGTATGTCTTACATTGTTTCACACACTTGTAATAATTTCTCTTTTTATGTCTAAAATGTTTCACATACTAGTAACAATTTTTATTTCTCTCTTTTACAAAATTTCACACACCAGTAACTATTTATTACGTCTGTCATACATTATTTCAAATAACCTTAATTATCTATGAATGTCTCTTACGTTGTTTAAAATATACCAGTTATTACTTATATATATCTGTCGTGTCCTTATACCGTGTGTCTTTTGACATTATTTTCAACATTGCTCCTTAAGTTAAGCATTATTGAAGTAAAGGAACATCTCATTTAAGGAAACTTTCCTTAAATTCTGTGATTTTGTCCGATGGCAATTTTTTGAACCGACATTCAGATAAAGAACATTGTTGTATCTGTGGCCAGGAACTGAAAGCTTACTAACTTAAATGTACAATACGGTTATACCAGGCACCAGTTTTATCTATATTCCTAACCTTAAGGAAATTCTTTTATGTATTTTTCCTATAGAAAAGCATTAACAAATTTAAGGAAACTAAGACCTTCCCTTTAATCCAAGAATCCTTTCCCATGTTAAGAAATGTTGATGAAACTGGGCCTAGTCGGTTTAGGTCAGTATTAAAATCTTGGGTTGCTGTTGATGTTGCTGCTGCTGTTGTTGTTGCTGGAGGCACATGTTTCATTCATTATTTGGCACTAATTGTATCTATAAAACAATTCAGAGTTTTAAACCTGTGTTTAATCCCTAATGCTGGACCAGAATATCAAATCATCGAACGCAACGGGAATCAGAGCCTCAAGAAGTCGCAATGAAAAGCTCTGTTTTAACACAATATGTCTGATATGCCACAGCTTCTACGCTAGTTGATTTTGGTCACGGATGCCTGAACACAAAATCAACAGGAATGCTTATCTGTTCATGATATAATATCGGAATGCATTATAGAAACCGCACCATATCAAAATAGCATTAATATTAAATCGTTTTAACTCCGACATGTATTGGGATTAAATTTGATGTTGAGAATGTCTCGGAGACAGGCTCGTTACCAATGATGTGCTGATAACCTCGTTACCATTGTAACAGAGGTCCTGATAAACCGATAATTGGATGGCTGTACTTACCAATGGAGTCCAGGTACACATTACATAGAAGCGAAAACATTAACGATTTATCGTAAATAAAGGGGGCTATAAAAAAAAAACTAAAAGTTGTTTATCGTTAGGAAGTCTATACTGTATAAATCTTAGAAAAGGAACAAGGGCCAAGAAAGGACGTAGGTGTTTCTGAGATGTTCATTGATTCAGTTACACAATGTTACAGGCTTATCTTGTCTGAAACATTTGCCATGGAGGTAAAACAAAATCAAGAGCATGGAAGCTAGAGCTTGTCGGTATGTCTACTTCCAAGCTGTCTTTAAATAAACTGTTATCCATCCAGTGTATATATACGCTTATGTCTTTTGATGAGAAAGATAAATATCAGATTTTACACAATCCCCAAAGTACTTATTCTCCCGGTACCGATCCATGCACTGTATTGACACGGTAATAATTGATTGAGCGCGTCAAGTGGAAGCCTTTTATTAAAATAAATACACAACTGTATAATTAATTGTATAGAATGTTGGTACCGTTGCTTTCGTGCCGTAAAGATAATGTCCTCAATATATACTGTAAATATTTCATCGGGATGGATAGACATTGCGTCCGTATCGACATGATCTAAATTCATCAAATTGACGCAAGGTTCGGCAATGATCAGCCAAACGCATCCGCCCGTAGTTGACACAGGTGCCAGGACTCTATGTGCATCTATAATAGATGTTGATTTCCAACTATCATTTTTAATGAAATTTACAATTTGGATTTACGGCTATCGGGGGAAGGTATATTGTTTTCTGGTCATGAATTAACAATACAAACGGACCTCTACCCTGATATGTGATTCTGTAGCTAATTCAACTTGGCGCCATAACAAAGGCTTAAAGCTAGGTAATCTATGATACAAACATAGCAAGATGTACTTTCGAAATAATGTTAGTATCAGAAGTTCTGATTATACATAAAGAAGGTAAATATTGTCTACAAAATAAATTCTAATTTAGTTAATTCAAAATTCAAAAAAAAAAAAAATCAAATAGATATCATTAAAAGAATTTGTATTATGAAAAGTGCTCAAGTGAAAAGTATCATATACACGTGCATTTCATCTGCTCAGTTCATATTATCTCTAAATTCCATTACGACCAAGGCAATAAAATGACAATACATGTACTCACATATCCCCATTCTTGTGATAGAATAAAAATTAAATACCAAACCTTTTCTCTATTCATTCTGATATATCGAGTATTAAACTGACACGTACATTGTTTAAAAGACTACGCCATCAAGAGTCGTTGTCCATATTCTGCTGATATGATCAATAAGTCATCACATCTAATTATAAATGCTGTTTTACACGTGCATTCCGGAAGTTGCGCGACAAACTATCTTGTAAAACATTACCAGGATTATCCATTACATTTTTAACTGGTTTGGTGGCATTAATAGGCATTAAAATGCCATATGGACTGTATCATCGAGTATCATTTACCTTCACGTTTTATGGTTAACCATAATCCTCTCCCAACAAAGAACCATTTTAATTGATATTTTCCTAAATCCTTTGCGGATTCAGTAATATGTGATTAGAAAAACATTCTGGATATACGTATGTACATGTATTTGTCAAAAAGACCATTATATGTATGCCTCATGTATGGAAAGCTAATATTTGTGACATGCATACTTTTGTTATTTTTCTTAAATTGCCTGTATCAGATGTAAACATTGTCATTGGAAAATATATCAAATTCATATTTTAAATACAATATACACTTTGTATATACAAAATGTCAAACCGCTGTTTCCCTTCCATTTGCCTGTACATGCACACTATACACTGCTATGTAACAGAGGACGATTACCTTCCCAGAACACTTGGTCTTATTCTCCTTTCATTATTCGACATATATTTGGGGAGTTGTATTTCAAGTGATATTTCCGTATATGTGTATTTATATACGGCTATAACCACACAGCCTATATTAGAAATGTTATGTATATTATACACGTGCAAGTAAGAAATTTTGATTGATCTTAAGGCTATTCTATTAGACATTTCTAACAAACACTGAATAATGTATCAAAAAAGCAAAGCTGAAAGTACAGGAGTGAAATATTATCAAACAATATCAAACAAACAAGGAAACAAAAAGACAATAGCAAAAAAAAAAAAGCAAAAGCAAAATTAATTTGACAGATAAATTAATAGAACAGAATGGAGAAAAAGAGATGACAGAGGAAACACTTACGGGATCAGGTCGTCTTTCAGTCGTATCTTTCCATTTTTATCTTTTTCATTTGCTGGTGTTAATTAGTATATCATTATACCGTGTGTGCCGTTTTATGCATTTTTTTTGTGACAAGCAGCGTGTACTTTGACGCGCTGTAGCATATTTAAGTATGCTCTAACGGTAATATTCGCCTTATTTGCATACCGTTTTTTCTGTACTATCAGATGCGCATATAACCTCCATGATTTGATCGATGTACATGTACTTTTGTGCAAAGAATATTTAATGTCAAGGTCATATTTTGTTCTGATTACGCCCGATAACGAATTCCCATCAGGTGGGTTCGATTTATTCGTCATTTTAATATTTGCTCATCATATCTTTTTAGTGTCTCACTTTTAATTATTGCTAAGATATCGTAATCATTGCAAATACGATCTTGCCCTAAAGGCTACCGTGGTATTTGTTTTGGTACCCAGTGCAACACAATTACAAATAAAGTAAATTTGATATAAAGACCAACTGCCTACAACAATCAGAGTATACCGATATGATAACGAAACCGTCATTCAAACTTAAACCCGGTAAAACGAGGGCAACATATGATCTAAAATATAAGTTTGGAGGGAGACCCTTTTACAAGGATGGTAAGACCAAATTCCCGTAGAGTAAGTTTGTTTTCTTCGTCGACGACACCTGCTTCTATGCCAATCAAAGTCAAATTCCGAGTTACGTCACATTCTGAAAACTATGGTTGTAACAAAAGTCATTCTTCTCACTAGAGTGACCTTAATGAGCATAGTTGTTTTCTTTAACGATTTTGAACTAGCTTTACAATGCGTTTACGTGTCGATATTCTCTGTTAATGGACACTGACCTGAAATAGTTTAGTTCTGTTAAAATCCAGTGATATGTGTGGAAACATGTTTCAGACAGTATGCGGTTGAGTGATTGCCACATTGCATTCTAATACAAATGTTAATGGGATCATATAGATAAAAAAAACCTACATAAAATCGAGTAGAGGTCTATATTGATACACGATGTGTGTAGAATGTATTCTCACGCGACATACGTGATTGATTAATTTGGTCAACGAAGGCAAGCTAATGATGTTAGGATGTATGTTGAGTGCATTTCAACGCACCATTTGCATTTGATAATACGGATATTTTTTTTTAAAGCAAAACCAAAACAAAACAAAACAAACAAAAAAACTAAACTAAACTAAAACAAACAAACAAAACAAAACAAAAAACAAACAAACAAACAAAACCACATGTGTGATGTTAAGCCAAGGTATTTGAACATAAATGAACTTCAATAAGAGATATATTATAAAACAGAAAAGTACTTTTAGCATCAGTTAGAGAAGATAATTTGATGATTTGGTTTAAAATGCTATATTCATCTCCTAAACTCAGAAATACTCACCAGGTTCATAGCACTCACTTTACCAAGACGCCTTTTCTAAGATAGCGGCAACGAAAAAACATTTCAGTAAAAATATGCCATCATGATTATGTGAGATACGCGAATCCCATGTGGAATATTCTCCTAGGATAACTCACTGATACCCAGATAGACAAAAAATCACCCTAGCATGATGTACATCAGACTAAATGTATGAATATTCGTTCTCAAACATGACTTCATTTAAATTTGATAAATCACTTTATCAGGTACACGTGTAATTTGACATTCTAGCCAGCGGAAGAATACTTACCGCCAAACACAGTTGACATCTGACATCGCTTTCCGGAAACAATTAATAACCAAACCTGCTGCGTTGTACAAACTACTTAATTTTAATGTATTCCACCCTTCTTCCTGCCCGTTCCAGATATGTTCTGCTAATTTGTATTTGTACGTGATTTAGAAATTTATTCATCTTTGAATTTTGAATACCATTACCAGTACAGTTGTACTTTCTAACTTGTTGGAAAAGGAGAAGAAAAAAAGTAGCTCGTCCTATTCAAGTATAAAAAGTAGGGCTATATGAAGCTCGGGTAAGTCGTCTCTGAATACCATTAGATAAACAGTCGGTATGGACGTTCAATTTCCCTTAATTGTAATTTGTATCTATGTTCCTTAGCATCACTGACGAGTCCTAGAAGGACGAAGCAGCCGCACAATGCAGTTTAATTAATTTTGTCTCTTCTGTATCTAGCTCTCAATATGTTTCGAAAGATGTTAATATCTCGCGGTGTCGATGCCGCCTTTCGACAGAGTCACAACATAGTGTAGTTTTGCCTAAATCTTGGCGGCCGTCAGGTTGAATAACATACATTGGTAATAATAATGTTAGTTAATAGTACATAGTTCCTTCAAACATGTCAAACATACAGGAGAAATACTGCCCGCTCAATAGGTTTGTTTATCTTAAATATCGCTTTCATAAGAAAATGACCCACTTGAACGTCCTTCAGTCTTCTAAGGATCCCCTAGTTTGCGCTGATTTATTACGTTTCACGGGACATGCATGTGTTCATGTAAAATATTCCATCCACTACACTTACTTTTTTCACTTTGAAGAATTGTACAAAAGACACATACTATATTAGCACCTTTCAGAGCTCACGGAGAGTAAGAAACAACATGAATTAAACCAACAGCTGGTTCGCCCTTCTAGGACTCGTCAGTGGTGCTAAGGGCTTAAAGTGTTGATGATCGGAGGCGACAAAAACAAAACTGGAAAATGGATCAAAAGAATTGCTAAAATCAATAAATTCATGTTTTAACAATATTTTATTTCAAAAGAACAATAAGTTAATACTTATATTCTGAACTGTACTACTGTTCAAATGAATTAAAACGTAATGAGTGTGGTACGGTTAACTTTGGGGACTGACAATTCCACCAGCAATGATTTCACAAAAGATTGATAGCATCTTTCACACCCTTAGAGGTAAGACAAGGGAAAGTCAACCCGAAGGGGACGATTCTTGGGCAAGCCAAGTCTCAGGGTTTGGCAGCATACTTCACAGGGTTACCCTGCGGTTGCTATGGAAAAGATTAATATAATCTTTTACCCCCTTGGGAGTGAGACAGGGGAATCTCAACCCGAGGGGAAGATTCTTAAGTTGTCAAACACGAGGCTTGCCGAGTGTTTGCCAGCTTCATTATCTTACCCCGAGGGTTGAGATTCCCCTCTCTCGCTTCCATGGAGGTGAATGATTATTTTTCTCTTACCCTGTTTACCCTCTTATATATCTAATTTTGATGTTACATCAATGCAAGGAAATGTTGACGCGACGTGATTGGATTGTCGACGTGACGTCATTCTACTGTTGCCATGACGTCATGGTATTGTTAATGTGATGAAATGCAATTGTTGAGAACGTGAAAAGAGCACGCGTAGCTTGTCTTTTCCCTTGGGTGAGATAAAGTATAATCCAGCCCTGGGCTTGAGTTATCCCTATCTCTGTTTCATTATATTAATCTTACACCCAAGGTTGAGATTCCTCTGTTTGGAATGAATGATTATTTTTCTCTTACCCTGTTTACCCTCTTGTGTATCCAATAGGGACGTTACATCAATGCAATATATGTTGACGTGACGTAGTTGAATTATGTATATGACGTCATGGAATTGTCGCCGTGACGTCATTTTAATGTAGACGTGAAGAAATGCAATATTTGCTTGTCTAAAACGAGAGAGATATACGAAAAAGAGGTGCAAAAGAATTCGACTATTTTCAATTAATTTCATGATTTTCAATATTGCATTTCAAAATAACGTAAGGGACATGTTTATATTTTGAACCGTGTCGTTATTCGAATGAATTAAAACGTGATAAACAAATTATGGGGAGTGAAATCTATATTCACAAACATTTCCGCTATTCTCTATCATCATATCTTTATTCTACTTGGCTGAAATCTGGAAATCGCGATGTGACCGATTGGATCTGTTGAAGGTGGAACTCTCTCAAGGTCCGTCAGTTTTAAACGTTTGTAAATGAAAAAAATATATATATGTTCGAAATTTTATGAACTAAAAGTTATGAAAAAAATACTAATGTTATTTTAAACAAAAATAATCTGCAGCTTTAATTATCTAACTTTAGGCTGAACCAGATAGCAAAGCTCTGTTGGTTCTAGGCTTTGTGTATGACGCAATTTACTCGTGAACTACTAACACGTGCCTTATTGCTAATTCTATGTAATGATGCTTTTTAATAGCCATACTATATTTGTCTTTCGAAATGGTTAAATTCTATTAAATTATTCATTTAATCATCTTTTTTGTTAGTATTTAGTTAACTTATGAATATCCAATTTAAACTCTTTGTCTTTCAGGGTCATATGAAGTGGCAAACTATTTGTCTTGTCTTCCATGGTCACATTAAGTAGCAAACTCCTTGTCTTTAATTATCACATTACGTTTGGTAGTTATTCAACAACATATCTCCTTCCTTACTGTTTTATTGACAAACTTTATGTTATACGTAATATAATGAATATCATGTTTCTTTGATGTAAAAATTAGATAGAATTTAATTTGAATATAATTTCCTTATAATTTACATACATGCATCTCTAAAAGAGCTGATTAGTATGTTCCTTTGACTTAATGTTCTGTTTGTGTTTTACATTATATTATTGGTATATATAATTTTTGCTAAGTCAACATCCGTAGTGCCCTAAATCAGTCCAAAATTAGGTGATGCACTACATAAATATTAATTCTAAAAATAACTGCGTCATACAACTGTTTTATTCTTTAGGTCAGTGATGTCAGAAATCGAAAATGTCGAAATCCGAAAGGAATTTACAAAAATCATAATTTCCCTAAAATGATTAAATATAAACATTATAATGAACAAATTTAACCCCATAAATGAATAACTGTATTTTGGATATTTCGTCATTTTATACTAACATCAAATACTTTAATACTTAGAACAGATATTAACATCCATGGAAATTTACATATCTTAAAATTTATTTCCTCGGCATTACTGACGAGACCTAGGAGGACAAAACAGCATAACTTATATATATTTTGGCTCTACTCTATCTAACTTTTAATTGTTTTAAATGGTGCTAATACCTTGTATGTCTTTTGTATAGATCATATAATGATACCATTCACATACAGTGTTAGTTGTATGCCAGGTGTTATATTTTACCTGGTAATAATTAGTATGAAATGACGTTCTAATTGTCCTATTAATCAAACACTCCCAACGAGGTTGCTAGCCTACCTTTGTCTTTGTCATGGCTATTGCCATTATGTTATATTGTTTTCCGGATAATTGTAGTGTTACTATTCTGTATTGATTTCTAGGATATTGTCCGATAACTTCTGAGTATTTTATCATTTTAGATGGTTGTTAAAATGTTCCATTGGAATGCATAACAGAATTCAAGGAAAATTCCTTAAATACGATTTTTTATGAATAATATACATTCTGTATAAACTGTTATGAGTCAACAAACTTAAAGTATACCGAGCGATAAGTATAAAATCTGAAATTCATAGTAATTATTGAATTGACTTTGAAATGATGCATTGGTTGCGTATATTCAAATATTCTGGTAATTAGATTATTTTGATCACGAATCTCCGATATATGACTTTAACTGATACATTTAGGATGCATTGTTATTGTGAAATGGTAATATATAGGACAAAAGGATCCATTGTTAAAACTTTGATTCCCTTACTGATAGGTGTCCCAGAATAAATACATTAATTTGTAGTTTGACTGTATAATCATGCATTCAACATGTGTTTGATTCATTTCCCTTTCATTTTGAAATGAATGTCACACACACGCATACTCACACTCACCCTCACACGCCAGCTGTTGGATCTATTGCGGAACACGTCCGCTAAGAAAGATAACTCGTGCAATAACAGAACAAAACCATGCCATGGAGAGATTGGAAGATCAATACTCATGTTTTCATATATTGTTAAAATTATATCTCTTACAACTCTAACTTCATTTATAGTTTCCATTTTAAAAATGGAACGTTTAAAAATAGTTTAAATCAGTATCCCGTGTGAGTACTGAAGAATTAATCACACAATTTTAAAAATTTCCAAAATTATGTTGAAACATCATAAATGTTCTGATCAAGTACTTGAGGGTCAACCGGATTAAAACCATAGTTTTATGGTGTGAAAAGCCGTAAACTACGCGTATAAACCATTCATATGATTTTATAAAAAAATATAGCTGTTAAATTATGGACAGGTGGATCTGTCCATCTGTCCAGGTAAGGCGATTTACACTAACAAGCACCAGCTGTTCAAATGATGACGTCACAAGATACGGGGTGGGGGTTTGTTTACAGGATAACTTTAAAAGCTCTCCATCCTAGTGACACCCCCGCCACCACCACCCAAACACCTTTGAATGAGACCTTCATGCACAGCATGCTGACTGTATCGTATGAAGGTATGAGTTGTACCAGATATGCAGGAGTTTCATTGACAATATAAGTATACATGTATATCGTTGGTATGGAATAGACACCTTTCATTAGACATAAAGTGGGCGTATGGTGCGTGCCATGAACTATTGTTTCAACTTATTTGATCACCGTTCAAAAGATTTTCGTTAATTTGATGATCAAGGTATCCATCTTAACGGGGCACACTGGTGTCTTTATAAAATATGACATCGACTGCACTTACTTTTTGAACTTTGAATAATTGTACAGATTACACACATGATATTATCACCTTTAAACATAAATTGGGAGCTAGATACAGTTGAGCCAAAATGAATAAAACTGCACCGAACAGCTATTTCTTCCTTCTAAAACTCGTCAGTGATGCAAATGGTCTAAATAGCTGACCAGGGAAGCGACTAGAAACAAAACTCGAAATAGATGGACAGGAAAGACAAATTCAGGATAGAGAGATGTAAAAGACCCATGATTCAATAAATTTGATATCTACCAATGAATTTCATTTTTTCTCAATATTTCATTTCAAAAGAACACTAAGAACACTTATATACATGTATGTATTGCGAACCTTGTTACTATGCAAGGAATTAAAACGTAATAAGTATGTTACGATAAACCTCGGGAACTGAAAAATCTACCGACAATGTTAACGACCACTCGTAACCTCAAAGGATTGCACAAAAACACATAAGATGATAGCACCTTTCAAAACAAAATAATGCTCATCACAAAGATTGCATTCACACCATTATAAAAAAATTCCACTACTGGGATACTGGGATATTTGGAGATATTCGCGGTGAATTTAATTTCGCCATATTTGCGGTAAAGAAATATAGTGAAAAAATAAATACCCAGCGAATATATGTACACAAATGTAACAGTTGGCTGCAGAATATTAACAAGGCGGTGTTACGTGAAATTTAATACCTATGAACTGGATCCGACTTGGAATATTAGATACGCGAAAAGAAACAACTAACAGTATCAGCATATGTAGATTAGGATAAACTGGTAGAATCTAACAGCTAAAGGAAAATCCATAGTCAATTAACAGACACAAATTGGCATGACAATCGGGGAACAGAATAAATAACGAGACAAACGTATCAAAAATCTACATAATCAACAAAAATGATCATCATAATGTCTGTCAAAAACGACACATTTGTACAGTTCTCGTGAATAATCATACTTTTATGATATTTTGGTTGAGTTGAATACACAAAATAAGAAAATTATATTAGGTGTTTTTATAAACCTCAATAAAAAAGAAATGCATCTGGCATTTGAACCTGACTTCAGAATACTCTAAATTTTAGCTGAGTTTGTGTTTCGAAGTTATCTCTACAAAGTGGCAAACTATATTTGAAATGAACTAGTTAAAATTTTTGAGAAAAAAACAACCTAACTTACATATCTGTATGGCTCAACGACAAGCCCTGAATGAGCTAAGAACAGAAATCAGAAAGAGAAACAAACTAAGAAAGCAGTACAATGGAATACCAGATTTAAGAAATTAAATGAGCAATGTGTAAATATGTGCCAAAAATAGATTTTATTTTAAAAAAATAAACAATTTTATTGATAGAAACTCAAATACCCTAAGGCATATCCATAAACTCATGCGGGTGTTGGTAAAAGGCAAAATGTCTACAGATGTGTTTAACTCAGTGAAAGGTCACATGGTCACCGACGACGCTTCTAAATCTGAAATTCTAAATAATATCGTCTAAAAAATAGTAACTGTATACCAAGATGGCTGCGCCCATGTGTCGGCATTGTCTGTTATTTGATATCTTACCAAAAAACCGAAGAACATATAAACAGAGCTCTGTAAAGTTGGATCAACATTCAAAAAACGCCATTTAACATTCAGAATGTCGTGTGTTAAGCTCTCTCCACATTCAAATTCTGGTGTTGAATGTCGTATGTTGAATGTTGAGCCAACTTTACACAACTTAAAAACGACGTTTCTGATTGGTCAGAATTTCCGTAGCCATTTTCTACGAAACCAACCAGATTACTAGACTTGGTTCATGAATGATTCAAGATTACGAAACTTTTTGTGGCAGTGCCTCCACGGGATCGATCGCAGCTATACGAAGACAAATAACGTGGGTACCGACGATTACAGTCGAATAATAAACAGACTGTGATTCTTAGTACCTATAATTCTGATATAAGTCTGAAACAAAAGTGAAATCTGGCGTTCATCGTGGTTCTGTCCTGGGGCTGTTACTTTTTATTTTGTACATGAAACGATACTTTCCACTTGTTACTTTCCATTACGATATTGTTTACAGTAAGCTATTCATTTGAAAACTTCTGTGATATCGAGTGTGTTTAAAATCATAACCTTAAAGAGTTAAAAACATTTGGTCTAAAAAAATAGCTGCTGAATTTCAACCTAAAAAACCGAGTAAATAATAATATGAAATATTGGTTACAACTCTAACCCAGAGTTTTACTTTGACAATACTGTTATACCTATTGTCCATCATCACAAATATCTAGGGTCTAGTTATCAGACAGTATTGATAGAAATTGGAGCGTACATATAGCCAAGATAGTTGAAAACGCTGTCAAATATATAGCAACGTTACGGAAACTGACGTACCCTTAGCAGGAAGAACTCAGACAAAATCTTTATTTGACTTGTATACGCCCTTTATCAGAATAGTCATGTGAAGTCTGGGATAATTTGGTATTGTAAACACTTTTTACCTAAAAACAACTTACTAAACGTTCTACCAAGAAAATGTTTCTGTATCAAGAATTAAACTGGCAATCCCTTGAGCAAACACGTAAAAAAAGGGGGGGGGGGGGGGGGGGGGGGGATGACATACATAAATGAATGCGACGTAATATCTTGATCATTGTTACCTCTTTCAGGTTTTGATTTTTCTGATTGTGATTCATAAAATAGAGATCACTTCCAAAATCAAGTAAACAACATCTTACAATTTCTCCTTATAACGATTGAGTGTAGTCTTTGAAATAGATTATCTCCATCTGTTAAAACAAACACTACTCCCAAAAAAACAAAATCTTGTTCTAACTGTCTTTTCTAAGTATGGTCCTAGGAAGACAAATGCTCTACACTGACTGTAAAGAAACCGGGCTATTGTTTCCCCTTTATTACACCTGGTGCTCAACTCATCGTATCAGTGTGGTAGAGAGTGCGAGGATAGTGAGCACTTTCTGATGAATTGTCCCCTCTACTGTAACCAGACATTGAATTTAATGAGCTGACGATTTGGACTGGAATAATGATATATCTAACGAACACTTACTCTCTGGCGACCATTGTCTTGATAAAGATGCGACCTTAGTCTTGATAAAGATGTGACCTTAGTCTTGATAAAGGTTCGACCTTTGTCTTGATAAAGATGTGACCTTAGTCTTGATAAAGGTTCGACCTTTGTCTTGATAAAGATGTGACTTTAGTCTTGATAAAGATGTGATCTTAGTCTTGATAAAGATGTGATCTTAGTCTTGATAAAGGTTTGACTTAAGTCTTGATAAATATGCAACCTTAGTCTTGATAAAGGTTCGACCTTAGTCTTGATAAAGATGTGACCTTAGTCTTGATAAAGATGTGACCCTAGTCTTGATAAAGGTTCGACCTTAGTCTTGATAAAGATGTGACCTTAGTCTTGATAAAGGCGTGACTTTAGTCTTGATAAATATGCAACCTTAGTCTTGATAAAGGTTCGACCTTAGTCTTGATAAAGATGTGACCTTAGTCTTGATAAAGATGTGACCCTAGTCTTGATAAAGGTTCGACCTTAGTCTTGATAAAGATGTGACCTTAGTCTTGATAAAGGTTCGACCTTAGTCTTGATAAAGATGTGACCTTAGTCTTGATAAAGGTTCGACCTTTGTCTTGATAAAGATGTGACTTTAGTCTTGATAAAGGTTCGACCTTAGTCTTGATAAAGATGTGACCTTAGTCTTGATAAAGATGCGACCTTAGTCTTGATAAATATGTGACCTTAGTCTTGATAAAGATGTGACCTTTGTCTTGATAAAGGTTCGACCTTAGTCTTGATAAAGATGTGACCTTAGTCTTGATAAAGGTTCGACCTTTGTCTTGATAAAGATGTGACTTTAGTCTTGATAAAGGTTCGACCTTAGTCTTGATAAAGATGTGACCTTAGTCTTGATAAAGATGCGACCTTAGTCTTGATAAATATGTGACCTTAGTCTTGATAAAGATGTGACCTTAGTCTTGATAAAGATGTGACCTTAGTCTTGATAAAGATGTGACCTTAGTCTTGATAAAGATGTGATCTTAGTCTTGTGACCTTAGTCTTGATAAAGATGTGATCTTAGTCTTGATAAAGATGTGATCTTAGTCTTGATAAAGGTGTGACTTTAGTCTTGATAAATATGCAACCTTAGTCTTGATAAAGGTTCGACCTTAGTCTTGATAAAGATGTGACCTTAGTCTTGATAAAGATGTGATCCTAGTCTTGATAAAGGTTCGACCTTAGTCTTGATAAAGATGTGACCTTAGTCTTGATAAAGGCGTGATTTTAGTCTTGATAAATATGCAACCTTAGTCTTGATAAAGGTTCGACCTTAGTCTTGATAAAGATGTGACCTTAGTCTTGATAAAGATGTGACCCTAGTCTTGATAAAGGTTCGACATTAGTCTTGATAAAGATGTGACTTTAGTCTTGATAAAGATGTGACCTTAGTCTTGATAAAGATGTGACCTTAGTCTTGATAAAGGTTCGACCTTAGTCTTGATAAAGATGTGACATTAGTCTTGATAAAGGTGTGACATTAGTCTTGATAAAGGTGCGACCTTAGTCTTGATAAAGGTGCGACCTTAGTCTTGATAAAGGTGCGACCTTAGTCTTGATAAAGGTGCTTACTATGCCATTCTACGCTGACAGAAATTAAAGACACTCATCGTTTTGTTTACGTTAAGTGTACACACCTGTTAATCTCTCAGGTATCCGTCAATTGATATATATAAACTTCGTTGTTTTTCGTGTGTATATTGATGTTAATACTTGTGTAGAGTTTAAATTTCTCGACATATATTTATCTACAGTTAATATGTGTGCAAAGTTAAATGTCTAAACGCACTGGCAAACGAATAATGGAGTGAAATGTGATGTCATGAAGCAGTTGGTTATTCAGAGACAATGGAAAGTAGCCCGGATGGAAGAATGCTCTTCAAAAGTGTTAGGCAATTGTTTATATTTATAATCATACATATGTATCCATTATATAATGTGTCCATATATGTATGACGTAACTTGTATGTATGGGTGTGTACATCTGTATTACACTATGATATATACACTGTAGTATTAATATATACACCTACTAAACGTTTCTCTCCCCATCTTACTTCTCTTCCTCATCTCTCTTTGTACATGTCTGTGTGTTTGTTTCTGTGCCCCCCCCCCCCCCCTCACTCTCTCTGTCTGTATATGTGTTTGTGTGCCCCCCCCCCCCCCCCCCCCCTTTCTCTCTCTCTCTGTCTGTGTATGTGTTTGTGTGTCCCTCCCTCCCCTTCTCACTCTCGCTTTTCGCTCTTACTTTCGATTTCCGATATATAAAAAAAAGATAATTTAAGCAAATAGTAATATGGACAATATATATTTACATTTCAAAGTTTCTGACATATTTCTGACATATGATACATACAAAAAAATGTTTAGAGATGTTAAAAAATACATACAAAGTTACGATAATAACTATTGCTATGCCGGTTACTTGTACAATTTATTCTGAAACAGTTCGGATTTGCAGCCCGTATTTACATTTGTAATTAAAAATACCATTGATGTCGTCATTAATCAAGGGTTTTTGACAGGAACATGTTTTACGGGTGCTTGTGTCGTGAGAGCAACACCGAATGGGCCATTGGATGTTATTGGTAAGCGCTCTCTAGAAACATATGGTTGCATGAACAACTCTCTGTGTATCCCGGTGCGGGAGTACACATCAAGTCTGACGTTGGAAACAAAACGTCATAAATATGCAAGTCGAGTGTTTTTGAACAAATATTAGAGACAGAGTCGAGCGTCTGAATCACGTGTACCCTAACTGATAGACCCGTATCAATAGAATCGCTCGTTACACATGTACAAGACAAATTGATCCGTTATGCAGTTACAACTCTCCAAATCGGTGAGCACGGCTTTTTGTTATTGTTCAGTACTTTTTATAAACTATAAATTTATTGTCGAAACAGAAAGACACCCTCTGAAAATATTTGTCTGAAGTGGTGTGTATCAAGGCGGTATAAAGAAATGTCTTTGGATTTGAAGATTTTTTATACAGTAAAGTGTAATAAATTTTCCTATTGACACTGAAACAAAATCGTTCAGAAAAACATCATCCCCATGTCCGATGACGATATTTGAGGGCAACTGTATGTTTGCAAATAAGAAATGTTTAAATCAGCTGGTTTTTAAATACGTCCACGCAATCATCGGAGGACCTAGTTTTATCCCCGACCACCCCTTTAAGTACGGGGAGATACCCCGATATCGTGAGTGACAGGCCTACTGTGCTCGTGTCATTCGCTATTACGCTACAGGCATTACGACTGTCACCCGCCGACTAGGCTTTGTCGCTCATGCCATTGACAAACGCGAAAATCATCGCGAGATCACGTCCTGCATGAGACTTTGGTAATATTTGTCACATTTGTGAATGGGGGAGCCCAGGACGGGGATGATGTTCGGATTAGGGGCGGGGTTTTCTGATTAGCCTTCTGTCAATCAATCATGTGTCACATATCTCCATATGGTAAAACTCTTCATCGCTTACTTCCGCTTCTGTGTTTTGTTTTTAACTAAAGTGAAAGTGATCCGAATACGATTCTATTCATTTATTGCCTTTCCTTATCGTCTGATACAGGATGGGAAGATTTCAGACTTGAGAACAAAACTGATAGCCAAATCCTTCATATCAAGCTTCTAGTGGTAGGAAACATCATATCACAGTTATAGTATTTCAGGAATCTATATATTTGTCCAAAGCCACGTAGTTTAAATTAAATAGCTTAACTTATAAGTAAATCACTTCTTAAGTAGCGTACCATGAATTACAATTTACTTTCTTGTTTCTAGACTATGTATCTGTCTCAGATCGTGGTGGGATTTTGAAGTTAAAGGGGACACTGTAGAGACAAGTACGTCATGTTAGAGTGAGACATCAGTTATGAAGCCTGGTTACAAAATATTCTATAACATCAACACACCAGGAAAAATAATCCTACAGCGTGAGCATACAAGGTACAATATACCACAGAACAGTATAGAACACAGCGTTAACACAAGGTACAATATACCACAGAGCAGTATAGAACACAGCGTTAACACAAGGTACAATATACTACAGAACAGTATAGAACACAGCGTTAACACAAGGTACAATATACCACAGAACAGTATAGAACACAGCGTTAACACAAGGTACAATATACCACAGAACAGTATAGAACACAGCGTTAACACAAGGTACAATATACTACAGAACAGTATAGAACACAGCGTTAACACAAGGTACAATATACCACAGAACAGTATAGAACACAGCGTTAACACAAGGTACAATATACCACAGAACAGTATAGAACACAGCGTTAACACAAGGTACAATATACCACAGAACAGTATAGAACACAGCGTTAACACAAGGGGCAATATATTACAGAACAGTATAGAACACAGCGTTAACACAAGGTACAATATACCACAGAACAGTATAGAACACAGCGTTAACACAAGGTACAATATACCACAGAGCAGTATAGAACACAGCGTTAACACAAGGTACAATATACCACAGAACAGTATAGAACACAGCGTTAACACAAGGTACAATATACCACAGAGCAGTATAAACACAGCGTTAACACAAGGTACAATATACCACAGAACAGTATAGAACACAGCGTTAACACAAGGTACAATATACAACAGAACAGTATAGAACACAGCGTTAACACAAGGTACAATATACCACAGAGCAGTATAGAACACAGCGTTAACACAAGGTACAATATATTACAGAACAGTATAGAACACAGCGTTAACACAAGGTACAATATACCACAGAACAGTATAGAACACAGCGTTAACACAAGGTACAATATACCACAGAACAGTATAGAAGACAGCGTTAACACAAGGTACAATATACCACAGAGCAGTATAGAACACAGCGTTAACACAAGGTACAATATACTACAGAACAGTATAGAACACAGCGTTAACACAAGGTACAATATACCACAGAGCAGTATAGAACACAGCGTTAACACAAGGTACAATATTCTACAGAACAGTATAGAACACAGCGTTAACACAAGGTACAATATACTACAGAACAGTATAGAACACAGCGTTAACACAAGGTACAATATACTACAGAACAGTATAGAACACAGCGTTAACACAAGGTACAATATACTACAGAACAGTATAGAACACAGCGTTAACACAAGGTACAATATACTACAGAACAGTATAGAACACAGCGTTAACACAAGGTACAATGTACTACAGAACAGTATAGAACACAGCGTTAACACAAGGTACAATATACTACAGAACAGTATAGAACACAGCGTTAACACAAGGTACAATGTACTACAGAACAGTATAGAACACAGCGTTAACACAAGGTACAATATACCACAGAACAGTATAGAACACAGCGTTAACACAAGGTACAATGTACTACAGAACAGTATAGAACACAGCGTTAACACAAGGTACAATATACCACAGAACAGTATAGAACACAGCGTTAACACAAGGTACAATATACCACAGAACAGTATAGAACACAGCGTTAACACAAGGTACAATGTACTACAGAACAGTATAGAACACAGCGTTAACACAAGGTACAATGTACTACAGAACAGTATAGAAGACAGCGTTAACACAAGGGGCAATATATTACAGAACAGTATAGAACACAGCGTTAACACAAGGTACAATATACCACAGAGCAGTATAGAACACAGCGTTAACACAAGGTACAATATACTACAGAACAGTATAGAACACAGCGTTAACACAAGGTACAATATACTACAGAACAGTATAGAACACAGCGTTAACACAAGGTACAATATACTACAGAACAGTATAGAACACAGCGTTAACACAAGGTACAATATACCACAGAACAGTATAGAACACAGCGTTAACACAAGGTACAATATACCACAGAGCAGTATAGAACACAGCGTTAACACAAGGTACAATATACCACAGAACAGTATAGAACACAGCGTTAACACAAGGTACAATATACTACAGAGCAGTATAGAACACAGCGTTAACACAAGGTACAATATACCACAGAACACAGCGTTAACACAAGGTACAATATACCACAGAACAGTATAGAACACAGCGTTAACACAAGGTACAATATACCACAGAGCAGTATAGAACACAGCGTTAACACAAGGTACAATATACCACAGAGCAGTATAGAACACAGCGTTAACACAAGGTACAATATACAACAGAACAGTATAGAACACAGCGTTAACACAAGGTACAATATACCACAGAGCAGTATAGAACACAGCGTTAACACAAGGTACAATATACCACAGAGCAGTATAGAAGACAGCGTTAACACAAGGTACAATATACCACAGAACAGTATAGAACACAGCGTTAACACAAGGTACAATATACAACAGAGCAGTATAGAACACAGCGTTAACACAAGGTACAATATACTACAGAGCAGTATAGAACACAGCGTTAACACAAGGTACAATATACCACAGAACACAGCGTTAACACAAGGTACAATATACCACAGAACAGTATAGAACACAGCGTTAACACAAGGTACAATATACCACAGAGCAGTATAGAACACAGCGTTAACACAAGGTACAATATACCACAGAACAGTATAGAACACAGCGTTAACACAAGGGGCAATATACCACAGAGCAGTATAGAACACAGCGTTAACACAAGGTACAATATACAACAGAACAGTATAGAACACAGCGTTAACACAAGGTACAATATACAACAGAACAGTATAGAACACAGCGTTAACACAAGGTACAATATACAACAGAGCAATATAGAACACAGCGTTAACACAAGGTACAATATACTACAGAACAGTATAGAACACAGCGTTAACACAAGGTACAATATACCACAGAGCAGTATAGAACACAGCGTTAACACAAGGGGCAATATATTACAGAACAGTATAGAACACAGCGTTAACACAAGGGGCAATATATTACAGAACAGTATAGAACACAGCGTTAACACAAGGTACAATATACCACAGAGCAATATAGAACACAGCGTTAACACAAGGTACAATATACTACAGAACAGTATAGAACACAGCGTTAACACAAGGTACAATATACCACAGAGCAGTATAGAACACAGCGTTAACACAAGGGGCAATATATTACAGAACAGTATAGAACACAGCGTTAACACAAGGTACAATATACCACAGAGCAGTATAGAACACAGCGTTAACACAAGGTACAATATACTACAGAGCAGTATAGAACACAGCGTTAACACAAGGTACAATATACCACAGAACAGTATAGAACACAGCGTTAACACAAGGTACAATATACCACAGAGCAATATAGAACACAGCGTTAACACAAGGTACAATATACTACAGAACAGTATAGAACACAGCGTTAACACAAGGTACAATATACCACAGAGCAGTATAGAACACAGCGTTAACACAAGGTACAATATACTACAGAGCAGTATAGAACACAGCGTTAACACAAGGGGCAAATATACATACCACAGCACCGACACACGATAAAAATATGCATAAACAGCGTCAATGTACAAGTCGATACATTGTACATAAAGAGAAATTAAACACGGGCTCAATTCAAAAGGACGAAAGACTCACGGACAAATACATAAAGACAAAATAGACACGAGCTCAATACATAAAGACAAAATAGACAAGAACTCAATATGTGAAGACAAAATAGACAGGAGTTCAACACATAAAGACAAAATAGACACGGGCTCGATATATAAAGACAAAATAGACACGAGCTCAATACATGAAGACAAAATAGACACGAGCTCAATACATGAAGACAAAATAGACACGAGCTCAATATATAAAGACAAAATAGACACGAGCTCAATACATAACGACAAAATAGACACGGGCTCAATACATAACGACAAAACAAACACGAGCTCAATACATAAAGACAAAATAGACACGAGCTCAATATATAAAGACAAAATATACACGAGCTCAATATATAAAGAAAAATAGACACGGGCGGAATACATAAAGACAAAGTAGACACGAGCTCGATACATAAAGACAAAATAGACACGAGCTCAATTCATAAATGACAAAATAGACACGTGCTCAATTCATAAAGACACAATAGACACGAGCTCAGTACATAACGACAACATAGACACGAGCTCAATATATAAAGACAAAATATACACGAGCTCAATATATAAAGAAAAATAGACACGGGCTCAATAAATAAAGACAAAATAGACACGAGCTCAATACAAAAAGACAAAATGGACACGAGTTCAATACATAAAGACAAAATACACACGAGCTCAATACATAAAGACAAAATAGACACGAGCTCAATACATAAAAACAAAATAGACACGAGCTCAATACATAACGACAAAATAGACACGGGCTCAATACATAACAACAAAACAAACACGAGCCCAATACATAAAGACAAAATAGACACGAGCTCAATACATAAAGACAAAATAGACACGAGCTCAGTACATTACGACAAAATAGACACGAAATCAATACATAAAGACAAAATAGACACAAACTGTATACAAAGCGCCAATACACAACGATGGACAAAAGACAACTTCATAATCTGCTTATTATAATGACCTTTGTAGCATATAATACATGACCTCACACAGGTTCAATTGACAATTGAGCATGCAACCACGACACTGATAACACAGCAAAATTGAAAGTCAAATATCGATAGGAGAATTCAAAAAATAAAAATGATTAGATGTCAAACATCACAAACTCGACACCGTTGAAGGGTAAACTGTGCATGTACCAGAACTGGTACTGAACATATTCTCAGAGGGTCATATGTTCAATAGATCGTATATACAGTACTACAGTTCGAAATTAAGAATGAGAAATATTACAAAAGTTTAAGCATAAATCTATGTATTTTCCAAGATACAGGAATTACACCAGGTGTAAAAGTCTAAAGGAAACTTTAATTTAAGATTATATATATAACTTCATTTCATGTGTTTGAATATTCCGATCGTCTAGTCAATCTCAAATGTTAGTGAAGTTTTTTTTTCGTATCTAGTTAGTATAACACAATCATCATAGAGGTTTACAGGAAGAGGGGAGGTAATCCAAGAATATCTTCTAACACGAAATATCAACGAGAGCGCTGCTCCGTTATATAAAAAAACAACACTTATATTTATGGTAACTCTATCGCCACCTTAATATATATTGATATGTATATATATAATGGAAAGACATTTGATTTCCCTTTGATTCAAAGACTTTCAAAAAACCGGTTTTATTTTATAAATGCATATCGCAGTTTTCCGTCACAGCAGGAACTTAATATGATATGGTCATTTTGCCTTGACATGTACACTTAGATGTATGGACCGTGATTTTTTTTTATAATTACACAATAATATATATAAATTGAGTTTAATTTCAAATACATTCATTATACAGCTGCCAATATATCACCCTACATACATTATTTTCAATTCAATTCATTTTATTGACTTTAAGCTTTACATCTTATCAGTAGATATAACATATTTTCCATACAATAAATTGGCGGTCACAGCAATATAGCAGTGAAGTAACAATATCTATAGAGAATGGGCAAATCTGTGAACGAATTAACCTTTACATCAAGTTTTTTCCTTAATAGTGTGGCATCATATACATACTTACATAGCATTGTTAAATCTTTAAAGTTTGTTGTACTAATTAATTGGATCATCTTAAATATATGTAAAGGGCAATGAAGTATTACAGAGTAGGAAATGTAACTATCATAGCATTAGATAGGAAATGTAACTATCATAGCATTAGATTAGTAAATAGGATAGTATGGCAAGCCAAGCTGGCATTTATTCGTGGAGCAATGTTGATCCAGTATTTTACCAAATTAAATACGACATCTTATATACTACGTAAGATATCTGATATGATTATGAGATATTTTAAATGTTTATGAAATATCTTAAGTTTATGAGACATCTAATATGATATATAAGATGTTCTTTATACGATATCTTATATCTTTTATGAGATATCTTATATCTTTTATGAGATATCTTATATATTACATAAGATATCCTATATCTTTTACGAAAAAACTTATTCAATATATAAGATATCTTATATAACATAAAATATATCTTATGAAAAAATATATAAGATATTTCATTTTCTTATATAGTGTACGAGATATCAAATGTATTATGATACTTATATGTTATATAATTATATAAGATATCTTATATAATTTGGAAAATTCTAGATCAACGTTGCTTCGCGAATAAATGACAACTCGGCTTACCATAGGATAGCAGCATTAGGTATCATATGTGGGGTGATCCGTATAGCGTTAAAAATGTTACATAATGTCGTCAAATTCTTATCAATTTACTCAATACGGAAACTAGCTGTAAAGTGTCCTAGATACTATTATTTACTATTGATATAAAGTATCTTAAAGATGTGACATCGCCGACAAAGAGTAATTATGGTCGATTGAGGACAGGAATCAATTGATGTATATTTTTTACAATACCATAAGTTACATACTTTACGATATAACCACACTTCCGATTTGGTCTTATAATTCTATCGTTTAAATCTAAAGCGGAGAAATAATTCATTGCATCCCAAAGGAATCCTTTATATTGTTTGTAAGTTCCGGATCATTATCTGGTTGTTATTGGTTGGTTGTTAAGATACATGTCACACTGCTGAAACCACTTCCTTTAATTGTCGCTTACCAGACAGAAAGTTACATACCAAGCCTAAAGCGGGGTACGGCCGACTTATTTCGGTGTGCAATTAATCATCTATTCCCTTAAAATTCGAAAGAAGTCTGAAAACCCAATCTTTTGGAGGCTAGTAGCGTGAAGTATGTAACATGTACATATATGTATTAACTATATGACAGCCTATTCTGGTTTGGAGGCTAGTGGCGTAAAGTATGTGACAGTTATGCCACTCTTTGTTATGTGGGCAGTAAGTGACGCATTTTGTTGTGTGGGCATGTATTGACGCACTGTGTTGTGTGGGCATGTATTGACGCACTGTTATTGACGCACATTGTTGTTCGAGCAGTTATTGACGTCCTCTAAATTTCTTGTGCGGACAGTAAGTGAAGCCCTCTTGGCTAAATAAACACCGTGGTCGTTACTATCAACCTTGTTGTTTTATTCATTAATAATTGCTTATCGTTGGAGAGTATCTCTTATGTCTTTCAAACTGAAGAATAATCATCTTTGTATTTACTGTGGTAAATGACACATTGATACCGCGATAAATGAAACGAACCATATTGCTCTTTCATTGGTATGTCAGAAATGTAATTCATTAACATTTGCATAATTGAAAAGTTTGAATAAACTTACTCTTTATCTAGTTCTGGGTTAAAGTAATATGTATAATATGTGTAAGACGAAAACTTACCATACAGCTTTCTTATCCCTCTAGGACTCATCAGTGATGCTGGGGACATCATACAGTTCTGATGCTAGGGAAATCATACAGTTCTAATGCTAGGGACATCATACAGCTTTTTTATCCGTTTAGGACTCGTCAGTGATGCTAGGGAGGTCATACAGCTGTTTCGTCTTTCTAGGACTCGTCAGTGATCCTAGGGACGTCATACAACTGTTTCGTCCTAAAACAAACAAATCCCGTTAGCTTTATGAACAGGGTTTGGTTAGTTTTCTTTTCTTTTTTATTGATTATCGCTATGGAAACGTACCGATTTAAGTAAATATTTTTGACATATTTTATATTAAACTGATTATATCTGTTTATATCTTCGCTAATTATTAATTATGCAATTTTACTCTGCAAATACCAAAGCATCTAACGAAACTTTGCTTCCAAATTTTTACTACTTTTTTTGTAACACTTTCTATGCTAAAGACAAAGTTTGGATTACAATATACACGTCATTTGTGTGACAGTCAATGCGATAAAGATACCATGGAGATATTCATAAAATTCAAAATTGAATTTGGTTTATTTTACTAAATAAGCCTTTAACTGTACCCAGTGGAGGCTTTAGCAGGTGGGTATTGTTATCCTGGTCTTTGTATTCCGCAATTACATGCGCGCGGGAAATCGACACTCATTTACCGTCATTTATCATGTCACAAAACGCCTGGCTTTATCAATTATGCAAAGGGCGAATCGCGAGCAATATTTCCTCTGCGATTTAATATCTATCCGAGTTTTTCCGAGCCGTGAGCAACGGAAACATGCCGCTATAATGGCCAACGTTGTAAATCAAGCCGGAAAACTCGAAACGGACATGGCTGTCAATAAAATCTCGAAATACCCCACGTGCGCGAGGAAGTTAACGATGTTGATTTCACGCGTTCTTATTGTCATTGTTGGCTGCTTTACTATTTGCACGTGGCACGTTAATGGCACGGATAGTAAAACAAAAATTACATCAACAAAAAGAGATGGATAAAGATTTTGATAGGAAATACTGACCTGGAACGAATGGATACAATCACAAACGTTCATGGCCAGGCCGGAGGGAAGGTGATTTGTCATTTCATTATAACTTTGTGATCTTGGCGAATTGACAGAATTGACGAATTCAGAACATAGAACATGCTTTGAGTTTTCTTTATGTTACTCTGTGGTAGTGACATATGTTAGTTATATATATTATATATATATAGCAATTGGAGGATTTAACAATACATTGACAAAGGACAAAATATGACTTCAACTAACAGGCTGTATAATTTTAGCATATTCAAAATATTTAAACATCAATTGCATAGTACGGTACATATATTTTACATTTCCGTACAACAACACTCAAATAAGCATACCAAGTCAAAAAAATGCATAATACTTTTTAAATGCTTTGTATTAGCCAATGAAGTATGTCAGAACTTGTAGGGGAAAAAAATCGAATAATTAGTAAATAAAATGTCATGACATTTCAAACAATGATGTAGACTCACAAATAAAATGATTTCCGTCTAAATACTGATAAGCATAGACAGTGTGAATGCTGCATGCTCTACTATAAGTCAAACTTTGATTGAAGGAAACATAAAACTTAATAATAAAATATTGTTTCAAACTTTTTGATTGTCAAAATGCCTCATTGCAGGATCTATGATTATAACAAAGCTGTCATTAAAATATTTCCTCAGAAAATACTTTACCTTAATCGTTTATTAAGCGAAGTTGTTTGTTTTTCATAAAGAGTAAAAGTCCCAAATCATGGGTGACTACTCTGATAGCTATAGTGGATACTACATACACTGACTTAAAAAACGCGGGTAACAATAAATAAATAAACAAATTTGCAAGGAGACCTATAAAAAGTACAAGGCGAATAAAACCTGGCAATAATGCCAACATAACGAAATTAAAGTTCGTACGTCACACTGACTGAATTTGTCATCAGTATGTTCTACTCCATGTTTCCTATATATGTATGTTGACACGTATACTACTGTACATGTACTGATAATGGGCCCATATAACAATTGATTACGACCATTCCCTGGGTGCCAATATTCTGTAACGATTGGGGTTATTTTACAATATTTCAATTCATTCTCAATGTTTTCTTACAAGAATATTAATCATATTAACTTAATTAATCCCTGCTTTGTTCAGGGGAGATGAACAAATACAGTGTAATATGGACTGAGGAAAGGGAAACAATATCAAGACAGCCATGTGCCTGATTAGATAAGCATTATACAAAAGACCAATTAGTAAATAACACCATTAAACATGAATTCGGTAATATACAATTTTACTGTGACCTTTAAATAGTTTGAGATCAAAACTAGTGTAACCTTGCATATAACATATAATTATGTCAGATAAAAAATAAATGAAATAACAACACTGTTTCAAACAGATGCTCGATTATATGCCAGATAATTAATACAAACCTGTATCAAACAATTCAAGGGGTCGCCAGTGATATTTTGGAAATCCAGAATGGGTCAGAAATTAAAAAGAATAATTAGACTAAACAAGCACTGTGATACGGAAGGAGGGGCCATTGACCATACATATGGGGTTATTGGATCAGTATGTATATTCTGAATCAGTGCCACTATTAGTTACAATGTAAACGAAGTCGACAGGTTAACGGAAAATTCATAAAGTTATCGTCGCAATATTGAAATCCAACACCGTATTCAGGATGGAAGGAGCATACAAATATTTCTGACAAATATTGGAGCTTAAAACACTCTTGATAATCCCAAGAAAATCTCATTAAATACATGAATATAATATGTATATAATTTCATTGAAGTCCTTATCTCCGACGGAAAGTATCTTTCCTATTGTTATTTTCAAGTTTCAATCCAAACTTCAAATGGTAACCTTTAGATGAGATGAGATGAATAATATTGTGTTGGTTATTACATATTGCCTTTATAATCATGTTTATTTAATGCACAAATGTTCTTGATAATTTAAAATATTGTTTAATCAAATGAAATAGACCTTATGTAATATGTAGATTTGAACCCATGTATACAATTTTTTTCGCTTCATTACCACGCTTCGTACTGAGATAACTTTTGATAGACTTTGTTTGCACAATATGTTGTACTTTGATAAACGTGTAAAAAAGATAGAATCATCAAATAATGTTGGTATTCTTTGATATATTAGACATGCTAATATTTTCCTAAATGATTCATTGGCTAAAACACGGTCACGTGGAAGTCTATATTTTGAAATATTAATAAATCTATCACAGAAACACCGAGTCAATATTTTTTCTTATGACGTCATAATGCATGAATGTAAATTTCCTAAATTTTGTAAATAAAATGCAATTCAACTCTTTTGCGAACAAGTTTCAGAAATATTATAAAGATTACGGATCCATGATTCGGTTAACATGACGTTAATAGGACCTGGTAGAATCTAATATACTGACCTCGGTATATCACAATATTGACCGAATCAAAGGTCCTTAGTATCTAAACAATATCAAGTATAAGAATAGAGACATAAAAAAGTTAAAGTTAGCATAGGATTTTCGCAGAGAAGCATTTTAAAAAAAAACACAAAACTGTAACCACTGATGAGTCGTAAGACTTAAAGTAATAAATGAACTTGAACTTGAACTTGTAACCGATTGCTTAGGTGCATATCATGCAAAGGTTTTGTTCGGTCACATACATAATGTTGTGACGAAAGCATTCATATGACTCGTATTTCTATACCTAACTGATGGATATGTTTACTACAGGTAATATACACCAAGTGTTGTTGCTATGGTAACACTGATTGTAAAGTCTAGATTTGAAGTCGATCTCGGTTTTTTTTTTTTTTTTCTTGAAACATTGTTATTTACGCATCGATAATGCTAAAATAAGAGTTAAATAAGTCTGGACTGGATGTTCTGAAAACGCAGAGGGAGTCGAGTATATAAAAATATACTTCTGATAATTGATTATTGATGTCATGTCTTGGTCGCCTTATATAGACATAAGAAAAGCAAAACCTCAAAGGAGGTCCGAATATGTGATCTTTTAATACAGAAGGCATATTAAGCTGATCATTTTCTTAATCAAAATCGTATCTAATAACATTTCAAATCGGAATAATCCTTGGAAATTGAATTAAAATTTAATAAAAGCAATATAATAACGTTTTATTTAATTTTGAACTGGAGTTTTGATCCTTTAATGTCGACGGGATTATTTGCAACCAACATTGGTATACAGAGAGCGTTATATTATTATCAAGTAAAAGTGACCGAGGCCTTACCTATATGACAGGTGGCTATATCTTCCTCAACTTATGTTCATACTATGATTGGTGAAATAATATCGACAGTATGGTGATAGATAAATAAACAAGGCTATCCACCCTTTTTCAACTATGTTAGTCAAAGCTGTTCAATGTGATACTCTTCCATTCTCGAAAGGAGTGTGTCATATAGAACAAAATTGGCTTGCAAAAAAATGGCCCAATTTCCTAGGCAGCATTTACAAAAGACTCATAACAGACATAGAATACGGAACAAGAGCAAGATTATCAAACTATGTAATTACAGATAATCATTTCGACCTGTTAAACAACGAAGGTCATTTTATGGAAGACGTCGACAAAATAATAATAAGTCAAAATATTGATAAGGTAATTCTCATCGCAATGTATCGGATACCTCTATGTGAGTCTTTGTGCCACACAGCTCTAAATTGACAAACATATTGTTTTTCCTGTAGGATTTTGATTCCAAAGTTCAGACATCGTCACGTGACACTTGTTTGATGGCTGGTAATATAGAGAACGTCACATATATTAGCACCATGATATGTTGGGCTACGTGTACTTAATACCTCTCGGTATCACATCTGTACCTAGACTAGTAATACCTCACGGTATCACATCTGTACCTAGACTAGTAATACCTCACGGTATCATACCTGTACCTAGACTAGTAATACTTAATACCTCACGGTATCATATCTTTACCTAGACTAGTAATACTTAATACCACACGGTATCACATCTGTACCTAGACTAGTAATACTTAATACCACACAGTATCACATCTGTACCTAGACTAGTAATACTTAATACCACACGGTATCACATCTGTACCTAGACTAGTAATACTTAATACCACACGGTATCATATCTGTACCTAGACTAGTAATACTTAATACCACACGGTATCATATCTGTACCTAGACTAGTAAACGTACTTAGTTCTATTTGACGACCTCAAATTTTAGCGCCTGTTAAATTTTGATAAATAACGCCATTGATGAATTGGCGCGCCCAAGTTTTTTTTATTGGAAAAGTATGTAGAAAATGCTACAAGCGTAATCATAATCTAGCGCAATGCTTCTTGCGAGAAAAGGTCTAAAATTAGGTTACCACTAAAATGTACATATTTATGCCATCATATTTTAAGCTAATTATAAGATTTGTTGAAATGCTTAACAATGCCGAAGATTTATTTCACCTGATCCAATCAGAATGTCTGTGCTATCTCATGGAATGATAGAAGAAGTCAACTACTTTCGTTTAGTGTCATGGTTCCATGGAATTGGTTAGCGATATAATAATCTACAAACCAATACTTCCATTTATACATGTAGCTATTCAACAATTCATTTGTGTTATTGAAATACAGATATCCTGCTATTACTAATATAAACCCGCCTCAGGATAATATTCGTCACTTCAAAATTGAGGTTTACATTTCTTGAAAGATGGTAAAAACAATACTCGCTATATTTCTTTTGTTCGCAATGGTATAGAAAAGGGTAGATATTGGAAGCAGCAGTTACATGTGAATCGTTAAATGTCCTACCCAGCCTTATTCAATGTGTGATTGTTCCCGGTAATGTGAAGGTGATGGCTTATCATCATCTTGGAATGTTACATGGATATTAGAAGCGTATTTGTCTCTAAAATTAATATCCTTATAATGGGTTGGCCTGCGACCTATTGAGGATGTAGATTGTCAGCGCTCGACGTTTCTCCCGATAGCAAAGGAGTACAAACACTGCCATGAGAGGAATGTATTTTATCACAAATTTTGAAATACATTTGTTGTTGTTTGTTCGAGACATACATATTCCATTGAATTTGTCAGCGAGTAAAACACAATAGCTAACTAAACGTCGATATAAAACTGAGGTAACACTCAGTTACCAACTTCCTTCTGAGAACGTTATAAAGTGCGATAGGGAGGAGAGATAGACATAAAATATACCCCTCATTTGTCTCAAAAACAAATCTTATACCCCTAGTTCTAGATCGGATATAATGGAATGTACGGAATACCGGGCTTTCCTATCCGCTTATTTTAGTCTATAGCATTGTGGTATCACCTTGATGGCTCCCTCGGGGATGATTTATCTTACTGAAGACCTCCAGTCCGCCAGCTCCGACAAAAGGCGTGTTTGACTAATTATACCAGCGGGTTTATGATTTACACTCTTTTCATATCCAGGAATACAATTGCATTCCGGCAGATGAACGATTTGGAATCAAATTAAAATACGGCTGCTCCGCCGACTCAGTTCCTGTATAATACCAGTAAAATGGGGCGATCTATTTGAGGTCCGTCCTTTTGTCTGAGACATGCATTCTTCTGTTTATATGTACACACAAATGATACTTTATCAATGGTAGTTTTACCAAAAAGTCAACATGATCCACACAAATCAGCATGTCTGTCAAAGGTCTTGTCAAATCTCATGATAATTTCTCTTCCCGTTTTCGGTTTCATCATGGAGGTATACAAGTTTAAACACGGACATATTCTCAAAGTGTGCGAATGATAAAATGATAATGATATGATAGTTTCAAATTTTTTAATACAAAATAGTACAAAGTAATAAGCACGAATTCCCATAAGATTAGTTATCAGACTATTCACCTGATTTTCGAGAAACATTTCGAGTCTAAATCAACGCCAACACATGCCCTTTAAGTTATAGTAATAATCTTCCGTTGGTAACATTGGAGTTAACTGAAAACTATCTATAAACATGTACAGTACCGTTAATGTATATCACTATATATTGTATGAGCAACAGCTGCATACTGTAAACAAACTTATTTTCGCGGCGACTAATTTCGTGTTTCCATGCCTAATGACTTTTTCGCGGCGACATGATTTCGCGTTTTCATGCTAAACTACTTTTTTCGCGGCGATTTAATTTCGCGTCTTACAGTCATAAAAGGCCTTCTACATATATGATTGAAACTATTTCGCCGCGATTAATTTTCTTGAATGTTAATCATCCGCGAAATACTATTATCTATCTATTAAAATGCGTTTGGGATCAGCGTAGCACTTAGATAATGAGTATTCAGCTGTTTTATTCTCGTATTAGAGAGGAGCTTTATATTTGCATTACGGGTTGTTTGTCTTGTTGACGTGCAGACGAAAGTTTGATTCACAAAGCCCCTCGAGCCTGCCAGTGTAGTAAATGATCGGACTCACAGAGCTTCCAAACACAGTCGCATTACGTGACCCCTTAGCTCTGCAATAGAATTAAAATATTCATTTCATCACATTTTTATTTTCCAATACATTACTATTTCAGAATGAATCCAGATTCACCAAAGCATTACGGCTGTGAGGCGGAAAATGTCCTTGATTTCTTGCACATACAAATGGTTGATATATGCTGCGTAACTTGGACATTAATTTGTTTTTGAAAGCCGTTGACATTAACGAATTCTAGGGAAGTGATTTTACAAACGGAATATTTCCTTAATATATTCTGTTGTGATGTGTGATCGGAAAGACACCACGCCTCACAGATGTTCGCGTTATAATTCTCCCACCAAACTACCGTAGTTATGGTAGAACAGGAGCACGCTCAGATATTGCCTTCACGTGGTTTTAAGAGTATTTCTGTTACATATGCATTTATATATAACTTTAATTTAGGTGGCCTAAATTACTTTAAAGTCCAAAATAATGAATTGTATTAAATGATGGGGTTGTTGCCAATTTTCTTTATTGTATTTTGTAGGGAATACAAAGAGTTGTTAAACTTCCCTTTTGTACTTCTCAAACGTGTAACCTCCAATCATCATTGGATGCCCGTGAGATGGAGCTCTATTGTCATAATTAGAAAAGAACTATACTGACTTCCATATTCCTAATTAAAGGAGTAACTTAGATGGGTTTGTTGAAATGTCACTCTATTCGTGTGTATTTTTAAATTGTTTTTATGGAGAAGAATAAAGCGTGTTTCGCTTTCGTTTGTTCTTGTTGTTATTGATCTTCTTTTGTTATTGACCTTTGATATTTGTCTTGTTATTCTCGATGTATTCTTAATCAGTCTCGGAAATGTTCTCTTCTTATCCTTATTAACACATGTTACTGAGTGCCAAGTAGATGTGTGTTATTATTCCAAAACCGCAAAACCTAACAAGTTGTTATTGTGTTCATCACTCCGTGAACAGCAGTGGTTTTTTGAGACAGCTGTTTTTGTAGTAGTTGGTGGCTACGACGTATTTTGTTTCGGTCCTGAAAACATAATATAAGCATTGGACAGTTACCAGATGCTAGCATTCAGTCGATAGGAATAAAATTTGGTAACCTATGAATATCCATGCCGTCCATTGACGATAGTCCATTTATCTGTCACCCAAAATTATGGGATATGGTTATTCATTTGTATTGAAATAATATATTTATTTAATATATTGAACATCAATTGATAGTTTTTTTTACCAAGATTTAACTGATTTGAAGTGTTCCCGATTCTCAACTACAAATATTCCATTTCCATATACTTGATGAGATACCCAGTGGTTTCGCTGTTCCCATGCATCCTAGTTCTCATTTTGAGAACGTGAGTTTACCCAGGTTTGACCTAAATTTCTATGGTGCAGTCGTCGTTGAAACAAGACGCTAACTCTTTCGGAACACCTGGTCTTATTCGCATTTTTTCACGAGTATCCATGCAGATCTATATTTGTTTTCATAATTTGCCCTCGTTTTATCGATTTTAATTTGGAATCATGGTGTATTTATTATGTCGGTATTCTGTGTTTTTCTTTTTTTTATAATGTCATATTGCCTGCTTTAGATGTAGAATTACATAGCGTATATATTACATAGATTATACCGTGGATGAATGCAGAAGGAGCCTACCCTTCCGGATATCCTTGTCTTAATTTCTATTGTCATTCTTGTTTTTGAACAATCCCTTCAAAACAATAGAGAAACATCACATATTAACATTACACTAACAATTACCTTTAAATTGGTATTGACATTCAAATAATAATGCAACGATATCACCAGAAAGAAATGTTATTTAAAGGGCTGTCGATACCATCCAACGCGTGGCCATTATGACGTTTGGATTGCAGTTATGGAGACCTCAATACTTTGTTATCAAAATGACTGCCCCATCTAAATAATCCCACTGTGTTTAATGATACGAATCTGTATGAAACGGCAAAATGTGTAGGAAATACAAACATTGAAGTATACAAGATGAGGACTGAACTGAAATGCCATGGTATTTGTTATAACATCATAGAAAGATAGACCACTGCTTATAGGCTGTTTTTTAATAAGAAATACTTGTGCGAAAGTAAACACTATTATAGAAAGCAGTTTTAACAACCGTTTTCCACGGGAAGTCTCTAGGGGTTGATTTATCCTGGGAACTACTGTAAAACAGATTTCGTGATCGCTTGTAATAAGTGAAATGTATCGATACCGACTTCAATGAACACCACACGTTATCATACAACTCACTCTTCACACTCAGTATATGCATGTAAATATGTATTCTTGTAGTACGCATGCTCCGATTGTCAGCCCAACAATAGCGCACCGGTTCTATTTTTACGCACATTGAACAGCAAAGGGGGAGAATTTCACACGGATTAGCTGGCCTTTATTGAAAATCGTTTTATTTTCTCTCGGGGTGGTCCACCTACTACTGTTTCGCCCTGTCCTTTAACCGGAGATGGGAGCCATGTTGTGTTGCTGGTCAGGTGGTACTACACCCCCTTTTCTAGGTTGGTGTGTTATTAAAGATTTTTATGTCTTTCTTGTATTATATCACTTTTATGAACCAACATGTACTACATAATGCTCTATACACTTTAGTTATCTAATCTATAGACTCAGGGCCGGGCATCCACCCCAACATGCTTCTGATCTTTTTTTGAACTTTCCACCAGGAATAAATTATTCCATCATAGTAAATGTGGTCACAATACACCGCTGTAATCCTCCCTGTATGTAAGAAGCTTATGGGTAGAGAAGAAGGCGTAAATTTGATCTGTCTGTAGCCAATTTTTTCCCAAATTGGAAGAAAAAAATATTTGTATATAATATCTCAACATATTGGATAGAATACGTGGAATCATCGGCGTTATGTTCGTTTTTTATAAAGATTTCACAGGAGGATCTATCTATAGTTCCTGTATGTTACTACAGAGAAAAGTAAAAATATAAAATACACTGTAGCAGTTCATGTAGACAAACATCTCTCTCTGAGAACGGTGTTTGATATGAAGTAACATGAATTTCATCAAGGTATTAATCTAAAGGATATACAGTACAATATAATGTAACACGAAAAATGAGAAATATATATATATATATAAATCATCAATTTACTATTAAATAATCTATGTAAACAATTGTGTTGAATCAAAAGACATTCCTCTTTTCGAGTAAGAAAAATAAAAGAGAAATGAAACTACATGACTTGTAGGTTGTCCAAATATATATCAAAGCAAACATCTTATTAAAATAAAACACCGCAATAAAAAGTGAATATTACATACCGACACAATCAAACCCTGAACAAGAAGTATTTAAACACACAAAATGGAAGTATCTTATAATTATTTTAAATATTTAATACAATGTATTCACAAATGTAAATAAAATAGCTAATGTATCTGTTTTTGTCTTGTTTATTAAGCATAGATAATTCAAAAACAAACGAACAAACAAAAGCAACAAAAAGTAGGGATTATCTACGCTATTCAAGTAATTATGAAGGGCTTTGTTCTGAAGACAATATATGCAACAAAAGAACTGAGAAAGGGTTTACAATACTTTATCAGAGAAACACTGCAAAAATGGCATACCCTTTCAGGTCACATTCACAACACAATATGATACAATATAAGATTAAGGGGGAGTAAAATAACATATCCCACGATATTTAAACAAGCCTATAAATCACTAATCTGTTGCAATTTAACAAAAGTATCTTGATCAATTGCATGTACTTATTATGGCTTACCATGATCTGGAGAACCTGTGCTGTTCGTGTCGATCACATATATCGTATAAAACAATAATTCCATTATTTTTATAAGTGCCTATAAGATACAAAAGGACATTTATTTGATCGGATATACTCTTTAAAAACGTACACTTTGAATCTGTTTTGACATTGTAATGCAAATGGTGGTTATGAATAATATTATACAAATATAGCACATAAAGAGGTGTATTTCAATTATCAAGAATTATTGAGAGCTCGGAGCATGGTAAGATGATTGCTTCCAGGAAAAAATGTAGATGTCTTGAAAAAGCCTAAACAGTCTACCTATTTATCTTGGAAACAGTCTTCGAGTACAATATATACAGGTTCATACAGTTTCTAAGCGTTCTTCTTATTAGATGACCCTTAGATGTAATTGAAACCGTATAGAATGAAATTATAGATTTTTTTCAAATAGTTTGAAATGACATTTGATAAGGTATTGCTAACAACATACGTCATAAAGTCTTATTTATGGACTAGAGCGATTTTCTTTTAAGGAAAATAAATAAAAGACTTGATATAGAGTACGCGTCCATGCATGTTTATTAATAAAGAAAGTTGTTTTAATATCCAGGGACGGAAGACAAACAGTGAGAGATAGTGTTGAGATAGGGTAAGGAACAACCAACAAAGCAGGGGTCATCTCCAGGTATTGATGTCGCCCCAGTGAAAGGGAGCAAGATAACATTATGGACTTCTGATCTCAACAGTCAGTAGCACGGGCATTGTCAGCCTAACCTAACATTTTAAAGATACTTCTTCAGAAAGTCGAAAACTTCTACTAAACCATACATTCTGTATGAAGAGTACGTCCATTTGAATTTTTATATGCTTCGAGAGTAATTTCTGAAATATTTCTTCCATTGTTTATAAGTAAGTGCATATTGAAGAGTTATGTGTTGTAGCGTATAACGGTGTTACTGTTTTGTCACCACAGTTTATATATGTGTACCTATGATACAACTTTAATTTCGATTTAAGGGACCAATGATATATGGACTGTATAATTAGAATAGGCCAGGAATATGCAGACATTGGATCAACAGCATACAGCATAGAGGAAAAGCTTGCTGGGCGATAATTAAATACGATGGCAACAACATTTTACATGATCTAGTTATACAGTATGTAATTTAACAAAACATATTCACACAAAAGCAAAAACGACTAAAAAACGACAACACTAATACAATAGAGAAAATCTAGCACAATCTAACATCAACACAATATATAATGAAACAATGCACCTAATTTGATTTGATTTAATATTACATAAAGTCTCTGTTCTTTGACATAAATGTCATAAATAATCTATGACATTACATGCAATCTTTATTTATGCCATTATATAAAATCTCTGGTCTATGACATTGCATCAAATCTTTGGTCAATGACATATATGTCATAAATAATCTATGACATTACATGCAATCTTTATTTATGCCATTATATAAAATCTCTGGTCAATGACATTACCTACAATCTTTAGTCTATGACATAAAGATTGTCTCTGGTCAATATCATTACATTAAATCTCTTGTCTATGACAGTATATCTAGTCTCTGGTCAATGTAATTACATAAACTATTTAGTCTATGACATTGAATAAAATTTCTTGTCTAGGACATTACATACAATCTCTAATCTATGCCATTACATGCAATCTCTAATCTATGACATTACATACAAGTTTTAGTCTATGACATCAAATCTCTGGTCTATGACATAATATAAAATATCTTGCCTATGACATAACATGAAATCACTTGTCCATGATATAACAAAGAATGTATTGTCTATGACATTACACATCATCTCTAGTCTATGACATTACATATCGTCTCTAGTCTATGACATTACATATCGTCTTTAGTCTATGACATTACATATCGTCTCTAGTCTATGACATTACATATCGTCTCTAGTCTATGACATTACATATCGTCTCTAGTCTATGACATTACATATCGTCTCTAGTCTATGACATTACATATCGTCTCTAGTCTATGACATTACATATCGTCCCTAGTCTATGACATTACACATCGTCTCTAGTCTTTGACATTGCATAACATCCTAAACATTTACTGCTTAACACGCATCTTTGTAAAATCAATAGGAAAACAAACAATATAGACATACACCCCATACCTATGTGAGAATGATTTGATTGATTACCCCATGCTTAAGTATTTTGATTTTACTCCATGTGGTGTTATTAAGAAAGTGTGCAAAGTGTTGTCATCATGATAGGGAGCGATTTTTATTCCTTATTAAGTATAAGTATATTTAGAACACATACAATCATAGCATTACCACTTGGTCTGGTAGTGAATCAACTCATATTGCACGACATTAAAAAAGTCCTTATTTTTGTTATTAGAGAAAAAAACATGTTTTAACGAATTACTTTAATATAACGAATTCCATGGATGTTATAATGGACCAAAGAAATTTGTTTGTTGCATCCGAAAAAAAGTAGGATTTTTAAAGTATTTTTACAACTAAATTAAATCAAAATGTAATTAGAAATTCATAGTAATATCAGCTTTTGTCTGTGACACGACGTTCACCACTTTCTGAATTAGTTTCCTTTATTTTCAGATTTATTTTTCGTTTCATGCAATAAGTCTCCTATTTTTGACATATATTGTCCTGTCGCAGGAGTACTTTCAATCATCACACATGCATTCTTTAGCTTTCCGATTTATTTTTCATAATTCTCAGAGTTGCTAAATTTTCTCTTCACGATTAGACAAAATTGTTGTTGTTGTTGTTGTTTTTAACTGATTGAATTTAGAACATTTTATTTTGCTAATAATGTTATAAATCTTTCAAATTTGTATTGTTTATCATATTTCGATGTTTTGCATTTGATACCTGGATCATTGTCTCATAATAATAGTTTCTCGTTTGACCTAAAGTGGCATCGCAACCTCGTTGACATATCCTGCCATTATTTGGATGCCTGGATGGACATACACTAGATATAGTTATTTTGGCGTACTACCGAATAAAATGAGATTATCGCCATGATGAATTAGCGCTCAACAATATATACATGTATAAAAGAGGGTATATAATAATTTAGCGGAATGTATGACTTCCGGAAAATATAAATAAATAGCATCCGGTTCGTCATTTTCGTCAATATATTAAAGAATTTGGATTTAGATTAAAAAAAACGCCATTATTGGTACCGATATTCCCAAATAATGACGTAACCTAGGCAATCTTATATGGAATTTCTCTTTTTATTTATTGATTAATTAAATTGTTTTGGGGGGTTTTGTGTGTATGTGTGTGTGTGTGGGTGTGTGTGGGTGTGTTTGTTGTGTTTTTGTTTTTTGTTTTTTGTTTTTTTGTTTTTTTTTTATTTCTTTGGGTTTTTTTTTCATCTTCTCTGGTAAATGACGTTATTGCTGCCACATGCCAAGCATCTTGTTTAGTAATATGTGTTATGATATAAAATTAGCGAATCAATGACGTCATAGATTCTTTACGCAGCAGCTGTGATTACAGGGTGCCAAAGCAGTATGAATAACACACTCCTTAGTGTACAGAGGTCATTAACAGTATCGAGATAGTAAAATAAGATATGTTATGTTAATGTAATAATATAAGAAACTAGTGCATCTGTCTTTTAATTCAGAAGTTTACAGATTTCCATATTTTAGCTTTCGCTGTAAAGCCCTTTGCACAAAATGTAATATGCTTTGACATGTAAACGATCCCTAGTCTATGCCATTAAACAATTAAAGCTTAACAGTACACACATCTTTTTTTCAATAAAGTCATGTACGTACTGCCAAACAATAGAAAATGTCGCTTAACACAATACAAACACACACAGAGTTAAACAAAGAACAAACAAGATAGCCATACAAACCACACTGACGTGAGAATGATGTGATTAATTACCCCATGCTAAAGTTATTTGTTTTTACTGCATATGTCAGTATTCAGAAAGTAATCGATGGTTGTTTGAAAGGCGTTGTTGCCATCATGATAAGGCGTGATTGTTCTTTTTAAATCATATTTTATGGTTGGTAATCGGTATTAAGTATGTCTAGCTCAGTCATACATTTTAATCATAACATGATAACTTGGTCTGGCAGAACATAAGTGAATCAAGTCCTTAATTTTCTTATTGCAGGAAAAAACACGACTTTCGGGAAATGTGAATATATACCATCCCCGTCATCATTTCTATCAATATATTAAACTCTGTTGATATCTTGTCAAAATATATTAACAAAATGTAATTAAGATAAAAACAACGCCATTATTGGTGCCGACATTCATAATGAGGTAATCTAGCAATCTAACATGGAACTGTTTTTATTTTTGTCTTTTGTTTTGTTTTATTGTAGTTTTCTGTGTGTTTTCGTCTTTTTTGTTTTCGTTTTTGTTTTTGTTGTTTGTTGTTTGTTTTTCGGTATTTTGTTTTCATCTTCTCTGGTAAACGGCGTCATTGCGATCACACACCAAGTATATTGTTTAGTAAAATGAGTTGTGATATTACATTAGCGAATCAATGACGTCATAGATTTTTATGCAGCAGCCGTAAATATATGATGGCATAGTGGTATGAATAACAAACTCCTAAGTTTGCAGGGGTCATTAACAGTATTAAGATAAGAGTTAAATAATATGTTAATGTAATAATATAATAAACTAGCACATCTGTCTTTATTTAAACTTTCGCTGCAAAGACATTGGACAAAAGAACTTACCCAAACCTCATTATATTTTTATAAGAACATATAACTAAGAACCATTGTAAACGTGTTATTTGAAACAACTGACCTATCAAAAGTGTTTTTTTCTATGTAAAAATTCGACAAGAGGATGCTAAACAAAAGATTGTTTATTCCCAAACCTTTGAAGGATTACAATGAGAACTACAAATGGTTGGCCAACAATTTGGCGTGCTTTTTTACGGGCCTGCATTACACCTAAATGCTTTCTATTATCAAAAGTTACATTTTGTGTTAAATATTGGATCAGCATCCACGCAAAGTTAAACTTATGGGCCGATACGGTAATTAATCAAATGATAATATAAGCCATCAACGTATTGGAATTTAGTTGTCATTGTTTTTAGAAATGGTATTTCTGGTTCAATATCCAAGTACTGAATGTACTGATACTTTTTACCCCCTGGGTAGGCGCCGCGGTGGCCGAGTGGTTAAGGTGTCCCGACACTTTATCACTAGCCCTCCACCTCTGGGTTGCGAGTTCGAAACCTACGTGGGGCAGTTGCCAGGTACTGACCGTAGGCCGGTGCTTTTTCTCCGGGTACTCCGGCTTTCCTCCACCTCCAAAACCTGGCACGTTCTTAAATGACCCTGGCTGTTAATAGGACGTTAAACAAAACAAACCAAACCATTACCCACTGGGCACTTGAAAAGGATCAAGGTCATTTATTTGAAAAAAAAAACTAGAAACAATACATCATGTACATTTTGGTAAAAAAAACAAAAAACACCACCATAGGCTTCTTGGTGAATGAGAATAAAGATAAAACGATTTTAACATCTGTAGCCTCGGCGTTCTTGAAAATAGGTGAAGGTCATTGATACAGAGTTAATTTCATAAGCCCTTGGTCAATGAGAAGAAGTCGTTTAGATGCTTTGATACATTTGACTCTGGTGATCATGTAAGTAGGGGTCACGGTCATTTAATGAACAAACTTTATACCCATTCATTCAAAAATGCTACAGGCCCAAAATCATGGCCCTAGGCAATTTGATAATTGAAAAGATGCCATTTAAAGATCCTTGTGTCTAATGATTTTAAGATTATTGGACACTGTGCCCTTTAATGTAGGATAAAGCCATTAATTTTAACAAACTTGATAGTCAGACACCTTATGCATCCTATATATCATATATCAAGACTAGACTTTGTACAATTGAGAAAGAGGGCTCTTTAATGTATCAACCGAAATAACACATTTGAAATTTTACCTGTGCCGAAACCGAAAGTTGACCTTTTATTTATTTTTTTAGCTTAAGTCGTTTAAAGCTTCGAGGTTAGACGTCATTGTGGCCATATTGGATTTTTGACCTTCTTCAAACCGTGTCATGTATCGCACGATATAGATTATAACCATTTCAACTACTTTTTTGAAAGATTAAAACGCCGCAAAATCTACAAAAGAAGCATAATAATTACAATAGGTCTTTTCACCTGTTAAATCCCTGATACAATCTTGTGTTTCGTAAATAACGTGTCGTCTGTTTCATCGATGCACTGAACATTTTAATATTCATGATATGTAGATCAAACCCAGGAAATGTCACGTTATCAAACTGTGAACCGGAGTAGTGAACCATCATACGTTTTTACGAATATTAAGCCAGTAACAAAGTGCACAGCGCACGCGGTGATAAATTATTAAACGATCGTTCTAACGACCATAACAACCTATCCACCCCAACCCAACAATAAGTAATATGAAACATTTATTACAATTTACACAAATGCGACGACATGTGTTCGTAAAAATGTCTGCACATCATTCAATACCACCACCAGAAGTTATTGTTACCACAGGGGACAACTCAGAAACATTAAGACAACTGCCGGGCCTGGACTTATTCCCCATACAAAGTGTTAACGTGTAAGCATGTTTCTTTAATTTATTAATTTCTTTGGCACGTCGGTACTGTTTTTAAAGTGCCGGTGGCTAAATTTGCTATCATTTTGAAAGATATTCTTCCCTTCCAGAAACCCTTTCCATTTTAAAACGCTCTATTCATCCCGTTTTCATATTTAACCCTCGCGTCATCAAAATTTATTTTCTTATTTTTTAATTGTTAGTATTACCGTCGTTGTGTCTTTCTCTACTGTAGAAAAAAATGAATTACGTATATCATCGCACTGTTGTAAACTAACTGTTAGGCCAAAGCATAGTGACAATGAAAAAAGTGTTAATTTGGCCTACGCAATCAAATTCCTGTGCTATGGTCTTCTGGTGATAATACATTAACACGTCAAACTTTAAAACTTTTTTTAAAAATCTTTCATGCATATCACAAAAGTTAGAAATGAGAAAATAAGAAGTTTTGTGAACTTTCTAACTTATTAACTGATTTGTTCTGATTTCCATTTTTCTCAAGACCACAGAAATCTAGCCTTGTTTACATAGTATCAATGTAGATTATAGCTTTATCATCCTTTCGTACTTAGCTCTTTCTATTAAGAGTAACGGTACATAATTTTCAAGAGAGGTGTTTACTCCCGCATCTTTAACGCCGAGAGCTCAGAGTTTAATGGTGTAGATCTTGATGTATTTTCTTCCGATTCAAGAACTTTGTTTGAACCTGTTGTGATGTATTCTCCTTAATTCAACAAGTGTGTTTACCTTTGGATGATGTACTTGCTGTTGCCTTTGATGTGCTGGGTGTATGCCTAGCGGACAAGTGTGTTATGTGGTGGACAACGGGAGACAGATACCGGGTACTCGATCGTGTCTAGGAAGCAAGAAGAAGAATTCGGACGACAATGGCCCTGCATACACATGAAGGGACTGTACAGTCCGATTGTTGACAGCAGTATACGTCATGTGTACTGCCGATGAAAGAAATTGTATCTTGTAGATATCATATAGATTCATTATAATTATATCGTATTCCTAAAGAATTATGTAAAAAAAAAATAAGGCAACGGATCAAAAGATATCCACTAAGGAGGACTCGATATTTTAATATTTTTAAATATAGAACAAATTACTTTCATATCGATTCATTATAATTATTCCTAATGAATATTCTATATATAGATCAGCGTACTAGCATCACAGCTATGTATTGTAGTACATTGTTGAAATCGAATCATCCCATTGTAAAGTTTGACTTATTAAACAATTAAATATGCTTTAACTATTATCCTTGTAAACGATTGTTGTCAAACTATAAATATTAGTACGTCTCAACTTTAGACAGCAATCACTGACCTATTCCATTTAAGAGATTCATCAATTTTTAACCTTGGCGATGAAAGAGCAGACTTTTCTCCAGGTTGGTAAGGATAGCTATATTAAAGTTATCTAACACAACCAATAGAGTTATTGCCAGTGACGTTTCGATAACAGCTCTGTTATCTCCATACATCTCTGGAAGTGAAGCCACTGTGTTTGTGCACTATCACTACAAGCTGTGCTTACCTGTCGACGATTATTACCATCTCGTACACACTTATTTTTACCATCTTGTACCCTTTTACCACCTTACCACCTTAGTATACACACGCTTTACTAATCTGATGAAGATAAAAGTGCTGATATGGAAAAGTCACTAGCAATAACTTTATTGGTTAGCAGACTACTACCTCCATAAATGTAGAATTGTTAGTATCATGAGAACTTATCAACTCCTTAACCTTAGTATTCCCTATGGTCATTGTCATGTTAAAACATTAGTACACGAGTGACACGATTCTAAAGAAGAAATAAATTCTTATTTATTACATGAATGATTCCGTCATGAGTTTCCCTTCATATACTATTTATGATAGTGTTTTTATTTTTCTATTTTTGTAAGCATTTGACGAGTACGCCCGATCGAGATTATTCTTATTTGTTATGATGTAGATCAGATCCATTACTGAAACGAGCAGATTTCAATATAAGTTTTTGTATATTTATAGCTTATTGTTTTGTAGAAATTATTGTACCGTACTAGAATCATGTGGAGAATGCTTACATATGCCTTTTTCTGATGGCAAATTAAGTTTCTTTTTATTCAACAAAATTCCTTTTCGCAAAATTTGTGTAGTGGTTGTCAAATTAATGTTTTTAATTTGATTAAAGCTCAGAAATAACTTTCCATAACATGAATGATAGAGTATGAAGTTTGGACATTCACAGAGTTACATTCTAGAGAATTTTTTTATTATGAAGGTAGAAAGTATATTTCTGTACCTCGGAGTAGGTAATAGCGTCTCTTGAATAACTACTGCAATATCTTAGCATTATTTTCAGTAACAATACATTTCACGTACATCGTTATAATGATAAAACAGATCAACAAGATCATGAGGTAAAAAATGCTTTCAACAAAACACAAAAAATGTTAGCGAAAAAAAAGTTAAATATGAATTTGTTCTCTTTCAGAAAACATACTCATTTAAAACTTTTCTATACACACGGGTTAGTGTTTAATTGTATACTTTCCAGATTTCTTTATTTACAGTGAGAATGATTCTTCAATATTATTTATACAAACAAATTATGCCAGGTGCTTTGATAAGTTCTTTAGTGACGGTTTTTGATAAGCCCACATAGGCTCGACCTTTTTTAATATATCGTATATGTACATGTAGTAATATAATGTATTTATTTCTGGTAAGTGAACTTGAAACTACACGGTGTATATCTTGGAATTTCTTTTTGGAGGTTTTTTTTAAAGACTCATTCAGGCAGTTAAAACATAAAATATAGCTATTTGCTAACCATTTTCTTTTTTTATTTATGCCCATGGTCTGAAATTTCCTTCCGGGAAAGTAACCACATATATAAAACTGCAAATAAAATCACGGCTTTATACAGATTATACATTGCTTCATGTATCCTCCAGAAAATACCAGACTTTGTATTTTCAACTAAAAAATGTCTCCGTTCTTGAATAAATAAAGAAAAAACAAGTGGTATTGTTTATTTCATGTTCTATTTATTGTACAACAACGGTTGAAGTTTAACAATTCACATAAATAAAAGCGCGACATTTGTTATAATAAAACATAGCACAAAATAACTAATATAAATATCTATAAATTAAAATATGATACAATTACACATCACTGTCGAAATATATGTCAAATAGTTGCACTCGCATCCATGCCATGTTGGCAGTAAGCGTATACATTGTAATTGTTTTTCATTCGTTTAATGAAATATCGTATTTTTAAAATAAAACTGATTTTGTTCGTGAAAACTTTAGACAAGAATAAATTACAATTAAATCTAATGATTAAACGCTAGCTACATCATTAAATTTGAAGGTAGTATTCATATTTTTCTATATTTCGAAAATCATTTTTTTTTTTCATTTTAAATTTGAATATCTTCCTATGTTATAAGGTATGGACAAGACCTTTACAATAATACAGTTGATATTTACTTATCACACTGTTGAAATATTTAGTCACAGTCTTCTTAATTACGGTTTGGTTATTTTGGAAGGGGGGGGGGGGGGGGGGGGGGGGGGGGGGGGGGGGGGGGGGGGGGGGGCTAAAACTGATTTCTTACTGTTTTTCTGGATTTTTTTTTTTTTCCTTAAAATATATTTAAGCTATATTCACAGACAAAATCCTATCCTATCCGGAATTGAATGAGGTATCATTTGAATGACAAATGAACTTCGCCTATTTAAGCATTTCTAGAACATTTGCATCGTATTAGAAATGTCATCAATGTCAGACGGGGGGAAGTGGGAGACGGGGCGGATTAAAATATGTTTGCTAGCAAAATTACATATCTGTGTACGTACATTATCAGTATGCATGAAGTTAATAGGTACTGCCACGTTTCAGTAGATGTAATATTTATCGATAGATCACGTGATACGAAAATGTAAATATGTGATTAATAAACACAAATGTTTGCAACAAAAATAATATGTAAAACAACCAGGAATGTTCAAATGTATATGGCATGCAGGAATTCACTGAGAGGGACACTTTTGTTTTTCTTTGAACAAAGTTAGTATGTACAGTACTTTATATAATTGTATCGTATGTGTTTAATGTGTAGTAATTCATTATATACATTCCGTAGAAGGTGTGGTATAGTTGTAATATTTAATGTGTAGTAATTCATTATATACATTCCGTAGAAGGTGTGGTATAGTTGTAATATTTACCTCCGGGAAAGTATGGTACAGGTGAGATACGTATCTCAGGGAATGTTTCATACAGTCGTGGTATGTATCCACGACAAGGCATAGTACAGTTTTTAATACTCATCCCAGGAAACCTGTGTTACAGCCAGCAAGGCTAACTTTTACAGTTATTCATTATTTGGAATAACTACTTACAAAAAACCCCGAATAATTGTCTAAATTCACACCCTGCTGAGAAGGTGAAGAATCACATCTCTCACAGAAATGAGTGTATCTGGGTATGGCGTGTGTCCCCCTGTATATGTTGCAAAATCGGAGATTTTTTTTCAGACAGCTAATAAAATAAACGCATGTCACAAGAAATGGGCGGTAACATATAGCTACACTACAGTACAGTACAATACCGACATACTGCCCCAAAGTTCTGTATATACGATGACACGGGGTCTTAAAGTCGTAAAATACAAATTGCACTGATCAAAACACTGATTTAATTGGAATATCACTAATAGAGTTTAGAATCGCGCGTCAGGTATTCAAACCGTAACCGATTCTATACACCCATTCACAAAAAAAAGTATGTCGCCGTAACCTAATAGATTAAATGGGTCACAAACAAACAGGTGATGGAGATACTGTCAGGCTTCGATGATGAAGAAGACGAGATAAATATGATGCACTCCTCCGTTCCTCACTCCACACTGAAGTACGAATTCTGCATTGAGTACAGTTTGTCGATAGGGTTTGGTACCCCACTTGAGTCTAGTGTTGAATGACCTGTCGTTTCCCCGTTGAACATATGATCCAGACACTCCTCCATAGAATGCCGAGCTCCCCCAGGAAGATCTAGGTCGTCATACGGTGACGCTGGAAGAACAGGAAGAACGCATAAAGTGATAATCATGTATGAAGGAGGACGTGAGGATGAAAATGTTACTAAATATATCCTGTGTTACTGTGTGATAAAGTACTTGCTTATGACATGATTTAACTTTCTGCATGTAATTTCTATTCGTGTGAGCTTTCTTTATATGTTAGTAATGTACTTTTGTGAACTTGTTTTCTCTGTGAAATGTCTATGTCATTAATGTACTTTTTTATCTTGCTTTCTCTGTGAAATTTCAATGTAATCAATTTACCTAAATGGGCTTGCTTTCCCAGTGAAATTTCTATGTCATTAATGTACTTTTGTGATCTTCTTTTCTCTTTGAAATTTCTGTGTCATTATTGTACTTTTGTGATCTTGTTTTCTCTGTGAAATTACTATGTCATTAATGTTCTTATGTGAGCTTGCTTACTTTGTAAACTTTTATAATGTGAATTTCCGTATGATTTTTATATCAAATCACGACAATTTTTAAGTAAATACGCCTAAATTGGATTTTGAAATTAACTACTAGTATGCATATCATATAACATGCATCTACCTCAATGAACTTGCGTTCAGTACGACACTTTTATAAGATGTGTTATAGGTTATTGTTCTTTGCGTACTTATTAATTAAATGTTAAAATTTTAACAAGGTAGACTTAATGTGAAATTCTCATGTGAAATATATTTTAAATCATTATATGAAGTAATCCCTGAATTATAATCTAGATACATATATTTTACGTTTTATTATGATCCTTACATTAATTACTCTTCCATCTCGTCCAAGCATTTTCTTAGAAGATAAAAAGATCCTCAAAGAATAAACTCGTTTAGACGTCCTTCATCTATATCATAGGTTTTATGTTAACCTATTTATTAAACGTGTTTCACGCTGACACTTGGAAAGACTTTGACTGTAACCTTGATCGGACAATACTGGCAACAGCCAATGGAATTTAGATAACGAACTGTACAACAAGTTTTGTAACGGAGAGCACCATGATGTATGAACTGTTAAACGGTTAGTGTCATACAAAGGTAGGTTTACGTTGATCAAATAAAACAATTGATTCATTCCCAAGATATGAAAACACCTGTATGATATAACAGGTGCCCCTTGACTGTTGTAGGTTGTATTAGGTGGGGGTATGATGCATGTTGAGGTTCATACATGTTGCATACTGTATTTCATTATACCTCAGACTTGTATCACAGCTTCTGATTAGTGAAAACCATGTCACGTGATTAAAAACATTCGTTATGTCAACCACAAATTTCCAAATAATTCATTATTTACTTGCTGTCGCTTTCGAAACATCATGTCACCCTCTGAATATCATAATGTCACCCTCTCGTGAGCCCTCCAAAATCGTTATGTCACCCTCTCGTGAGCCCCAACTCGGAACTCTCTTCCGTAACGTCTTCAAAAGTAGTCGAATCAGAGGAGTTCCGAGTATTCTGCTCGATAACAACAATGGCTGCCGGCGGACGCTATCGTCTGCCAACAGTGGAGGAAATGGCGAAATTATTGCAAGAAAAGGATTCTAAAAACACCAAAAGGGTCATCAATGGGGCCGTGGATTCCTTTATAGATTTCCTATCTGCAACAGGTAGACCAAAGGATTTTGAAAACTTCGACGTCCATACATTAAACGTTCGACTGGGAGAATTTTATGCCGGGGCCCAGAAAGACGATGGGGTACCTCTTAAACGATCTTCGTTGAACAGTCTAAAATATGGTTTGAAGAAATACACATTGAACAAAATGAGTATAGACATCAGTGGTCAGGTTAGAATCCTATGGCTATAGGTTGATTACAATTGAGCATTTGTTGAATAGTTGATGAATTAATGAAATAAATTTTCTTAAAAACTGTTGATAGTCTAGTAATAAATAAACTTATTGATACCAAAATTGATTCACTTATGTTTTTTTCGGTATAATAAAACAATTACTGCCCTTGTTCCGGGTTGACATGAATATTTGCCCACCCTTGAGGTGTCATGTCACCCTCGGGCTACGCCCTCGGGTGACATGACACCTCTCGGGTGGTCAAATATTCATGTCAACCCGGAACGAGGGCAATAATTGTATAATGTAGGTAAGAAATCACTGATATGAGTCATTATCCTGTCTCATCCCATTGGATATCACTAGGCTGACAACACTAAGTGTTATGAGAGATATCATCCAAATTTTCAAATTTCGATCAGTAGTGACTTGAAACGTCAAACAAATTATAACACCCGAGAAGTACAATCAATTCCTCGGGTTTGATGAGAAAATGCTAATTTTGATTTATTTTTTACATTTTCTATACATTGGTAGAAGTATGTATTACCTTGATATTCGCTGGCAGGAAGTGGCGATATTTGCTCTGCGTTGCCATGGTGACGGTTTTCTGATATCAGCGATCCTAAAAATGTATAGACATTCAATGTAGTATTAACTATTAACTATCCTATGGATATTATACAACAACTTGCATGGATGTATATTTGTTATTTGCTGTGCACTTGGATATACTTTAGTCTAATACAGTAGAAAAGAAATCACTTCCTTAGTTAATAAAATGAAAAGTCTTTGTACTTATACCTTCATTACAATGTATAAATATTTAAACTATATGCATTATTTCAAACGATAGTTATATCTATTTACTTTACCAGTACATAGTATTTTGGAAGAATGAAAATGGATCAGTAAGCTTTATTCTTCTTTTGTTAAACTCAAGCTTTAAAAGGTTAATCAGCGAAATATTCTGCCAGAGTTGTACAAATGTTTGCAAAAGTAAGAGAAGAAAATAAACATGATTATACTGATTCCTTACCAATAGATTCATCGTCCCCAAGTCTGGTAAGACAATCTGAAAGGATAGAGAGAAAAACATGACGATATGTACTTAGAAACATATCCAAGCAATCCCAAATAAAAAAAATGACTTACTGCTGTTCCTTACTAATCAAAATTAATAATCAATATCACTTGGGAATATATACATGTTTATTTCTATATATAGACTCAAAACATTGAAGAATATCGACATAATAACGAAACCATAATTCCAACTCAAAATCGTTAACATGAGAGCAAAATATTAACAAAAATATAGATTTATATGGAGACAACTACGTACAAGGAAAATAAGACCAGGCGTTTAAATAAAGAAAACGTCTTCTGCTTCACCGTCGATACCCATTATACAAATCTAGATCAAATCAAGGTTAGGTCACATTCTCAGACAATATATGATGTATCCCTACTACGTAACACTGTGTATATCAACACGTTACCTAAACTATACCCCTGTGTTTACAAATCGCTACCTTGATCAGTATCCTCGTCCTTAGAGTCAGACTTTGAGTCGGATTTGTTGTCTTTTTTGTTTTCATTGTGTTTGTTTTTATTTCCGTTTCCATTCTTGTTTCCATTCCCGTCCTGGCTCTGTCTTCTAGCTAGCTTTTTCACCTGTGATATAGATTTGATTACTTATTACACGTAGAACGCAGATACTTAATTTTCATTAACTGTCGAATTCTTCTCTCTGCCAAGGTTATCTATCACTGAAGAATAAATTGATATCTAGTATTGTATCAATCCTCATTAAAAAGTAAATGTTCCAGAAGCGTGTTAAGTCACTTCTATTGAAATTTATTGTTCTATGGCACATCTTTCATTAATAACATTCATATAACGCCCTATCTCATTTGGAAAATTACTCTAATGCGCTTCACATTACAAAATATAATGATACATTTTATTTCAAGTGTGGCACATTGTACAGAACCAATATATAACACCTAACGACTCGAGCAATTAGATGATAATATGTTCTTGACACGTCTACGAAAGACGCACTTTCTTTTATCACCGTTTATGTAACCTGGACGTAGTTATACTGAGGGATACCTACCTTAGCTCGCTGGTTCTGAAACCACACCTGTACTACTCGTACACTGAGTCCTGTCTCTGCCGCTAGTTGTTCGCGCACCTGTAAAGTACGATATAAAATATTTTACAAAAGAAACACAAGATATCAACGTATTTTGATTCAAATTGAGAGTTGGATACAGAAGAGCAAAAAATTAATTATCTGCATCATACGACTTTTTCGTCTGTTTAGGACTCGTCAGTGCTGCTTATGGCATGGATTGATGTTTTTCGAGTTAAGCCTAGTTCTTCGAACTTTTCGACCAAATGATTTTAATTTATTATCATTATATATGTTTTATGACGGAAATAATTTGAGGATATTTTTAATCTTTTCCTAAAAGAAGTTTAAATATGCCCTATTAGTTTTTTATGTACCTTTCTGCAAGGCTTTGGATTCAGCTCGAACGCTGCCTTGAATTTCCGCCGCTGGCTGGTTGTGAGTATAGTTCTTGGTCGCTTCGGATGTTTTCCCCCATCACTTTCTCCATCTTCATAACTCTCACTGTCGTCACCTTGAAAACCAAAATGTATTACGTTTTACACAAAGTTATCCTGACGTCATAAGCTGATTATAGTAAATAATAAAAGTAAATAAAGAAGAAGAACTCATTGTCATATTACTAGATGTGATAGATCTGTGGTATCATATATCACTATGAACGTTCATAAATAATTGACGGCAATACATTGAGGATGACTGTTGCATGTGGCAATCTAGTTGTATTGCAGTTCATCGTAGAGTATCGAAGAGTATCGTAAAGGAGCGAAAAGTATGTGTCTAATTTCAATTAGAATGTTGTATGTAGACCCTGACTTGATATACATTTCGTTTCTATCTTTTAACCCTTTTACCTATTGCTAGTTTAGATAAGTCTTTTGTGTGTTACACTCCTGTTTATGGTTGGTCCTTAGACGCCATCAAAGGAAAAGACTATCATATGTATATAAAATGCCCAGAGGTCCTTTATAAAGCGTACAGCCTAACTAACTTATATCTTTATGATTTTAACTTGGATCGATAGTCAGGAGTGTATTTATAACATGTATTTTTAGTGCGCCAGAAAGCGACCGGAATTGACGGTTCCTGTATATAATTACGTTAGATTTTCGGTAACCAAGACACATAACGAACTTTTACCGCCTAGGCAGCAGCCTCGGCTGCTTGTTGTTGGCCGATTATCCCCCACGTTTGTCATCCCCAGCACGTCACAATCAATAATCCGGTCCGGATTCTGGCTCCTAATCTACCATACACCATGATTATCTAACTCTGAAGTCGGCGACGGAAGCTGTCATAACATCAGACTGATCCGAGTTATGTGACTTCTGTAGCTTGTTACTACGTAGTTATTTTTATACCACGTTTAGAATTTTATCACGTTTAGAATGTTCTTAAAACGTTATACGAAGTGTTTCATTCGAACATAGACTATTGTATAAACATATTATGTATATTTCCTTGTACAAACAATAAGTAAGCCAGTTGGATCACGAATAAGATCTTAACTCATTACAAACATACATCTCCCCATCATACACGGGATATGACAGGATAACACGCGATTATGAGAAAAAGAAAACGGCCCTGATCTCCTCAAATAATATTTCACCTGATTGTACATATTTCACTCCTAGCTGATTAGTAAATGACCTCATTTTATCTGAGGTAACACATGATAATTCTATAAGTACTAATATTACATATTTGTGTATATTTTGAATGTGACAACAAAAATTTGAATAAATAGAAATATTTTACATTACAGAATGTTACGTTTATTGTTTTATATCAAAAGAACATTCTGACCTTAATTTCAGTTGATATATATAATTTAAAATCGATGTTATATTCCTGAATATACGACACTTTAGACTCCGAATAGCCAACATCGCTAGATTTCGATGCTATTAATGTACAACATACACATAATGGCTGTATATAATCATATTTATGTAACGTTGGTTATGTATAATTAAATTTCAAGTTGGTTATATATTATTATATATAAAGTTGGTTATGTATAATTGTATTTGATTTGGTTATATATAATTTTATCAAAGTTGTAATTATATATAATTTTGGCTATACATAAGTATGTACAATGTTGGACAAATGAACAACGACCTTGACGGGCTATAGAATAAATGAACAGCAATATTAATGTATCATAATTGCAATATCCAATGTGATCATTGAAACGTAATTAGAAGTTTGACAATGTCAATACTTGTAGCAAATATTAGCTTTGTATTTTTTTTTATCTTGATGAGTGTGAAATTTCAATCGATACCCAATAAAGAATCAGGCTCACTTTTTTTCGTGTTTGTAGTTAATATGAATATTAGTTTGATTCACATCTTACTTATTATTGTATAGAATTTTATTAAGTAAAGGTAATAAGAAAAATAAAACGGTATATTATAACAGAATGAAAATATCATTGATAGATTTATATGCATTATTTAGTTACAAATATATAAAATATTAATGCAACGGAATATCAAGCGCATTCCATTCTTAAACCTCAGCCAGTGTCATTTAAGGACGGCCTTACCCGTGTGCGGGATGCATGCATGAGTTGATCTTTGTGAATGTTTTGGTAAACTGCAGTGAATGCATGTGTATACTGTCGATGACAAACAGCAGGACATCCCACCTGGTCACAAGACATTGACAACGGGCGAACTAGTTGTCCTACTTCTAAGATGCTGAGCGTTAAGCAAAATCGAAAACTATCAATTTTAGATAATTTGGTTAGTCTTAGCCAAAGGGCAGAGGTCAACGCCCAACTAAAGGCCAAAATTTAAACAGTGTCAAGGGAGGCATAAAAGAAAAAAGCTTTTTAGGAAATATCAGCTCCAAAATTAAGTCTTTTACGACCATACAATGGAGACAATTCTTACGTCCTACCCGGAGATAATTTCTAAAAAGGAATCTTGTCCATATTTCATACGTTTGGGATATATCAATTGTTCTTTAACAACATGTAGGTTTTGTTTACATTCAAAATTATTGAAACACGTATGGAGACTGTTGGCATAGATATTAATACCCGTGAAAGTAAGCACTCAAATACAATATCGAACGTTTGTTTTAGGCACGTGATGTTTTAGTGTCATGATTTTACAGTCAGATACCGGCGCAACAATATATAGACAACATATGTGTAGATAAAGCTAGAAAAGTTTAGAATACATTGTTATTGGCAATGTGGTATTATTGTGTTATTATTGACTTTTAGAAACAAATTTGTTGTTGTTGTTGTTGTTGTTGTTGTTGTTGTTGTTGCACGTGTAGATATGTCTTTGAAAGGCCTGAATGGAATTGTACTGCGATACTGGCAGACACTGACTTACTTTTCGGACTAAGAGGCAGCATGTGAAACTCTTTTTCGTAATCCAGCCTACAAAACAGTTGACCATCTCTCACGACAAACTGGTCACCTTTCTGGAGTTGCTGACCACACTCAATACACATGAAACACTGTAGGTGGTATACGTATCCCTGGGCTCGCATCACCAGCTCGCTAGGAGACACGAACATACCACATCCATTACACATCACCCGGAATAATCTGAAACAACAAAGTGTGGATATGTCACATCACCCGGAAAAATCTGAAACAACCAAGTGTGGATATGTCACATCGTCCAGAACAATATGAAACAACGAAGTGAGGATATGTTACATCACCCGGAATAATCTGAAACAACAAAGTGTTTAATATGGCACATTACCCGAAAAGGTCTGAAACAACAGTGTTGAGTAAATATATCCCATCACAACGTTTACAATTATAGATACGTAGGTATACACTTTTTGTGATAGAGAGTATATATTAAAAACTAAATTAGACAAACTGACGAAAGTAAGGACTTAAGATATGAAAACATCTAAACGTTTCTTTCGCGCTGACAATAACAGACTGCGTAAGGCATTGTAAGTAATTCCCTACTCGTGATAGCAGCCCGAATATACTATTGTAATTGTAGGATAATCAGAAGCGCTTTACTATTAATACAAGATGATTAGTTAATAGTGTTAAATTGTTTTTCTTATTGTTTTTCATGTTTTTATTTGAAACTTTGTCCCGAATACCAATCAAATCGGCAGGACTTGGCAGAAATCATAAAACGTGGTTCATAAGCATTCATGTGTGAAATATAGTTTTTGTTCACAAACAAAGAAAAAACATTATAATCTTTTTGATTCGCCTTCTAGGAGATTGATGGTCACGTGGGCCTGTATTTCTGCTTCAATGCCTTTAAAATAATTGCTTTATCAACTTTGAAATTGCACAAATGCTTTTCTTCAGGAGCTACTTGTGTTTTAGGTTTACTGCACTAGGTAAACCACATGGTTTTGTTCTGTGAGAAGGCGTCTAAAAGACGACGTAAATGAGTAGATAATGGATACAAGCGTCCAAAAGACTAAGAAGAATAGCTGGATAAAACAGATGAGTTAGTGCGACAGAGAACGCTACTTTATGCTGGTGTTTCCCGGAAATGACAAGCGCTTTGGTGACGACGAGGCCCGCGGTGAATACAATCTTGAACAATAGTGGTCGAAGAGCCAGAACTAAAGAGCGGCAAATGAAATACTAGGGACAATGTTTGGCTGATGGGTTGGGAAATGATTCCGACAAAACCCCACTGGTTACCAGATACGATCCTGTTAAAGGGATTAGCTGCTAAAAGGAAAAAAACGAAAGGCGAGAAAGCACGCTTCTGAGACTCACAAAAACTAGAACTATTATCTCAGTGTATTTCTTCCGCTGGGGTGTACAAACTTTCTCATTCGATAAGTGTAAAATAAACAAACTACAAAGCCAATACTTTTATAAACAAAATAGCAGAGACTTAGTATTAATTAGTTGCCTTTATAACATTCAATCTAGAGTTTAATGATTCAGATAAGACTGGTGCACAAGCACTAATAGAAAGAACCATTAGGAAATTATGAAAATAATAAAGTTCTGTAAGCCATGATTTTGAAATAATGTGATAATTACGTCAACAATGCCATCTCCAGACGCGAATGTTTCCATCCAATTATAAATGTTCTAACAATATGATACCTTGATTTAATGAAACCATTGTGTTATGGAGTAGTATACCCTTTCCTGCCAATGTAGAACCACGAAACTCGTATGTTATAAAGTTTCATTCCTCATTCGGAATACATACGGTTTATATTGCTAAAGCTCTATTTAAAGGTGCCGTTTGCTTGTCTCCATGTACGAGATCAATTCGTTTTTGGTAGGATGTGCGGCGAGCATATAAAGCACGCGCGATAATTTTGTTCTAACAAATCCAGCCGTGATTCAATCAGATTGTTATCTAACGCTACACAGATTAGATAACGGCTTTTTTTTACCTAGAAAGGGCAAACAATAAATTATTGAGGGACGACCGACGTAAACGCAGTTTATCGCTTGTGTTTTATTACAAAGGGAACATAAACGAAAGTCCCCGTATTTTTACGACTTCATACATAATTAACTAGTTTACATGGACGTCACACTGGGTAGATCGTCATAACGTTCCGCCGGGTACCGTCATAACGACCGGACCAGGTACGATACACGTCCCCGACCCAGTAAACCGCGCCGATAAAAACAGCAGGCCCAGCTTAGTTCTGGAAATAATATCTGGGAAAAACGTCAGCGTAATTATGTGGACAGTAATGCAGACTGTTGAGAAAAAGAAGACGCATCACAATAACTCAGCACGCGACTTTACCGTAATATACGTCACGAACTGATATATTGCGACAAGGATGTAACAGTTTTAGCCACGGTACCGCTACAAAAAAAAAGGCTTTTGTTGAAATGGAATTTTTGAAATGATTCTGTTGTTGATGTATTATATAATTACATTAATATATATAACGCAAAAAATATGACTATAAAACCAAAACAAGCTACAATAGCATAGCAAAGTCTACATGATCATTGTATCACAGATATCAGGTTATGACTTAACATGCAGAAACATATATAAGTATAAAATAGGTATGTAACTAACTGTTAATTAATAACAATTCAAAGGACATCATGTCAACCGATCAAAACGTATAAGGGTTTATTTCACGTGTCGTATAAACTGAATTTTTTAATGATTTAAATGAGTTGTAATGATTTCCCGCGTATTGTGGTAGAATATGAATTATTCCAAAATAATATAAACTACCAAAAACATCATAACATATGGTACTAACAAACATCCTAATAATACCCCGGTATATAGTACTAAAACATCATAATAATATATAATACTAACAAAATTATAAAAATATATAATACTAACAAGCATCATGGAAATATTAAATACAAAAAAAAACATCATAGAAATATAAAATACTAAAAGACATCATGGAAATATAAAATACCAAAAACCATCATAATAATATATAATACTAACAAACATCATAATAATATATAACACTAAGACATAATGATATACAATACTAAAAACACTACAATGATATTGCAAACTGTAACATATCTATACAATCATTTATCACAGACCGTAAAATATGTAATACATAGCTAAAATGTATTGTAGATCTCATCTAGAGACCTCTTAATATAAACATTTCCTTTCGAAAACACAGTCATTCAGTACTACATGTACAAAAACGTTTCATCGGATGATGGACGGTTTTGTTGATCTATCAGTGACCTAATTATCCTTATAGAGCATGTTTGTAAACACTTAAGACATTTCACTGAAGAATATTGTAAAAAAAATATTTTAAAGAAATATGTAAGGCTGATATAACGTAATATTTACTAGATATGTTTGTGGTTTAATTATTAAAGAACAATAACATTGCTTTACTTTGGTTACACTAGACCATAGAGAGTTCCAATGTGTGTTTACAATTGTTCAGGTTTGTTTTACCATATCCTACCACTGAGTTTTAGCTTTGTAGAATTTTGTCTTCTTATTTGCAATAAATAAATAGATCATGGATGCTGAACTGTCTTCGAATAAAAGTGGTTCAAATAAATACAAATCCGTCAAAATAACGGGATTGCTTAAATGAACTTTACAGACAAAGCCATGCGCTACCACCTGAATACAATATGAATCAGTTTGTTAATATGTTAACTTCGGTAAACCCATGAAGGAATATACCATGCTACATTCGTGTCAGCGACACGATCCGGTAAAACGGAAGGTTCCGTAAATACCAGCGTGGTGCCCCGCCGTCAAACGCTTTAACAGTGTATTTGTCCAACATCGAAACGTCTAACGGACCGCGGATTTATGCTTTGGGGACCTTGATTGCTGACACGGGATCGATTGTGGTAATCTGGTGTTTATGGGTGGTGGACGACGAGGGAGTCTGCGAGGCTATCATCCGCCATTTCTGTGTTGTACCACTGCCGGAGTTGTGACAAGTTTACGACGCAATACAACGAGTTTACAAACATCTTCGCGACACGCCGACTTGATTTATCTTCCAAACGTGAAAGCGCAAACTCTTTCGAGCGCAAATAATTGTGTAACGAGCATGCCGCCGCCAAAACGCATGGCTTCTTTTTTTTCATTTCAGATTTAGTCTAAAACGTCGAAACGGTTATCTTATTTACAGCAAGCAAATGGATACTACTTAGCTTTGCAATAATATAATTATGATATATTCTTAATATATCATTTTGAAAAGAGCTTAAAACTTTTTTACATAGTTATAATTCAATGTTATATTGACTTACTTCCGTTGATTCACGAAGAATGTCACTGGAACCATATGTCTTTATGCTATTTATTTATTTCGTGAAATTTGTTTTAGTTCTGACATTATTTCCATGTGTTAAATGTTGGCAACGAATACATAATAAAGTGTATTGAGAATATGTATATGTTAAGCGATTTTAGTATTTACACTGCCGTTAAACTGTTTTAGTATTTACACTGCTGTTAAACTTTGTTAGTATTTACACTGCTGTTAAACTTTTTTAGTATTTACACTGTTTAACTTCGTTAGTATTTACACTGCTGTTAATCTTTGTTAGTATTTACACTGTCGTTAAACTGTGTTAGTATTTACACTGTTTAACTTCGTTAGTATTTACACTGCTGTTAAACTGTGTTAGTATTTACACTGTTGTTAAACTGTTTTAGTATTTACACTACTGTTAAACTTTATTAGTATTTACACTGTCGTTAAACTGTGTTAGTATTTACACTGTTAAACTTTGTTAGTATTTACACTGTCGTTAAACTGTGTTAATATTTACACTGCCGTATGTCAAATTATATAACAATGATGTTTGATAACATAAAGCCTACGGTTACAAGTCTGTTAGTTATTTGTTATCAGTTCCAGGTAAACAAGCAGAGTCATACACCAGACAGCTGATATAAAAATGATGTTTCGGATCCCACAACAATAGACGAGTTTTAAAACCAGGTGTCCTTGTGTTGTTGCCATGGTGATGTTTGGAAAATTCTTCACCTTAAGCTGACCTGTTCCTTCTTTATTCTAATTCTTTTTGCCATTGTTTTCCGATAATAAACGCTGATTATATATTTCAACTTATTGTAAATCTGTTTGGTTTTATTTTATACTGCTTGCAAACATTTCCCTTTAAACGGAAAGGTTTTGTGAAATAATTTTACTGCCACTACAAATGACATTCAAGTCAATTTATGTTTACTCTCGTTAAACTTGTTCCTTCTTTAGCACCGTGTTCAAATTATGCTATTTTCAAATGAATCATGTTCACAATGTTAAGCATAAACGTTATAAAACAAATCAATTAATGCACTATAATAATAACAAACAATCCACGGGTATTAATTCATCGGATATAGATACCACGCCATTGAATTCACGAGATAAACATTGCTTTTAGAAATGAAGTTACTAGATAGAAAATCCATGATGGAAAGCCTATACTTATAGATAGAATAAGATTTATCCCGCAAAATGTGTACCAGGTGTTCTACTTACGGTATACAACACGGGGTATTAGGGACACACAAAACGTCATCACGTGATCATATAATGTTAGGAAACAGGTAAGCTAAAAGTGTTTACATAAATCAAAAACCGATATCAAAACACAAATACTAAACCGACAACAAAGGGTAGAACAATCGGCAATGGGGAAGACATTATTTTGTTGGAGCGGTCAGATGTTTGGCCTAAAATTGGGGAAAACAGTTGTCACTCAAAACAATATTAATCTCAAAAAAAAAAAAAAAAAACTAAACAAAACATCTGCCTTGTGAAAACGCGTTCTCCGTAATGATGTTAAAGTAGATCGGCTTTTGTATAGATAGAATTTCCTTTTATAGGAATTTCTTGCGTGGAATAATGTATCTGTTATCACAAGTGATATCGAGTGTTTAATCAATATCAATAACAATTACGCCCTAAATTGTGAACAAAAAAGGGAGAAACTGAGTAATAAATTATAAGCATGAAAATATTTACAAATTGTCTTTCTAACAGCGAAAGTCAACGTGAAACAAGACATCAAACAACAGTGTCATTTTTGTTTGTTTGTTTTGTTTAACGTCCTTTTAACAACAGCGTCAACACATAATGAAAATATAAAGGAGAGTCAACACAGAAATTTGGAGATTAATCCAAAAGACAAGTACAAGAAAATTACTGAGCAACTAAAACAAAGGGTGTTCACGAGTGGCATTTGACAAGAACAAGAAAGGTACTGAGCAACTAGAACAAAGGGTGTTCACCAGTGGCATTTGACAAGAACAGGAAAGGTACTGAGCCGCTAGAACAAACGGTGTTCATGAGTGGCATTTGACACGAAAAAGAAAATTACTGAGCCGCTAGAACAAAGGGTGTTCACGAGTGGCATTTGACAAGAACAGGAAAGGTACTGAGCCGCTAGAACAAACGGTGTTCATGAGTGGCATTTGACAAGAACAGGAAAGGTACTGAGCCGCTAGAACAAACGGTGTTCATGAGTAGTATTTGACATAACCATACGTTCAATGAGAACGAAACATTACAATTGATTCAGGGACACGTGGGGTGTATGCTTGTGTAAACACTGATCTCTACTGATGTTGATTGTTGTTTCTCACTTAAAACATTTGAAAGCAATCGTATTGATACTACAGGTAATGTAACGTATGACAAAGGATTCGTCAATTAATTCACTCTAGAGTTTTCATCAGGGTATGATATTGTTATTTACTTTGAAATGCTAACACTCTTCAATCGACAATTAAGAAATCAAACATTTCAAATATTTTCTCAAATATCAAATATCTAGATAAATGTATTTCTATTTCAACTAACATGAGATAATGTCCAACTGTACATGTCACCTGTTTTGTACACACATATCTAACGTTTTAAAGAAACTGAATGAAATTGTTCTTTGATATCAAAATCATTTCCATACCAATCTTTAATATTCACAAAAACATTTTATAGGAATTTTATTAACGGCAATACGAGAGGACCGCTACGTAAACCAACATTTAATATAACGTGATCCAATTTTGAAACAAAAAAAAAAGTTTCCGTGGAATTATGCTAATTAAAATGCCCTAAAGTGTTTCGATGGCTTTATAAGGAGACAGTTCGGATATTAGCCCTGCCTGACCAACCCCACAGTAAATAAACCCAGCTTTATTGTGGCGCAGAGTGATACTTATATTCCTGAAACCTGAATACTTGTGGGCCGACAGGCCGGTAACAAGACAAGGCCATGATAGGCTAGGCAATATCGTGTAGGCCGTGGGCCAACCCTACGCTTCGTATTTCGTCATCACTGCCTCGCGGAATAGAATGATAAACGATCCACAAACGACAAATGACGGTTTGTCAATATGCAGCACAAATAGTCTTGAGGCTACCCTCTGTTATTAAAAACGTCTTCACCCAAATGAAAGATTTTCTCAATACGCATGAACGTTATTGAAACATTCGTTTTATTTGTTTCTCTTTTGGAACGTCGGGTTCATGTTGCTGTACATTAATAAAGATTTTGTACTTTGCTGTGATGTAATAGGGTTAGAAACAGAGTTATAGAAATGTGTCGAGAGTCTTCACTCGCTCATCCGTCACACATCAGCTCTCTCCGATACTACAATACAGCCTCTCACAACGCGTGTATCATACGGTAGGCTGCGCTGACGATCTAAATATTGTTTGAAATGATTTATTGGTACTCTAAGAACCAAAAAGAAATATTTCAAATGTAAATAAAATACCAAAAGCAAAAACATGTAAGATAAGTGTGCAAATAAACTATTAGAAGAACCCCTTGATAAAGCTAAATTTCTACTGTGTCTAAAACCGTATTAAAACATGTAAATCGCTAATAAAATATAGCATTCACGTAAACACAATAAATAACATAAAACCCTGATAAAGATGTTTGTTTGTAAAAAAAACTGACAGAAGTGAATTAGGTGCAAAGTACCCCTAATTCAAAAAAATCATAATTTACAATATTAGACTTCAAAAGAACATTAAGTACATGTATGCATTGTGAGCCGTGTTACTTTTCAAATGTGACAAACAGATTATGATAAACCTCGGGGACTGAAAACTCCCCCAAAAGTGTCTACTTCAAGCAATCTCAAAGTATTGCATTAGCACCTCGTAAATCATTCTTCTGAAATATTTCAAAAGATGACTTCCTCTGAGGTTTAAATGTACA